>NC_047049.1:50430291-50745060 GCF_011762595.2 Tursiops truncatus | reverse complement strand
CTCTGTTTACTAGTTAACGAAGTGAGTTATTTAGCCTTTCTGCACCTCTGTTCCTCATCAATAAAATGCGCTAACAGTGATTCTTAACTCATAAGATTGCTATGAAGTTTAGCAGAAATAGTGCATGACAAAGCCTGGCACATACAATGCACTCTCTCTATGCAAATGTTAGCCATCTGCGTTGTAGAAGGCAGAATGTCCTCTAGATGCTCAAGATTTCACTGCATCTCTGTATTTTTTCTCTAATGCAAAGCTTGGTATCTGTTACCAGGTACAGACAGCAAATCCCTTGGAATAACGATTTTCCTGTCATGATGACAAATTTCGACATGTTCGAATCAATTTCTTCAGAATTAATTTTTGTCCCACATATCTGCACATCATTTGATTGGAGTACAGCTACACTTACGTTTATTAAGTTCATCACAATAAAAGCAGAGAGCTTGTTTTACTTCATCTTTGCCATTTCAAAAGTTCTAAGATTCATGTTTTTTTTCACATAGTACAAATTCCTGAAGTCTGATATCCCTTCAAATCAATGGAGTCTTTCAATATGCACCATCCAGGCAGCAGGCCGGGAGCTACTTGGGAGGTAGGGTGTTATTGCCTGAAATGGGCAGGCTTGGCGGTAGCCATCCATTGTATCATGGCTCTATGTATTATTTACATTGCTAATACTAGATGCGTTGAGTTTAGTTGCCTTTTAAAATGTCCTCAAAAATAATACACTATGACTAAGCAGTGAAACAGACGATATTGTATATTCAAAGAATTATAGAATAGAGCAGCATGATATATATTAGAACTCTATATCTAAATACATCTAAAATAAAATTTCTAGGGCTTCCCTGGTGGTGCAGTGGTTAAGAATCCGCCTGCCAATGCCAGGGAACCGGGTTCAAGCCCTGGTCCAGGAAGATCCCACATGCCGTGGAGCAACTAAGCCCGTGTGCCACAACTACTGAGCCTGCACTCCAGAGCCCATGAGCCACAACTACTGAGCCCACAGGCCACAGCTATTGAAGCCCATGTGCCTAGAGCCCGTGCTCCAAATAAGAGAAGCCACCGCAATGAGAATCCCACGCACTGCAACAAAGAGTGGCCCCTGCTCACCGCAACTAGAGAAAGCCCTCTCACAGCAATGAAGACACAACACAGCCAAAAGCGAAAAAATAAATAAATAAATTTATATTTAAAAAATAAATTAAATTTCTATGTCAGAAAGTATTATGTTGGAAGTTGACTATACTTTATCTTCCTTTGTTGTTCATAAAATAATAACACTATGATAGATTTTAACTTAAATTCAAATAAATATACTAATCCACATCAAGAAATATGTGGGCTTCTTCACTCTCGGGGTTTCCCACTTTATTCTGGCCCACTGTCCTCCAGTGCAGTACCTACTGACTACAGGCTATATGCCAGGTCTATTGATGGGTACTGTTTTTCTTCCACCAGGGGTCAAAGCTTTTCCTACCACATTCTATCCAAAACAAAGACCTTTCTCCGACAATCATTTGCAGTGGCTGTACTTTCACTTCTAATCCCTATACTTTTGCTGCCATTATGAGCAAACAGATTCGGTGACTGAGCCGGAGTCTGCTTTTGATAGAGAGGCCTTTACAAGTGGACCCTGCCACTGAGACAATTGATTCCTGAGGAAAAATACATTTACTTGTAGAAAGGATGCAACTTATTATGAACTGTAAAGTTCATCTAGTTCTCAGATATCTATTAAACTCACAATGTAGATGCAGTGCTAATGTCAAATCTCTAGTATTTGAGATAATATCAGTTTGGACACATATGGTCAAAGAAAGCACATAGGAAAGAACTGAACAGTACTGCCCCTGGCTTCTGTCACTGAGAAAAGGAGAACACACAGGACCACTCAGAATTGCCATAGAATTTTGGTTGTACTAAAAATACAGATATGAGAGTCAGGAAATTTGGGTCATCAAGGAGGAAAGTGGGAGTTTTCAGGGAGAAACAGAGATTTTCTTATTGGAAAACCCATTATAATTGGAGAGGAAGCCAAAAATGTCCAAGAGATAAATCTTAAAGATGCATGAAGCTCCTAGGAGATGCAACAGTGGCTCTGTCTTCCATACACAGAACTTTCCCAACTCAAAAAGCCCCCTGTGTATCTTTAACTCAAGGATCACTTCTAGCAGTGGGAGACATTCACATTATGAAAGGTAGGTGCGTGGGGATGAGACACACTGAAGGCACCACAGCCTTAAGCCACCATCTCATGTGTATCCTTTGACGTCATCTCTTTGAAGAAACTGTCATATGGGAACATTTGCTATTTAAAATGTTCCTTTTTTATTTCTGCCCCACTCTAACTTTTTCCCCGGTGTTGTTTAGTTGAATTTCCACAGTTAAATGCAACTACGCTATAATCCAATTAAGGCCATATTTCTGAAACAGAACTCTCAGGATATCACGGGAAGGTTCACTGCATACCTTAATACCCTGGTAATTTTATTCCCTGCCACATTGGGGATTAATGAGATATTTATGGAGAAAACATTAGAATGTGCCATGCATGATATTGAGTTTTTGAGGAAATATGATTTAAGTTTCAAAGAGCTTATAACCAGGCTTTGTAACTGATGCTTTTTTAAAGTGAGTTCTAACTGGGTAGGAACAGCACACTTGAGGAAGCTCACGTGAGCCTACCATCTTCACATTCACGTACATCTGAAAATGGATTCAAATTCTTGAATTTCTTATATTTAGGTCAGGCCCTTGCTCTCACACTAAAATTTTGTCTTTCCTTCTTCCTATCACCCAACACCTAACAGAAAACCTTTGGAATATCTTTGACCATGCATGTAATAGATTTTCAAATTTTATTTGTTGATTAAACAAATAAATGCATGAGCAAGTGAACACATGAGTGAATAAACAATGAATCAAAAAGTTGATTTTCTGACTTAATTTAATATCTACTCTTAGCTCTAAGCATTGATGACCAGAGTTCTAATGACACCATTGTGGTCAACAGGTGACATCTTTCTCCCTTTATCTCTGAGATGCACAGTCACACCCTCCCCCTCAAGTTTCTAGGACCCTCCTTTTTTAAAGCTCTGTCTCCAGGAAATTGACAAATCAAGCCACTCTCCTGATTAGCTGGACCTTCCACCTTGTTTCACTGACTTTTGGATAAACATGACTTAGCAGCTTTCCCTACAAAAAGAAGACTTGCTGAATGACTAAATCTGACTAAATCAATATCTTCTCCCTCCTACTCTTTCCTTTTTTGCCTTCCACACCCGCTATCCTTCATTTTTCTCCTAATTCCTCAATATGGTGCCTCATTCTGCTTCTGACTTTTCAACTATAACCTCATTATTTGCTTACTGATTAAATCATGCACTTCCTCAGCAACTTCTTCCTGAATTCTGTGGATGTCTTTTAGATCCTCCTAAATCTCTTCACCACATTTCAAAGTCTACTTCTGTATATATACTGTGTTACAAATGAACTTGAACTTATGCCATGAAAGAACAGTAAAGCTTTGCCATTCGTTTCACTGCTTGTTTTTATTCCACTGTTTTCACTTCGCTGGGGTAATGCCCAACTCTCAAGGGGAGGTCACTGCCAGGGGAAAACTGCTGGGCAGTTAATGTCTAACTCACACCAACTGGTCTCTGTACCTGAAGCCTAAAGTGTACATGCAGGGCATTAATTATATTCACAGTGTGCAACCAACCTCATTACAGGAAGTAACTGCTAAATGGGTTCAGGCTTTCCATTTAGGAAGAAAAAGAAGTTCTGGAGCTAGATAACAGTGGATGTGTTTTAGGCAAAAGTTTGTCTTGAAAAAGAGCAAGGTAAAGTGGGAGTGGAGAGGGTTGAGATCTAATCCCTCACTTCCAAGAGTGAGATCTGCCCTTGTGTTTAAGACACTACTCGAGGCTTAATTTCACGCTCTGTAAAATGAGATAATAATATCAAAACTATAGGCGTGTGATGATAAAACAAAATTATGTATGTGTACGTGTGTGTGTCACATCACAAAATAGGACATTTAATACGTATCAGTGTATTTCAACTACTGGTCTCTGTACCTGAAACCCTGTACCCATTTAGCAGTGACTTCCCATAATGAGGTTGGTTGCACACTGTGAATATAATTAATACCCTGAATGTACACTTCAAAATGAATAAAATGGTAAATTATCTGTTATTTGTATTTTACCACAATAAAAAACCACACAGACACACACACACACGTTTATAATCTTCCTCTTCCCAATGTTTTTCATAACTCCCTTTACTTAAAAGTTATGTCAATAATTACAGAGTCCAGGATAAAACAGCTAAGCTGCTTTTATTAAGTTAAAATATTGTGTACTATTTTCTTTTTATTATTTCCATTTTTGCTTTACCTGGTTAAATATAGATTTTATGGCAGAGGGACAGAGACAGTATTATCACGTATCAAAAACTGCACTTCACAGGGGGAATGCAACTTTAAAACACTAAAGTTTTTCACCATCGGAATGTGGTTTCTCAGAGAGAAATGCACAATTTGCACAAAGAAGTTCCTGGTATTTTATTTTGTCTGTTGGGTATCAAATGAATCTTGGGGCTTTCACTTGAGTTTCCACTTGACAAGCCCTTGACAGGACATTGATGACTTCCAAATCTCTTTTCCAGCCCACACCTCCCTCCTGAGCACTAGACCATATATCCAGCTGTCTACTGGACATCACCTTGATACTCCTCAGACACTTTAAACTTAACTTGTCCAGAGCTGTAGTCATTATTTTGCACTCTCAGACCTGCTGCTCCTTCTGTATTTTTTATTTTGCTGAAAGACATAACTATCCACTAAGATGTCCAAACAAGATGTCTAGGCATCATTCCCAAATTTTCCTCTCCCACCTACGTCTTATCAATCATCACATTCTTTAGAGTCTATCATAGTATCTCTCAAGGTCTATTTCAAAGGATCTGCCTATGTCCACCTACACATCCATGCACATGCAAAGCCTTCTGTTTTGATTGCTTAGTATGACACATTCAGCTATCCATTTGCTACAGTAAATGGATTTCTGTAGTCACAGAATCTCAGCCAAAAGAAAACTTGGGAAAATAAATCAACAGAAGATAAAGAAAAATTTTAATTCTCTGATTTTTTGTTCTTGTGATGTCAATGCACGTTTAAATGATGAGGAATATTTCATAATGATAAAATGGTCAATTCAAGAAGAAGACATAAAAAGTTATATCACATGAATCAAAAATTTAAGTGATTAAAAATTGGCAATTCCGTCATCATTTTTGAAGATGTAACACTTCTCTCTTTCCATTGATAGAACAACTAGATAAAATATCAGCAAAGACATAGATGACAAAAGAGATATGAAAAAAGAAGCTAAGAAAAGACTTTATGGCACGAAATGGAAAGATGTAAAATTTTCTTTTTGGGCAGGCAACATGATTTTTTATATAGAGAAACCTAAGAAATTGACAAAACAATTATTTGAATAAGTGAATTTAATAATGTCAGAGAACACAAGGTTCATTTACAAAAATAAATATCTGTGCTTATATATTATCCGTAAAGAAATGGAAAATCAAACTAAAAATTTCATTCTCTTTATATCACCAACCATCTAAACTAAGAAATGTATTTAACACAAGATATGTGAAGATATGTAGTTGCAGTGTACTGAAAGCTACAAATACTACTGAGAAATAATAAAGAACTAAGTAATGAAAAGGTATACTGCTTGGAAGTCAATATTGTAAGATATTGATTGTCCCCAAATTAGTCTATAGGCATTATGTAATTTCATGCCATATTTATAACAAGCTTTTATTGTAGCATTTGGTTAGCTAATTCTCAAATTAATACAGATATGAAAATGACATACACAGATCTACAAATCCAAGAAATTCAATGAATTCTAATATAATAAACTCAGAGATTCATATAAAGATACATTATAATCAAAGTAGCTAAAGCCAAAGACAAGAAAGAATCTTAAAAGCAGCAAGGGAAAAAGAAGCAACTTATCAAGCACAAGAGATCCTCAGTAAGGTTAACAGCAAATTTCATCAGAAACCATGGAGGCAGGAAGGCAGTATGATGACATAAAATGTTGAAAGAAAAAAACTGTCAAGAAATAATTCTATATCTGGAAAATTTGTCCTTCAAAAATGAAGGAGAAATTAAAATATTCTAGGCAAACAAACAAACAAACAAACAAACCCTGAGGGTGTTTATTAACCTGCCCTATAGGAAATCCTAAAGGGAGTCCTTCAGATTCTAAAGAAAGGACACTAGATAGTAATCTGAAGCCAGATGAAGAAATACAAATTGACAGTAAAGGTAAATACATGGGCAATATAAAAGCCAATATCACTGTATTTTTTCTAACTCCAGTTTTTATTTTTCACACAAGTGCATAAAACTAAATATAAATCTATGTTTGGGGAATATAATATATAAAAGGGCCTTTATCCAAAGAAGATATAAAAATGCACAATAATCACAAGAAATGATACTAAACATCAATAGTTTTTAGGAAGATGCAAATCAAAACCACAATGAGATATCACTTCATACCTACTAAGATACCCATAATTAAAAAAAATAAAAAACAACAAGTGTTGGTGAGGATGTACAGAAATTGGAACACTTGTACATTGCCAATGGGAATCTAACACGCTAGGTCAGCTGTGGAAAAGAATTTGGCAGTTCTTCAGAGACCTGAATATGGAATTACCATATGGCCCATGGTTCTTGGCAATTTCATGACAGTGTTCTGAGACCTTCACATTTTGGAACTCATTTCTGCTTAAAGATATAAATTATCTATTACTTTAAAGTAATATATGTTTATTTTCTTTTAGTAACAAGTTTTTGATTTTTCCTATATTTGGCAAATCTATAGAGAAGAAAAGTCAAATCCCATGGAGTTGAAATGAAGGAATAACCAGATACTAAGAATCATCTGTAAGTGATCAGGTGGTGAAGCCTGGGCTGTAAAGGTCTATGAACAGACATTCACAGTCTGTTATTCCATTGAACCTTTTCCTCTCCATCATAAAGACTAATTTAAGCCATTAGCATCTCATGCCTGGAATGTTGCCAACATACTTCTGTTCTCCCTACCGTCTGGTTCACCTTCCTCCATTCTATCTTTAATATTGCATCAAAAAGTATCTTTCTGAAAAATAACTCTGATCATGTCACTTCCTTGCATCATACCTATTCATCTCTCTCCTGAAATAAGACTAACACTCAGTGTTTTAGCATGACAGTAAAAGCCTTCTACGACCTGATCCATCACAGAATTATCTACACAGTTGGTGCTTAGTAAATAAAAACTTACTCAATGGATGATCAGTGGTTTCTACCAAGGAAATTAAAAGAAAAAGCAAGCATAACGGTGGGAATAAATTCCTTTACTTCATACATATTTTCTGAGCATCATCTCTGTGAAGGAGATTGAGAGGGGAAAATAGAAGATTATCAAACCTCAAATATGTGCTTTTTCTGCCATATCTCTTGCCCCAACCTTTAGGAATCTGAGAATCTAGCAGGGAACACAAGGCTTGTACAAAAACTGCCAAGTGCTTGGGACTTGATAAATGTGCTAAGGCAATTCAGTAGGAGAAGATTCCATTTTCACCATGGGGACTCAGAGAAGGCTACAGATATTTGATCTGGGCCTTGATGAAGGAGTACGGCAGGTGGGAAGAGACAGATCTCCAGACCCTGGGGCATCTCAGGCATGTGAATTTCAGGGAAGAGGCACATGTTGTCACACTGCTTGACTCTAGTGCAGGGCATGTGAGACGTAGCAACGAGCATGAGCAGTACATTGGAACATTGGTATGGCTGGCTTTGGAGGGTTTAATTGCTAGTAAGAGAAATTATAAGTGGAGCTTTCTCGATGAATACCCTTGAATCCCCAGCTAATCTTCCGCAAAGCCTGAACCCTGGCTGCTTTTCCTCCTAACCTGCCCTCCCTACCTGTAATTCATTCAGACTCACTCTCTGCTCCTGCAACCCAGCAGGACCCTGTGGGGCTCCTGAGCACAAAAGCCTTTCTGTGTCCCCCACTTCTTGATTACAGGAAATAGGTTTCATTCATCCTCCAGGACCTTCCATGAATTCCAATGAGGAGGTTCAAACAGTTGCTACTTAGGGAAGGGAGGGGGATGCAGAGACGAGAGGAACAGTCAAAAGAAACAATAGTGCAGCCTTGGGCAGGGCCCTGGTTCGCTCAAGGGATATACATAACAATATCTTTAAGCTGTTTTGCAGATACAGAAACCCCCACCAGGTGGGAGAAGTTAACTGTATGCTGCCCACAAGCACGTAGACCTTAGGCCACCAGTTGGAACCAGAAGGTTGATGATGCTGACTCCCACTTACCTCACCACCAACCAGTCAGAAGAATGTCCACGAGCTGATCACGCCCTCTTCGAACCATTACTATAAAACTCTTCACTACCCCCTCCAAGTTGGGACATCTTCTTCAGTTTTGAGGGCATTAGCCTGTTGTGGCCTCCTTTGCCTGGCAAAGCAATAAAGCTATTCTTTTCTACTTCACCCAAAACTCCATCTCTGAGATTTAATTCCATGTTGTGGAACAGAGGCCGGATTCAGCTTCACTCCCTCTCCATGCTTCTGCCCTCCAACCCCATGACAGCAGGCTTTAGTCAGCTTTTTGTTACCAGAGGAAACTGATTTCCAAAACCATTCTTCATGTTGCTTTATACTTCCCTAAGCCTGGGTTTTCTCCCCAGCAGGCTAGGAAACAGAAAAAAGGAACACCAGCCTAAAAAAAGATCTGCATTCTAATCATGGCTCTTGTACATACGTGACCCTGGGCAGATTACTTAACGTTTCTGAGCCATCTGTAAAATGGTGATAACAATTCTTATCTTAAAGAGATGCCATGAGGGTAACATAAAATGTTTAAGCCTTTAGTTCTTAGATGTTTCACAGAGTGTTAGTTGTCCTCCCACTGCAGTCTCCAGGATCAATCAGGTCAAATTTTGGGGCTTTACTTCCCCCCCTCGCTTCAGCCCTCAATTAGGGCATCTTAATGAATTCTCTGCTGCGATCATTACTAACTCACCTGGTTTCTTTCTCAGAGCCCAAAAGACAGAATTATACGGCAAGGCTTAAAGCCTCCTTTTTAAACTTAAACTAGGCTCACTGGGGAGGCTAAAAGCTAAAGATTTGACCTGTTCTGGCATTTGAGCTGATTTGTATTAGAACTGCCTTTGTAACAACTGGAGGGGAAAGAAGAATGCTCTAATCAGTCTAGGCCTAGAGGAGAAGTCATTGCAAATTCATGGAGACAAAAACAGGTGTGTGAAATGGTGTGTAAAGGAGCTCGCAAGGATCTCCCAGGACATGGTTTCTGATTGGGAGCCCTCATGCTAGAAAAAAGATTAGGAGTATCTTGGCAAGCTTGTGTCACAGGAAGTGCAATATTTATTCAGCACACAGATAGCCAGTGGATGCACTGACAATTGCAATTCAGGCTCTCTGATTAGATTTTGGCTGGAGTGTTATTTAGAGACTTAATCATATAATGCCCAGTGGCACCAAGTTCGCATGTGGATCTGATTGAAATCTTTGCTCCCACTGGTTTCAGGGTGCAGATAACTGAGGGTGGCCGGAAGAAGAGCATCTGCTTACTTGAATCAGGAAAAGTTGACAACTCCCGGCTTCCGAGAGTTCCAAACTACAGAGCATATCCCTGCATCCAAGTGTAGAAAAGCTCTTGGACCCCGACTATCTCATCATTCTTTATAGCAACTGGGGCTGGATTTGCCTGAGCCTAAGGTGATACCACACTCTCCTACCAAGATTTGTTCAGTTACCTTTGAATCCAACTATTTCATAGACTCAGACTATTAGAGATGAAGGAATGAGTCTAATTATCCCACTTCAGAGATGAGGAAAATGAGGCCCAAAGAGGGTGCAGCTTATCAAGATCACAGAGATAGTTATAAAAAAAACAGTGTGAGAAGATAGGTCTCCTGATTCCCAGTGTTACTGTTTTAATGGTATTTACCAAAATACAGTAGATAATAATGTTAAATTTATTTATTTTTCTTCCTTCGAAACAGACAGTAGGACTATTTGCCTATTTTCTCTAAAGTGTTAAGCTATGTGTGCAGAAGCTATATTGTCATTTTCTAAATGTTGCCTGTACTTTAAAATTTCAATCCCTTAATAGTCAGTTGGTACCATGTTCTTTATAGCTTAACTTCAATAGAGTTAATAAGAAAAAAAGGACATGAGAGGGCTTTGATATTTACTGAGGAAATAAGCACAGGACTCTTACAAACACACCTTAACTCATAAAATGGTTAAGAAGAGACCTAGAAATATGACTAAAGTCCAAGCATAATAAAATATATAAAAATCCACTTTAATTATTTTTCAAGCAATTAGAATTTAAAGTATTTGGTTACATCCCTAATCTTCTATTTCCATACTATATTCAAAACTTTCAAAAACTGAGGGGCTCTTATGGGTCTATTTTAATGAATCTTTGGCCAGATAACTCTGAAATCCTTCCTTGTACTTTCATCAAAATGCTTCTGACTTGCCCAAGCTTATTTTTACTCAAATTATTTTTAGTACAGTCAAAGAAAAATCCAATAGTTTTGAATATGCTTAGGTATGAAGAACTTTAGGTATTAAAATTCCCAGGTGGCTTCAGAGGTGGCTAAAAGATTGCCAGCAGGGTGAGGGGGATAGAGGGCAGTAGCATTATCATCTTCCTTGACACGTGACTCCTGTGTGTTGAGCATGTGTCTGTGTGTCTCATTAGCTAACTGTCTATTTAACTTCTCTCTGTCTACTTCACTATTATATCTCTATCTAACAAGAAACTGTGAACAGAGAAAGAAGAAGTGGCCAACTTCCCGTAGTCTGGTCTATCCACGGTTCCAAGGAAGAAAATTCCCAAATACCAGACACCTGCCCTTGTTGTGAACGCAATATAGTGACTACTTTTAGACCACTGATTGCCAGCTGCTGTGCTCCTGGCTCAATGGCTTCCACAAGACAAGCTGTTGAGGCAGATATTAATGTGTATTTCAAACCAGCTGGATATATAAGACAACAGTCCTGTTTATGAGCAGTCCTGGTCTTATAGTGTTCTCACCCTTCCATCTTGCCCCACCCATTATGAGAAGCAAAAACTGCTCCATCGTGGTTCAGCTTTTCCAAAGACGTAATGTCATACTTGCTTACATATCCCCTTCTAATGTTGCTACATCAGAACTGGAAGCTTATTTCTCCTGGATTTTAGCACATGGCAATTAGAAATCAACATACTTTGTAGTTCTGTGAGGCATATTTTTGCTTAAAAAATAACTTTCATAACTTTTGTGTAAGTATGCTTCGCGTCTTTCATGGTGTCTGGCAAGTGGTTATGTGCTCATTCATTGAATGAAGACCTGCTATGGGCTCACATTTCCATTTGCTAAGTTGAGGCCATTATAGCAGAATTCAATAACTTTCCTCTAAGAAAATTATACTGTTTTGCAACTTCTGATTAAATAACACAGCTTTGTCTTTCCATTATGTGTTCTTTCTGTACATTCTCACATAGTGACTTTTCAGTCATTGTCTCCAGCCAAAACTTGTCTTCATCTGATGACTGTGTGTCAAGTTGCCTGCTATACATCTCCGCCTAAAGGACCCAAGGTATCCCCAAACTAATATATCCAAAGGTGAACCTGTCACCTTATACCTTCTCCCTCTCCGTTATACACACATACAAATACACACACCCTCAACTGATCCACCTCCAGCGCTTTCCATCTCAGAGTATGCCACCATAATCCATCTAGCCAAACAAGCTGGAAAGCAGCAAGCTTGCATCGTCTCTTTCTCGCTCTCAAAATCTAGTGAAGCCTCTTCTCTCATTGGCTCCAGTCTCTATTCCTCCAGGACAGAGTTTGACTCCTCCTTAAGTTGATGCCCACCTCTTGAGACATTTCCCTTTTAAATGAATTTCATTTTCTTGAGCATATTATATTCTAGCACATCTCTCTTCCCTTCCGTAAATGTTTTCTCTCCACCTCCAAAGTGTTGCCTTATGAACTTAGGTCGTTAAAATTGAACTCAAATGTCATGTTCTCTATGAGACATTTCATCTTCAGTTTGCCTGTGTTTCTTGCAAGTGTCTCTCTTGTAGCATTTCATGCACTGTACAGAAATGACTCATTAATCTTTCTTTCTCTTGTATGCATTGCAAGAGGTGGTATGATGCCCCTTTCTTTTCCATTTCCCCAGCAGCAAGCATGTTAATAATAGGTATTCAGTAAATATTTACGCATAATCAATTGAAAAAATGATTTAAGGTAAGAACACAGCCCTTGGAAGAACAGGTCTAGTGGGTGGTCACTGGGGCAAAGAATATGAAACCATCTTCTTAGGATGACAGCTCAGACAGACTGAAGGGCAGAGGTGATCGGAAAAAATATCCTCCAGAAGATCACTCAGACCTGCAGTCACCTAATAAGTGGTAGGTCTGCCATACTTAAATGAGAGTCGGCTCCATGATGCTATTAAAGAAAGAAAAGGTATTTGACACCAAAATGTGGACTAAAATACTGGTAGGTAATTAACACATTGTATCAAGTATGTGTTTAACCTATCACATGAAGGGATGGTTTGAAGACAAGCATGCCTTTGCTCCAGGGCCTCTGGTTAAAAAGCTAAATCACGGATTCCCCAATGGCCTCTATCCTCTTAACATACCATCACAGTGATATTCACGAATTAATATAAATTCTCTAAAATGTATCTCTATCTTAAAATGTTTCACTTTATTTCCCTTAAGTGTAATGTGTAATTCTTTCCAGTTTCAAAGCTGTGGGTTAGGAAGAGTGCCTACTAGTTCTATTATTCTGGGATTGGGTGAACTAGTTACCATTCACCTCATCCATATAATTATAATTTTATGACTTACATCATATGGCCTTTCCAATTAAATGCTGGGCCAGTAGTTTCTCAATTTTATCCCTGAGTACCTTCCTAATTCTTGGGTGGATACTAGCTCACCTCCTCTAGTAATATTTCTGTAATTTTTTTATTAGATCCAGAATACCTGGAATGCTACCTTCAGGTGGACTAGTAGTATTTTTTTTAAAAATGAGGGTGAAAATCTGGCATAATAAAGATGGGAGTCATTCATTTAATCCCTGCTTGTTCTTTTATTATCCTTGAGCAGTTTTTTGTTGTTATTTTTTGTTTGTTTAAATTATGGCTTCATGTGTTCTATAATTTTTGTTTTCATCTAATGAATAGGTTGTTTAAATGGCCTGCATTTTTGGAGGAAGAAATTGAGGCAAAGAGAATAAGGATGTTTAATAAGGATGAAAATGTTGAGTCCGTGACTTTGCTATTTTATTCCTACCGTGTGCAAGAAACTGTGCAAAATTTTGGATATGAAGTGGTAAACAAATAGACATGGGCCCTTCCCTCTTGAAAAAAAACCACAATAGTAAAAATGCATATAAGTATGTAACTGTTAATTATAATAAGTATAATGAAAAGGCAGGGTAATTCTTCACACCAAAGAATTAAGTGTATCTGCTTGAGACTAGGTAATCCAGAAAAGCCTCTTTGAAGAAATGACATGAATTTGGAGATATGCATTGGAATGACAAAGGAAAAAAATAGGAAGGAAGGTTTTCCAGTCAGGGAACCCCATGGAAAAAGACCATGGACTGGGACAATTCTTGATCCAGCCAAGTTACAGAGAAGAATTCAATATGGGTAAAGCCTCATGACAGAAGAAGGAAGAGGCATGAAATGAGATGAGATAAAATTAAAAAGGTAGGTTGCAGCCAGAAATGCTTTTTAAGGCATCTTATAAGTGCAATGAAATGCTCATGAAGGATTTAAACATGAGAATGGCATGATTAAATCTATGTTTGAAAAGATCAGTTCAGATGCTGTATAGACTGATGGGTTAGTAAGTAAGGGTAGAGAAAAAAAAAAAAACTAGTGAAGTAACTAGGAAATAAATGAGAGTAGCCTGGACAAGAAATGCTATAGGAGTGATGATGATGAGGCAAATTACTCAGCTGTATAAAATGGATAATAAAAGTACCCACCTCATTAGATCAAAAAGATTATATGAAATTGTGCCTTTAAAAGCTCAAAGCAAAACAAAACAAAACAAAACAAAAAAAGGGGCTTCCCTGGTGGCGCAGTGGTTGGGAGTCCGCCTGCCGATGCAGGAGACGCGGGTTCATGCCCCGGTCCGGGAGGATCCCACATGCCGCGGAGCGGCTGGGCCCGTGAGCCATGGCCGCTGAGCCTGCGCGTCCGGAGCCTGTGCTCCGCAACGGGAGAGGCCGCCGCAGTGAGAGGCCCGCGTACCACAAAAACAAAAACAAAAAACAAACAAACAGACAAAAAAGCTCAAAGGACAGTTCTGGCACACAGAAAACTTAACGCATGTTTATTACTATCACTACAGCTATTATGGCTACTACTCCTATTTGGAGTTACTTGGTTTGGTTTTAGGGTGGTGTTTGGATGGCAGTGAGGGAGAGAAGTTAGTTTGGTGTATTATAATTTATTGGTTTAGAAGGAAATTTGATAGGCAGAATTATGGTGTTCTGTCTTAGGGGGTGGTATTTAGAATGATGATAGGTGATGTTTAATGGGTATTGAAGAGGAGAAACAGTTGGCTTTCAAAAAAATCTAATGATTAACTGACTCAGGGACTAATGGAGCCTCACTATCTTTTTTTCTTTACCTCTCTTCGCTCCAAGAAGTTTCTTCAGTATTTCTAAGCCTTGAAGCCTCATTCTCCAAGCCTAGTACAAATATCATGATAATTCTCTACTGATGTTAGTACCATCCCTTTCATGGAAATTGTCCTACGATCTCTTGGAATGTCAGAGCTAAAAGGAAACTTGGGAGTAATTTGTCTTAATTCTGTTGGTTACAAATGTAGAGGCAGACTCTGAGAGAGGGAAATGCTGTCACTCTTCAGAGGAAACAGATCGCGTGTTACAAATACCACGGACTGGGTATCAGAGTGAATTAAGTTCAAGCTCTGTATCTGTCATTGCCACGTTGAAACAAATTGCTTAACCTTCTGAAGCTCGAGTTCCTCACTGTAAAGTAAGATCCTAATAACTGTCCTGCTTCGCTAAAGAATGGCCATGAAGGTCTTCCCTGGTGGCGCACTGGTTGAGAGTCCGCCTGCCGATGCAGGGGGCGTGGGTTGTGCCCCGGTCGGGGAAGATCCCACATGCCGCGGAGCGGCTGGGCCCGTGAGCCATGGCCGCTGAGCCTGCGCGTCCGGAGCCTGTGCTCCGCAACGGGAGAGGCCACAACAGTGAGAGGCCCGCGTATCGCAAAAAAAAAAAAAAAAATGGCCATGAAGAATGAATAAAATAATGCACATAAAAACATTTCATGAACCACAAAGTGCATTTGTTATCAATCCTTTGCTATGTTTACAATCACCAAACAGATGGGTGTATTGATTCAATTGTTTGCCTGGAGGTAGTTAGTGTAGCTTGTGGCTAATGGAGCTCAAAAACTCCTGAGGTAAATTTATTGGGAGGCTATGTTCTAAGTCCATGTGTAACTTACATAAGTAAGCTGAAAAACTTCAAGTACATATTTCATTGATTCTTAAGATGTTTAAACCTCAGTATCACCTTGGACTATATACTATCATTATTTACATTTTACTATTTAAAAAACAGGCCCAGTTTAAGTAACCAGAGTGATTAGTATAACAAATATAAGGTCACAGAGACACTAGGCAGCAGAGTCTGATTTTAAACCTCGATCTGCCTTGTTCAGAAAGCCATAAAATTTTAACTACTAATAGGGAGGCTATACCACAGTCACAGGATAAATTGACATTGTTTCTGCAAAAAAGAGTCCTTAAATTGACCAAACTTGATTAGGAATCCAAAGGCACATTTTTGTTCTCCAGCATGTGTTGAAATGAGGCTGATGCAATATTGCAGCTGAGCAATTGGGTGTAAAAATCACTGGTAAAAACACACGGCCGATGGCAATTAATTACCACAGGGCCCTGCTCTATTACGCAGTGAAAGACTGACAAAGAAACTGCGATAAGACTGAACCAGGAAACGACAACATACATAGGAAACTGCCCTCTGCTGGTCCAGGCAGTGCCCTGTCCTTGTTAAACAGGGACGTTATTCAAAGATGCAAATGAGATATTTTGAGCACTTTTATATTTATGACTTTATTACTCTGAGATGGTTGGGAGTTTTAATTTTGTGGTTAGCCCATCTTCTGTTTCTTTATTAAAACCTTAGTTCTGATTAATCAAAAATGCTCTTTTTAGTCAGGTCACATAGATTCCATAAAAAAGGATGCATTAGTTCACCCTGGATTTGGTGTGAGATTTATCTTTTAAAGATGTACCCTGATTTATATGTGTGCTCACAAGTGTGGCAGTGAATTAAAATATGACAGTAAGTGGGAAAGTTTCATGGCTTTCTGAATGTGGTCATAAATAAGGAATTTCATGACCAAGTTGCTCTGTGTAATAGCCATGTCTCTCCTCACCCATGGGCGTATTAGGGTCACTCTATTGGTGGAAACCGTGGTATACCAGCATTGGGCTTGCATAACCTCACAAAATTGGCATCACAAATCCACAAACCAATCAGTTGCCACAGCTTTTTATATACACACGGCACTAAAGCATGTGAATTCTTTGAAGCAACAGAAATGATGGCTGTCTTTCCACTATCATCCAGAAGTTTGTTGACTGGCAGTGACCAAGAGAGCCAGCTTTGAGTTTCTTTCTATGGAACTTCAGAAAGCAGCAGGCACAGGACCTGGATATAAGATTCAGAGACAGGGTAGCACAGCATTGAGCTGTTCTATAGAGAGAACTGGAGAGAATATCTAAAGGGGATGCAAGTGGTGTTCTGATATATATATATATATATACACACACACACACACATACACACATATATATGTATATATATAAATATATCATATATATGTATATATATATAAATATATCATATATATATTCAAAGTGCACTTTGGATTCTATTGTACCTTCAAATATTACTTATTAAACACCCACATGACAATCTCTTAGAGTTTGGACATGCTACTTTAATACACAAGTCTCTTTTATGGCAACTTCTAATATTCACCCCCAAAATCTAATATTATTTCAGACATACACACAATGAAATGTAATTTAACATCTAGAATTATGAAAGAGATGAGACAGCCAACGTCAAAAGAGTGCTATTTACACTGAATATGAGAATTTCTTTATGAGATAAGCTTCACTGTCAAGATGCCAGAAGACTCTCTTAAGGAAGAGACTTCTGTAATTACAGAAAACAGCAAAGCAGAGGAAACTAACATTTCTCAGGAACTGTGTCTCTGTTTACCATGTATCTCTGGGCAATTTCTTGACCTGTCTGAGCCTTAAGGTGTTATGGGCATAACACCTATCTCACTGGATTCTTTTGAGAATTAAACTTCATACGTAATATGCCTAGCACGTAGTAGACATCACAAAATCTCCTTCTTGAGCAAACTTAGCTGGCACTATTACTCCGAGCAGTTTGGTCTGACTTCCCCCCACACACACCCCGCCCCAACTTTTGCATGCATACCAAAGGCAACATAATTATACATTTTTGGTGATTAGAAATCTCTTTAGTTTTGTGTCAATTTTAGCCAAGTTTTGTGTTTCCCTGTGACGAAGCAAGGGAAAGCAGTTGCTGGCCAAGGACCTGTAAGAGTATGATTGTGATGCTGAGCCATGGAATCCAAGCCGTGTGAGTGAACCTATGAGCAGTCCTGTGGAAAGTGGAGCAGTGAAAGGAGTGGTAGTGATGAAGTTAAAGAGGCGTTTAAAGGAAGCGCTGCAGCAAGGGAGCTAGAAGGTGGGGGTTTTAGGGCAGAGACTCTAGCTTAGAAGGATATGATCACAGGCTCTCTGGCTGAGATAGGCTGAAAAAGGAGGATATTGCTGCTGGTCCTGCAACAAAGTTCCAGATTTTTAGAATGACTGTGCATCTGTACTTGGAATTCATTCTGATGAGGATAATGGTTAGGACTGAGAGGAAGCTGTGAGCTATGTGATCATGTGTAAAAAAAAATGAGAAGGAACAATCAGGTGATTGATTCAGATGTGTCACTCTCTTCATCTGTTCATACCTAACAGATGAAGAGACTGACACAGTCAGAGATGTGAGCCACAAAGAAGCAAAGCTATTTATGAGGTAGGAAGAGGGATGCTTTAGAAGCGGCATAGGAAAGTCACAAATCACCTCTCTGCTGTCTTTTTCTTCAAAAGTTTTTGGAATACCTTTTCCACCTGCCTAAAATTCTACTCTTCCTTCAAGCGCAAATCAAATCCCCATTTCTCTTAGAGTCTTCCTTCTCTTCTCTAGCCTACTCTGGTTTCACTTTCCTGACTCTTTTAGACGTTTATTTTCTGTAACACCTGTTTTGCAACTGGATGGTATAAAGCTCATATAAAGCTTAGTTCCTGTCTGGGTCATTCCCATTTAATTCTGTCTCCCCAAATAGACTGCCAGCGTCATGATGATGGCAATCTTAGTTTCCTGTCCATTTATATCTCACAGTTCTTAGCACAGTTTAAAGCATATTTGTGAGATCACAAATACAATACAATTACATTACCAAACTGTTTTTCTTAGGAAAGACCACCTTTAATTTTGAATGTGATCCGCGTGACCCACACTACTAGTTTGTAGTATAAAGTATAAAGATGATACAGTTAACCATCTGAGGCCCTACTCTTCTAAAGTTGTAGACAGTTCAAGAGCTGTGATATCTTCTTCTTGCATCTTAAGTTGCCCTCCACAATTTGTCCTAAAACCCAGCAAAGCAAAACCTCAGTTGGCCAAATTTGAAAAAAAAAATTAAACCCTTTGATTTTCTTCAGTTGTAAAATCTAAAATTCTGGAACCAACCTTGATATTCCGATTCTAAAGGAAAGGGCGATAAAAGTCTAATAAACCAAATGATACAATATGAGGTCTTTCTTCTCCTCTCTTGTTTCTTAAGGGAATCTTAGATGACTAAAGATAACTATACCGGCATATGTAAAACAAGTTTTTCTTTGTTTAACATAAAGCAAGGAATGCTCCTAGAACACAGCATGCAATGGGAACAGCAGCCGATTCCCCTCTGGCTTTCTCTCCTTCCCAAGTACCCTTCCTATTACTCTTTGTATCTGATAAGATTTTTGTTCAAGGAAATGTACATAAAAAGCCTCGTCTTCAAATGTTGCATTGTGTGTGAAACTACATTTAAAATACCCTTTCATTAGCATTTGAAAATCATTCTCTGTAATCCATCATATCAACAGGCTAAACGTGATTATATCAATAAATGCTGAGAAAGCATTTGACAAAATCCAACACTCATTCACGATAAAAACTCTCAGCAAACTAGGAATAGAGGGAGACTTCCTTAAATTGATAAGGAATATATACAAAACCCTACAGGTAATATACTTAATGACAAGGAATTAGATGCTATACCCCTAAGATCAGGAGCAAGACAAGGATGTACTCTCTAATGAGTGCTATTCAACATCATGCTGAAAGTCCTAACTAGTACAGTAAGAAAAGACAGGAAAGGAAAAGCATAAAGATTGGGAAGGAAGAAATAAAACTTTCCTTGTTCACAGATGGCATAATTTCCCATGTAGAAAATCCCAAAGAAAAAGAAAAATGCTCCGGAAACTAATATGTGATTGTAGCAAGTTTGCAGGATACATGTTACTATACAAACATCAATTGCTTTCCTATATGCCAGCAATGAACAATTGGAATTTGGAAGTAAAAACACAATACCATTTATATCAGTACCAAAAATTAAATACTTAAGTATAAATCTAACAAAATATGTACAGGATCTATATGACGAAAACAATAATACTCTAAATTTTACAAATCAAAGGAGATCTAAATAAATGCAGAGATAGTCCATGTTCGTAGATAGGAAGACTCAATATTGTTAAGATGTCAGTTCCTCCCAACTTGGTCTATAAATACAACTCAATCCCAATCAAAATCCCAGCAAATTATTTGGTGGATATTGCCAAACTTATTCGCAAGTTTATATTTAAAGGCAAAAGACTAAGAGTAGCCAATAAAATACTGAAGAACAAAGTCAAAGGACTAATGTTATTCAATTCCAAGATTTACTGAAGGTATAGTAATCAAGGCAGTGTCACAATGGTGAAAGAGCAGTCAAATAGATCAATGGAACAGAATAGACAGCCCAGAAATAGACACACAGAAATATAATCACCTGATCTTTGACAAAGACGCAAAGGCAATTCAACAGAGAAAGGATAGTTTTTCACCAAATACTGCTGGAACAACTGAACATCCGCATGCAAATAAACGAATCTAGACACAAAACTTACACGTTTTACAAAAATTAACTCCAACTTGATCATAGACCTAAATGTAAAACACAAACCTTTTAGAAGATAACATAAGAGAATATCTGGGTGACCTTGGGATAGGCAATGAGTTTTTAAATACAACACCAAAACATAATCCATGAGAGAAACAACTGATAAGTTGGACTTCATTAAAATTAAAAAATTCTACTTTACACAAAACTCACCTCAGGGAAACAAAAGACAAACCATAGAGTGGTAAAAAAATTTACAAGACACATACTGATAAAAGACTTAACCAAACTCAACAATGAGAATACAAACCACCCAATAAAAAATGGGCAAAAAATCTGTACACCTCACCAAGGAAGATATACAGATGGAAAATAAGCATATGAAAAGATTCTAGACACAATATGTCATTAGGGAATTGCAAATTAAAACCACGAGATACCACTATATACGTATTAGACTGGTGGAAATTCAAAACTGACAACACCAAATGTTGTAAAGGATGTAGAACGACAGGAACTGTAATTCATTGCCAACGGGAATATGAAATGGCACAGTCATTGTGGAAGTCATTTTGGCAGTTTTTACAAAGCTACACATGGGCTTACTACATGATCTAGTAATCATTCTCCTAGGTATTGCCCGTATGAATTGAAAACTTACGTCCACACCAAAACCTTACCTGAATATTTATAGCAGTTTCATTCATGATTGCCAAGAACTAGAAGCAACAAAGATGTCCTTCACTAGCTGAATTCATAAACAAAATGAGGTGCATCCGCACAATGTGATATTATTTAACAATAAAAATAAATGAGCAGGACTTCCCTGGTGGTCCAGTGGTAAAGAATCTGCCTTACAATGCAGGGGACTCGGGTTCGATCCCTGGTCAGGGAACTAAGATCCCACATGCCGCGGGGCAACTAAGCCCGCCTGCTGCAGCTCCTGAGCTTGCGCATCTCAACCAGAGAGCCTGTGAGCCACAACTGCAAAGCCCACGTGCCCTGGAGCCTGGGCACCACAGCTAGAGAAGAGAAAACCCACCGCCACAACCAGAAAGAAGCCCGCGTGCCACAATGAAGAGACGGCGTGCCGCAACTAAGACCTGACACAGCCAATAAAAATGAGCTATCAACCCATGAAATCTTAAATCTTAAATGCATATTACTAAATGAAAGAAGGCAGTCTGAAAATGTTGCATTCTGTATAATTCTAACTATAAGACATTCTGGAAAAGACAAACTATAGAGATATGAAAGATCAGTGGTCACCAAGGGTTGGGTGGGTCCAGGAGAGATGTATAGGCAGAGCACAGATTTTTAGGGCAGTAAAACCTCTGTATGATACTGTGCTAGTGAATGTGTGACATTATGTATTTGTCAAAACCCATAGAAATAAACAACACAAAAAATGAATTTTAATGTAAAGTATAGATTTTAGTTAATAATAATGTATTATTATTGGTTCATCAATTGTAACAAATGTAATGCACTAATGGAGATGACAGTAATAGGGAAAACCGGGGGAGTAAGTAATTGGGAGAGAGAGTATATGGGAACTCTGTACTGCCTGCTCAATTTTTCTGTAAACCTAATACTGCTGTAAAATGAAGCCTATTTTTTAAAAAGTCTTATCTCAAGTGACATTCTGAAAATCTCTGGCAAATAAGGTTCATAGTATCATACTACAGATGGCAATACTGAACTGAAGCTCAAATATTATTCAGTAATTGAAGAAGGAAGTGAACTTCCAACTGGTACTAAAGTACCCATTTGAGCTATAATGTCTCAGAGAGGGTCATCCAATAAAGGAAGAAAGCCTAATGGTATATGGACAAGCACATTCTGGGATTCTAGAACTGTTCTGTCCAATACGGTAACTACTAGTCACATCTTTATGGCCTGTCCTAGGTTGGTACCAGATTACAGATGTTAGAGAGATCTCTTCGGAATATAGTTGTGAGGAAGAAACTTATGAAAAGAGACACAAGAACATAGATGAAAGACACTAGCTACAAAGTTTTGAAAGATTAAGTGCATTTATAACTTTCCCATTAGCAATTTCTATTATCCCTCTAACTGCAGCATTTCTGAGTTTTGAAAATAACTTGAATTATATTCTGCCATGGTACTTGTAAAAGATGCATATTTCTGAGTCCTAGATGAAGACCAACAGAGTTTCATTTTCTGGGAGCAGATTCTAGGAACCTGTTGTCTTAAGTTCCTCAAGTGATTCTTACATACAATTTAAAAATGTCACCTTTAGCTGGAGAAAAAAATTTTAAAACTGTACATTTGTTTTCAAGGTCATTTTGGCGATGGGAGGGTGCCCATACACCAAATGGTGTAACAGACGATAATAGCCTTAATGAGATAATTCCTGGGTCCCTAAGACCTGCCATAGTCAAAGGGAATGTTCCTGTTTGTGGTTGAGGGAATGAGTGTGCATTTATGAAAAAAAAATGAAGTGAAAAGGGGCAAAAGCCTTTGGAACTATATGATAATACGTTCCATTGGGTTACCCAACATTTCTTTATAATGTGTTATTTTTCACATTGACGTCTACACTTAGCATAATGTAGAGGGGAAAAAACTTTTAATTACTGTTCTGTCTCTTCAAATTCAGGTAATAATGGCCCAATCATTTAACCTCACTAAATGTCAACTACAAATATAAAATCAGTATGAAATGAGCTTCCCTGCCTCACTGGGTTAGACTATTGAGTTCAGGTTAGGTAATTGGTGAAATACCATATTAAGAAGTTGCAGAGAGACACCTGAACAAAAGCCTTCATGATAGTTTCAGTGCCAAAATGATGCCTTGGGTTGGGAAAAGGCAGAGAGCGGCAGGATTTGAAAAAGGATGAAGAGTAAATTTTCAGCTTTCCCTACACCCTTTCATACTGGCATCTATCGCTTTGCTGGTGACTTCTTATGTAATAGCCAAATTACAGGGAATCAAATTATGTCTCTAATTACCTCAGACTTAATGCAATCAAATCATCTGCTTCCATTCCTAATTATCATTTGTTTCTAAGGGAATAACTCTACTGTGTCACGATGCCTTCAGTACAGTGGGGTAACTGAAGCCTGGAGAAGGCATCCTACAAAGTTGCTTTTCTTTCCACTCTTTCCATGGGTCTGGAGCTCTCTAAGAAGAATTCAGTAGAAAGCATCTATTCAGCACTTCTCACTCGCAAAAAAAATGTGAATTTCATCTAAATGACCCATGAAGCTGTTTTACATTAACTGCTCTCTCGTGTAGAATCTTTTGGAGGATCCATTATGGGACCATTACATAGCAATTATTTCTAGTCAGGTGTAAATAATAACCTCTTGTCTACTTTAGGGAGCTATTATGAACCTCATTTAATCCCCCTCACCAACTTCAGATGTCACCCCAGCCCTTCAACATGCGTGTTACCTGAAGAGTTAGGGCCTCAACCCCTGGATACCTTGTATTGATAAAATCTTAGAGGACCCAGGACTGTCTTTGGAGGAGGAAAGAAATGGTGTTCTTAGATAGGAACCTGCTAGACTTTGCTTGCTCATTGGGGGTCAGGTGACATTCTCAAATATTTTTCATAGGTACTAGCATCTATCTTCCTGGGGACTCATGGTTGATATTGAATATTTTCCATGGCACTTTTTCTCACTGGGATAAGGTGTGTCCTCAGAATCCTCAAGACTGTACTCTATTCAGCCACTAATAGCCAATCAAAATCGGCATGAGGTGAAATCTTTTACTATTTTGAATTTTGGAATTCTCATAGGCTTTAGAATGAGGAAATTTTTTGCAAATAATGGTTTTGAGCATCTCTATAAGATGGGATGATAATACCGACAATACAAGGTTTTTGTGAGGAGCTGATGAGTGTGTGCAGGTGAGTGTATGCATGCATGCAGCCACACACACACACACACACACACACACACCCCATATGCCCACACAGAAACAGACTCACACATGTAGAACCAAGTGTAGCAGTAGGCAGGCACTTGGATGTTACTTCATTTTCACTATACACAGCAGCAGAACTATCTACCACCCATATATGGTCATTGGGAAAGATTCAGAGGCCAGCCAATGGCCGAATTTGTCCTTTAAAAGTTTCTAACATACTCAATAAAATCAGGCCCTGGTGTCAGTCACTGTGATGATTACCAAAGATAATCTTACATTTTAAAATATTACCTATTCTATTCATGGATAAAGAAGCAACGCTAATGTTTAAATAAATGCCTCCTTGGTAAGTGACTCAGTTCTCAGGGCCTAAAGAAGAGGAAAAGTAACATAGTAGATAAAACCCAGGCTTTATAGAAGAGCCATTTATACAGCACCATGAGAAAATGAGACCAATTCAGAACGTGGGAAATTCAAAGCAACTAGCCTGAATGCTTCAAAAAGTCAATATTGTGAGAAAAGAAAAAAGACGGAGAACTTGTTCTAAGGAGACATACAAGTCTCAGGTAATTTGTGAACCTTGACTGAATCTTGATCTTTAAAGAACAGCTATAAAATATACACTTTTGAGGGCAATTGGGAAAATCTGGGTATGTTCTAGATATTAGCTGATGTGATATAGTCTTAAATTCTTAGTTATAATCCTGGCATCATCATTATATGCAGAATACCCTCTTATTTAGAGGTGAAATGTCATTATGTCTGAAACACATTATTCAGCAAAATTACACAAAATAACTCCCCCTAGGTATATGGATGTTCACTGTATGATCCTTTCAACTTTCCTATGTATTTGAAATTTCTCAAAAATAACAAATGGAAAAAAACTATATTGGAGTTATACTGCTCCAGTTTGAATGCTGGATTCACATCTTCTTATGCACATGGCCTTGGCCAAATGACTTCACCATTTTGTGCTCTGACTCATCATCTGTAAAGTAGCAATAATAATAGTGCTTTCCTCAATTAATTATAGTAAATGTCAGTGAGCTAACACATGTGTAGTTCTTAGAACAGTGCCTGACACACAGCAAGGACTCAGGAAATGTAAGCTCTTACCACAGCATGGAGAACTGCAGGATGTTCTGATCTAGAGTGGAGAAACAGACACATTGTGAATGCCATGGCTTCCCCTGTCTCCCTACCTGTCCACCCTGAATTCCAAGCAATTATGGCATCCACCACAAACAATCTACATTCTTCAAAATCTGCAAGTAATGCCTTAGTTAAATTCGATTCCAACTCTTCTCTTTATAGAAGTCCCTCCCTCATCCACATGAGACTGTTCAAATCTCAGCACCATGATTACTGATGTTGGCAACAATCTCCCCAGCTCCACACTGCCAGTTAGGTTGCCTGTTCCTGTACTGCTCTGGTTTTCTATGTCCTCTTTGCTTTTTACCCCTGGAGTTTTCCATTTCATTGAGAATTCTTACTGTAAGCCACTAAGTTTTGAGGTGATATGTTGGCAGCAATACATAACTAGAATACATATAAGATAATATGGAGTGTTTGATTCTCTCTCTCTGTATATATATAGATAGATATAATATATAATAGATATACATACACATATATAATTAATGTATAATTAACTATATAATTAATATATACATACACATATATAATTAATGACAAAAATAAAGTGACAGAAATAATTAATATGGAATAAAGAATAATTAATGTGGAAGAAGCTAAGGGAGTGGATAATTTAGGAGGGGGGCTAGTAATTAGGAAGGGTCTTAGAGGGGCCTCTGAAGTATGGTAATATTCTCTTTCTACACCTGATTGATGACAACACAACTGCATTTATTTTTTGCCAATTCATTAGCGGTAAACTTATGGTTTGTGTATGCTACACTAAAATAAAAATGTTAAAAGGAAAAAATGAAATAAAAAAATCTATAGTGCCACTGATAAATTAGTGAGGCCAAAACACCTGCAAATGATTTAAATGATGACATATAATTTAGAGTTGATCCAAGTCCAGAATTAATGAGATTATGGTGCAGGGTGATATCACTCAGTGATTCATAGCCATCCACTTCCAGACTCTTGAGTGACAAGAAAAGGAAGTCTGCCGCTTCCCTAGTTGCAGGTACAGACAAGGAGGAACATTACCTACATTCTGTTTTACTCACTCTTTCACCTGCTCACAATTCCAGACTTTCACCAAGCACGAAAAAGCAGGTATCTATTGTATCTGTCTCCTTCCAGTAACTACCAAACTCCATTCAGGCAGCTCTTCAGTAGGTGAGTTAAAATTTTATGACTTTTCTAACTAAATATCATTGGCATTTTTTATGTCTCTTTAACATAATATTTCATTGTTAACTTATAGTATTTGTTTTTTGCACTATAGAAGAAAAATATAATTCATATTTGATATTTTTCAGTGCATTTGTAACACCATGCAAAAGTGCACATTAATGACTTCATTTGTTATTGAATAATTAGGTAATTACTTTCTAACTATTTTTTGTTGTGCATGTATGTTTCACGAATTGTCAAATGGATGTGTTAAAGTGTTTTGGTGGTATCTGGGGAAAATTTTTAATAGTGTTACAGTGCATTACTCTTTTTCTCACTTAAAATAATGAAATATAGTTTACTTTCAGAAATTTAACATGACATATTTTAGTAATGGATTTAGTTTGTATAACAATGGGGACCTCTGAATAAAAAATCTCCTGTAATCAGAAAGAAAGAGACTGTCTAACCAATAGAAAAATGGGAAATTTACGTATTCATAAATATGCAACTCACGAAAGGTATATTGGTAGACTGTGTTATAGGTAAGACAATGCAACCCTAAAATTCCTGCACCCTAATCTCCAGAAGCTGTAATATGTTACCTTACATGGCAAAAGGGACTTTGCAGATGCCTTGCCCAAAGTCATGGGAAGTTTGCATCCGTGACTATTCAATGCAAGGGTACAAAGTCCCAGCCCACTTGACCTAATTCAGAATAATTCTGAAAGGACATCACAGCTACAGAGCTTCCTACAGGTTGTGCTGAGGACTTTGTTAAGAGTACAATGGAAAATAACCTTTAAAATTGTATGAAAATAAATATATATATTTTTTGAAGTACATTACAGCTCCTCTTCTACCTCTGTCCAAGCCTGCATCCTTTCCCTCCTCTCCAAAGGTATTGAACTCAGGGGCATTCCTAAATCAACATCCTGTATGTTAATCTCTATCGCAGGATTTTCTTCCTGGGAAACCAAATCTGCAACAGCTGGCATGAGTGATGTGTGTGCATATGTGCACTGGAAAAGAAATCGAATGAAAGCCACATCTGTGTTGGTAGAGACAAGACCGAGGGGAACAGCAGTAGAAAACATTGAGGGTCTCTGTAGATTCAGAAAGAATAAACCTGAAATGAACCTGAGAGCCCAAGCACATCAGAGAGTGCTATCACAGAAAATGGCATAATGAGAACCTCTAAAAATGTACTCCCCAAATTATTAGAATCAACTTTTTCAGAACTCTGGAAATTGACCAAAGGTTTGCAGCAACGGGGGAAGCATTTATGCAAGAAAAAGAGCTGAATCTCAGTAAGAACAGTGATCTTTGCACCACTTTATCTGGTCACATCCTCCACTCCCCAGCTCAGCAGCAACCGTGCAAAAGCCTTACACTCTCAGTCGGGTTAACCATGAGGCTCTGCATTAGTGGGAAGTAAGGACTAATGAAGTTTCCAACTGCCATGCTGAAGCTGTGCCCCAACATGCGTATAGGACCTCTTGGCAAAGAGAAATACTTGTGAGTGCTACAGGTTTAAGGAAATCTCTCTCCAATCATTAGTTGAGCACTAAGCTAACCAAACACAGACTGCAGTGGCCATACCTGACAAATACAGATTTTAAAGAATTCGTTAATAAAAGGTGTTAAAGGTAACAACATCAACTACAGCAAGCAAGTATAACACCCTGGGGAGGAGGAATATCTGATGTTTAGAGTTGCAATTATGTTATTTAAATTTTCCATTTGCTTTGTTTTTGCAATAACAACAACAACAAAAATGAGACATGCAAGAAAATGAGAAAGTATTGCCCATAAACCAGACAAAAAAAAATCAATAAAACTTTCCCTATGGAAAGCCCAGACACTGCACTTATTAGACAAAGAGTTACTCAGGTATTTAGATATGTTCAAAGAGCTAAAGGAAATGATATTTAAAGAACTAATGAAAAGTATGAGAATGATGTCTCACCAAATAGAGAAAGCAGTGAAGTGAGAGAAATTAAAGGAGGAGGAGGAGAGGGAGAAGGGGAAGAAGGAGAAGAAGGAAAAGGGAACAAGGAGGAAGAAGAAGAAAAAAATAGAAATTCTGGAGTTGAAAAGAACAATAACTGAAAATAAGAGCTCACTAGAGGGACTTGTTATGAGTTAAATTTTTCCCTCCAAAAAAGACATGTGGTACTGGAATAAGGATAAACATATAAATCAATGCAATGGAAATAACAGCCCAGAAATAAACCCAAAGAATTATGCTAATTGATTTTCAACAATGGTGCCAAAAACCATTCAATGGGGAAAAAAATAGTCTTTTCAAAAATGAGACAACAGGATATACACATTCCAAAAAGATGAACACCAACCTCATGCCATACAAAAATTACTCAAAATGGATCAAAGACCAATATATAAGAAATAAGTCTCAAAAAATCTTAGAAGATATCATAGGGGTAAATATTTTTGACCTGAGATTAGGTGGGTATATCTTAAACCACAACTAACCAAAAGGCAAAAGAGACAAATTAGAATTCATAAAAATTAAAAACTTGTGTGTATCAAGGACACTATCAAGAAATTGAAGACAGTCCACATAATGAGAGAAAATATTTGCAGAATAAATAAAGAACTCTTACAACACAACAGAAAGACAATCCAATTATAAAAATGGGCAAAGAATTTGAATAGACATTTCTCCAAAGAAGATATTCAAATGGCCAGTCATCACATGATGAGATGCTCAACATGATTAGCCAGGAGAGAAACAGAATTCAAAACTGCAGTGAAATACACTTTCACACTCATTCTAGTGGCTATAATAAAAATGTGAAGATCAAACGTTGAGGAGGATTTGGAGAAACTGAAACTTTCACACACTGATAGTGGGAATCTAAAATGGTACTGCATTGTGGAAAATACTTAGTTCCACAAAAAGTTAAACACAAAGTTACCATATAGTCAAGATTATTGAAAATATTTACCTAACAAAACTTGTCTATGAATTTTCATAGCATAATACACTCATAACGACCAAAAGATGGAAACAACACAAACGTCCATCAATGGATGAACAAAATGTAGTATATCTACACAATGGAATATAATTCTGCCATAAAAAAGGAACTGTGTTATTGATCTATGCTACAACATGCTAAGTGAAAGACTCTAGTCTCAAAGACCACATACATGATTCCATTTGTATGAAATACCCAGGGTAGGTGAGCCAATGGAGATAATAAATATATTAGCAGGTGTCAGGGTGAGGGGAGATAAGGGGTGGCTGCTAACAGGTATGTGGATTCTTTCTCGGTTGCTGAAAATGTTCTGGAATTAGATAGTTATGATGGTTGCACAACTCTGTGAATATATTAAAAACCACTGAATTATACACTTTAAAATGGTGAATTTTTTGGTGTGTGAATTATATCTCTATTTAGAGAAAAGAATGTAAGGCAGTGTTTATAAATTATCAGAATGACATGAGTTGTAGACCTCAGGTGACATGTAGATTTCCTTTGAACTATGATGGTAGATTTGGAAGAATTTTAGGATTTCCTATTCTATCTCCATGGACTTGTGGATTATTAATTCTAAGTCTGCTTCAAATTGATTGAATAAAGATAGGGTGGAAATAAGATCCAGTAACACTTACTCTTTTTGTTTCTCCTGTAACTTGGAATCAGCTCAGGAAGGGGAATAGCATTCACTTAGCAGCTATTATGCGTAAGTTGTCATCAGACACACACAAAGACATATAATGCAGGGGAAAACACTTTCCAGGCCTAGGTCCTTTTAAATTTCTGTGTTTCTACTTTCCTTACACGTTGTTATTGTTGCTATTATTTTATTTGTTTGTTTATTTCCCAACATTCTGTTTGGCTTGTCTGTTTCTGTACTTTTCAGTTCCAGAAAATACACAGAATTGTGGTTTTTACACGTATGATGGATAAGTATAACTCAATTTTTGTTTTATAGAAGAAACTTATGCCCCTTTCACTGGTAAGAGTTGACCTGAGAAGTTACTAAAAGAATAAAGACAGGTAACACCATAAAAGAATGCACTTCAATTCTTAATAGCTCTCCAAATACGTAACCAGATAGAGAAGAAAGTAAATAGCTATAGGCTAAGAGAAGGTTGGATTGAATGAAAAACTAGAGAAACAATAGATTCGAGGAGAGAGAGTCTCTGAGGCATAGAGAAGGGTGTTCAGAGTTCCAGAAAGTTAATATCTGGAGTGTCAATAACTTACCACAAAAGAAAAAAGGAAATGAAAGACCAAAATCCCTTCATATTATTAACCTTATGTCACAAGTCACTGTTGAAAAGAGAAGAAGACTTCAGACTTTTATGATGGGGACTTAAAGTCAATATAACTTCAACTGTTATTTGTGCTATAGACACCATATTACAGGGTAATATAGTTCAGATATTTAGTAAACTTTGAAAACAAAAACTGTTTAGTGCTAAATGCTCCTCAGTAAACACTGAGCTTAAACATAAGACATCTAAATGCAAAGTGACCACATTAAAGAATCAACTTCTAAGTGATAAAGGAATTACACTTTACCGTTACAAAATACAAAAATTACAAAATAACCACTCAAGAGGATACTGACATTTAGTTAGGCAACTAAATACTAAATAAATTCCCAAGCCTAAGGGTCAGACTTAGAAATATGGATATATCACTTACCAACTAAAATTGAAAAGGTATTATAGAAAATTCTGAGCTCAATAGGTAGGTTTATCCACGTGTGAAAGACGTACCTGAGCAGCAGCAGATACAGTATTTCCCAGGTGAGAGAATGGTAGTTGAGTTTCTTGTATAGAGATGCCCAGTCAAGCCCTCAGTGCCTCAAAATCAGTGGCAGAGAAAAGTCTTCCACTATTACAGCAACACTTTTGGGGGTTGACACTGAGGCTTGGAAGCTATGACCAACGAAAATGAGGTCCTGAAGTTAACCACACCCCCACTGCCTGCATATTCTCCAATAGGGGCTTCAAAACCCTCGCTGGAGGATCAATTAGTAGAGATCAACTATTAATCATTTATAGCTTGTCATTATGTCTCAATACATGGGTCTTAATACATGGTAAAATTTTATCATTTACACATTACAGTTCCCTTCAAAGCTTGAAATAAAAAATTAGTCTCTCAAAACTAAAGGGGAGCTTGAAGACTGTCCACACTAGCCCCATATAAGATGTGACTTCCTTCTAGGATATACACCATTCTTCCTGCATTTCTCAACAAATGGTAGGTGGGAATTTCAGTCATCATCAAGATGTGTGATTGCCTCATGATTAATAATGGCACTATGCAATCATCAAATTGTACAGAGATGGAATTTGCACATGGAAGGAATAATGCAGATGGAAACATTTTAAAGATATATATGGTGAAAGATTAGAATGCATTAAAACTGCAAGATCGGAGTCATTCTAAAGGTTATATCAATACAAATTAACGGCTTAACATTCATTCTGATAAAGAAGTGAATGTCATATTATATTTACTGCAAAACAATCTAATAAGGTAGATCCTTAAGTTAGTGCTCTCTGATGTTCTTCAGTGATCTGTTTACTCGATTCTAATAAGAGAAACAAATGAATGAGACATGTGGGGGAGGCCATAATGTTGGCAGGTATCTCTGAAGTACTAGACTACACGAAGTAGTTAAAAGTACTTTAAGGAATGGTAATATAGTTTATATTCACTTTATTTCATTTCCCTACAAAGCCCTGAGGAACATACTCCATTTGCTGCACAAAAGCCAATTACAGTAACAGGCTTTTCATAAGAGTTTCCAGCTTTCAGAATTAGTTCTTACTATTTAACAGTACATTTTCAGATGGCTGTGAGGCTAATCATTTCTAATTCTTCAGTAACTATGTCTATAGGATTGGCATAAAAACGACACCATTCTCTTAGTATTCAGTGTAGACCAACATAAACAAACGAACAGAAGAGGAGAATAAAAAGAGCTTGGCTTATCATAAAGACAGAATTGCAAAAATAATTTCATGGTAACGAGATCCCCTGGCAAGAATATAAATTGTTCAAATACTTTTATCACATTCCCATTAGAAAAACAACTCTACTTCATAGCTAGTTTACACAGTCAAGAAAACATGGTCCAATGATAACTTCTTAGCTCTGAGGCTCCCTTTTCATTTCTTTAAATGAAACTCACTTAGAAGTGCCTTATGTTACATGAGGTTGCCCTGGTTGAAAAGGCGTGGAGAGGTTTCTAATGTCTGCCCCTAGGTCTTGCGCTCTCATCCTGGGATCTGCTACTTATTAGCTCTGTGCCCTTGGGCAAGTTATTCTCTTTTCTGTCTTTAGTTTTCCTGTCTGTAAAAGAGGGCAATCTCCCTTTTCTCATAAGGCTGTTGAACAGATGGAATTATTCAATGTGGAAAAGTCACCCAATGTATGTTCACTAGATGTTCCTTTCTTTTCCTTAAGTCTGGGCCCCTGAAGCCCTAGATGAAGATGATATTTTATTTTCTGGGGCCAATGATTTCTCGTCCTGGTCTTTGGGCCACACTCTGTTATTATGATCTGATCAGATGAGGTATTTCAGACACTTCTTTGGCCCTTGGGGTTTTCTTAAGTCTCCCGGTATTTCTCAGTGGGGGCACTATGGGCATTTGAGGCGGGAAAATTAATTGTGTAGGGCTGATCCAAAGACATTGGGTGCTCGCATCTCTAAATGCTTTCCATGAAATGCCAAAAACAAATCAGTCATCGTAAAACCCAAATGAAAAGATCAACAAAATACACCTAAACCTTTCTGATCACCCATAGTTTCTTCTATAAAGGACTACTAGACGCTTCAAAATCCTGCAAGAACGCTTTCCACTTTATCTGCGACTTTATACAGTTGAATGAAATGTTTTTACTAGCCAGTTTTGATAGGCTAGATTGAACTTCAGGTTTATTTAAGATAAAAATCATCTTCTTCACCTATTATTATAAACCAGATTTGGTCCAGGTTAACTAAAACGTGTGTGAACTTGTGGCAGCATCAACTCTTCAGGCTGATGATATTTAGTTAGCTCTGATAATTAAAAAAAAAATCTAAAAAGTCACATGATCCACATCTGGGAAAAACCTGTAAATTCCACTCTGTTCTGCAGGATGTAATCCACTTGTAAACTGGAAACTTCAAAATCACAAACAGAATGCCCACCATCCACAGATCCCTTTGGACAGACTGTCAAGTTTACCCAATCAGCTTTTTTGACTAGAGTATAACCAGAACCCCTTTTAACTATAGTGACAAATTTCACCCTCTCCCAATCCCAAATAACCCAGCACATCATTCTATTTAAGGGATATCCACATTTTTTTTGCACTGAGTTTCTCAATCCCTGCAGCTAGAAGTTGGGATAAAGTCAGTTTTTGGCTCTTCAGATTGAGTAATTTGTGATTTCCTTTAACAGTTTCCTCCTCTACCCTAAAGGTGATTCCTGTGTCTATTTGTTTCAAAGTCCAAGTGGCCTATTTTGCTATTGGCTAATTTTCCATTTCTGATCTTGAACCACTTCTACTTCTCAGCTGATTTGCAGAGAAGATGACTGAGAAGCTTCTCTGAAAGCAGTAAATAAACACAATTTACTGACTCAGCATTGCTATCTCCACTTGTTGTCTCTGAATACATACCCACCCAATACCCCAGGTGCTTGGTATTCCTAAGTTGAACTCATCATATTAGGATAACCACATGCCTGTACATACATTGTCAATCACAACAGAAATTTTCACCTATAAGGTGTGGATACTTGGTGTGTGGAAACTTTATTGTGCCTGCACTTGACAAAGGAACCTGCCTGTCTGCCTAGTTACCCCAAATCAGAAGACTGTGCAGTCCCACTTTGGAAAAGCAGCTGAGTCATAGTCCAACAGCTTTGGGGCAATCACTAAGCAACTGTCAAAGGGAATCACAACTGCTTTCTCTTTGTTGTACTGGTGGCAGTGGCTACTCTCTGATTTGGCTTCTGGTAACAAACGAGAGCCACCACTGAGAGCTTTTCAACAGATCTCCCAACCTCCACAAATGAGTCCCTGCAGGCTCAAGTAGGGTGAGGTCCTTCAGTCCCTGACCCAGACAGACAGAAAATGAGGAAACCCTATGGCTGACATGCTGGTCCAGCAATTCATGAACCTGGGTAATGGCATCTGCCTCCTCCATCACCTGGCTCCCACATCCCAAGGAGACTGTTATTAAGACAAAGGAACGTGAACAGGCAAAAACGAAAACAAAAACCTAATGCATAGAATATAATGTTACATAATCCCTAACATGAGTTGTGACAGGGACACTTACAAATTTCCCTCTCCATTGGGATTCATGATCATTTAAATACTGTTCATAATGGTGTTCACGAAGGGAAATCTTGTGCACTTTTGCCCCAGCCATAGAAGGGAAAAATATCAACATGCCTCCTATCACTTTCCACTTTTTTATGTTCTATAGGCCTAAATGAATCTTCCATTTGCTTCAATTGTGTTTATTCTTCTGGATAGGGTTTTTTTTGTTTATGCTGGGGAGAAAAACAATTCTTCAGACCACTGCACAAGGACATAAAGACACCTAATCCTACACACAGTCAGTATGAAAGGGCACACAGACAAGTTTTTTGTAAGACAGAAACAGAGAAATCCACATACTAAATAGTGCATCCACAATGACTATAACGCATCCCTTAGGGGATAAGCATGTATTTGTAGGAAGCAAAACAAAGCTTTCCATAGAGAAACCACTTTCACGAGATGATTAGGTGGACCTGCAATGAAGAAAATACATTATCATTTCTTCATTGCAATGAAGAAAATACATAGAAAATGTCCAAAAGATGGGTTCAGACTTGCACTAGGTTTTCACTGAAATACTTACAAGCATAAAAATAAAAACGTAAACATAAAAATACCCTATCTGGGTATTTATTCATTTTTTCTTTATTTTTTAAACCTGGGGAATTTTATGTTAATCCATTTGAAAGGTAGCAAATAAAGCAAATCTCACGATCCACGGGAAAAATGCAATTCAGTATTGTCCTTTCAATTACTTAAATAACTGCTCCTCTCATCCGATGAGCCTGCCATACAAAATGTGGGTTCTCGTCTCACACGAGCAGGTCCTTGCTGAGGCAGGCTGAGTGGGTATTACTGACACTAGTGTATTGATACAAAGCCAAGGACCAGAGAGAGGCAGTAATTTGGTGTTTCACTCACAGTCCATCACTCCTACTGTTCTGGATGTACCGGCAATATCAATAGAGCTGATGAAATGACTGTTCAGAGTGGAAGAAGGGTCAGTAGAGTTAGCGCCTGACCATCCAGATCCCATTTGATCTCAGCTCTCCACGTTCCCCGTGCTGCTCACGCTCCCGAGGTTTCTTGGACCCGTGTACCCCCCAGCAAGAATACCAAACTCCCAACTCCTAACCTATTGCCTTCATTTTCTGGGCTCTTCAACTATTGCTTAACCACACCCCACTTTTAGCAGAAATCACTGTCAAACTAGTAAATGGTAATAGTCCTTTGAGCCCACTCTCACCTCTGTACCTGTCAAACACATAGTGTCCCCTTTGGCAGCCCTGATGGGGCATATCCCAGCCACGCACTCTAATCTTGAACAATTAGTGTATGGAGAAGTGTGTGATAATGCACATCTGGACATAAACTACTGACCTTATATTTAGAGAGATTCTGAATTATATTTCTAACAGGAGGACGGATGTTCATTAAATCATCAACAGCCTCAGTCTTGTTTCCCCCGTGTTAGCAAGAGATTGTACATGAAAACAGAAAGAAATTATATATATTTATCTATATATAAACAGTATTTTTACTATACTTGAGTTTTTCCACCTTTATTCCTATTCCAAGACTTGGTACTGTGCATGAGAAACAAATATAGCTTGAAAAAGCTACTCTAGTTTTCTCATAGACCCTATGAATTCCTGTGTGCAAATAACACAGGATTTGTCCAGTAGAGGCTTTGCCCAGCAGACTTTATAAAAACACTATTTAATGTTCAAATGGATCAGAAATAGGTTGTGTTTTTCTCATATTATTCCTAGAGAATTTTTCATAATTGTCCAAATGTGATCACTTGTAATTTAAAATTTATATAAAATTGAGTCAATGTTGGAAATGAACTGACTTTGAAATTCAAAATTTACATTCAATTTTTTAATTGGGGAAAAACTGAAGAGCCAGCTTGAAAAGTTGGCATAGTTTTTATTGCTACTCTTTCAATGGTTTATAGACTATTTTAAGAAAATATTTTAATTTATCACTGTGACATTTTACAAAAATACACAGAGAAGGAAAATGTCAATTGTGTATATAGTATAAAGTTTTACTATCATTGCCAAATTTTAAAGGACTAAATTGAAAGGAAAAACAAATCATTATCTTTCAGCTTAATGGACAGTTTCCAGGACATAGCATATATTTAAAAACAGTTTTTAAAACTCACCTAAAGTAGGCTATGTGTGTGTGCACACGTATGCAGATGTGTCTCCCTGCTGGCTACATTTCTTCAGAAACAACATTTTTCTGGAACACTCTCTCAAGCAACTACTGGAAATTAACCCCATAAACTAATTGTTCTCACTCATAAAAGATGTTTTTTCTAAAACTCAGCAGAAAAGGTAGCTCTACCGTTAATTGCTACTAACTTCACAATTCAGTTAACTTTGACCTCCTCCATAATTCCCTGAATTTTATCTCATTAGCTCTAATTATGTTGCCATATACAGTGCTACCCACTTCCACCCACTTGTTGTTTGTATCAACCTAGAGTTTTGGATTGGTCAAAAGTACCTCTTTCAGTTAACCCTTAGGCAAGCATTCATTTTGATGATACTAAGTGTTGCTTATAAGTCATTTCCTACTGAATTGTCTAATGCCTTATTTTTTTCTTAATCCATGGACATCAAAATGATAAAGGTGTTATTTTCTGCATGTATCTTTGATAAATAATTCAGTATTAGCTTCCTTATTCTAAAATAGGGAAAATAGTACTATCCTGCAGGCTTTTTTATTTTAATTGGATGTGATAATACAAATGAAAGAACTCTGTAAACTATATAGCTCCACAACAAACAATGCAAAATATTATTATTATCATTATGATTATTCTTGATATATGTATAAAAGATCTGGTTCCTCAAGTGTTAAAAACATCTATCAATCTCTAATTTCAAGAAAAGCCACTCCAGTGAGGCTGTCCAAAGTCATATGAACAGAGAATTGAGCTGAACAAGTGTGCAGTTATTACAACCTGAAACTTTGGTCTAATCCTCAATACCATCTGTTAACATTGAAGAACATAGTTCCCCCCCAGCAGCCTAAAAGAATACTTAAGCACTAATCCCAGTATTCCTTTATACTGCTTGGGCTAAGGATGGGACTCATAATACTACCTGATTTCAAGAAAATATAAGCAACAGCAATCAAGACTGTGTTGTATTGGAGAAAAGATAATGAAACAGAAGAAAAGTCCCCCCCAAAATCTCACAAATATAGCAAATTAACTTTTGACAAGGTAGCAAAGTCAATACAATGGAAAAAGTATAGTCTTTTCAACAAATGGTGCTGGGATAATTTAATGTACATAAGAAAAAAAATCAATAAACCTCATCATATCTCCCTTATCTTATACAATTAAAATTCAAAATTAATCACAGACCTAAGTATAAGCCCCCAAACTATGGCATACCTCAGGGATATTGAGGGTTCTGTTCCAGACCACTGCAATAAAGCAAATACTGCAATAAAGCGAGTCACACAAATTTTGTGCTTTCCCAGTGCTTATAAAAGCTATGTTTACACTACACTGTAGTCTTTTAAGTGTGCAATAGCATTATGTCCAAAAACTGTACATACCTTAATTAAAAAAATACTTTATTTCTAAAAAATGCTAACCATCATCTGAGCCTTCAACAAGGCATAATCTTTTTGCTCTTAGAGGACCTTGCCTCACATGTCGATGGCTGGTGAATGATAGCCATGGTGGAGGCTTAAGGTTGGCATGGCTGGGGCAATTTCTTAAAATGAGACAACAATGAAGTCTGCCACATCAATTGACTCTTCCTTTTAAGATGATTTCTCTGTATCATGCAATGCTGTTTGATAGCATTTTATCCAAAGTGGAACTTCTTTCAAAATTGAAGTCAATGATCTCAAACCCTTCCGCCGCTTTACCAACTTAATTTATGTAATATTCTAAATCATTTGTTGTCATTTTAACAATCCACACAGCATCTTCACCAGGAGTAGATTCCATCTAAAGAAAACATTTTCTCTGCTCATCTGTAAGAAGCAACTCATCTGTTAAAAGTTTTATCACAAGATTGCAGCAATTCAGTCACAGCTTCAGGCTCCACTTCTAAATTTATTCCCCTTGCTATTTCTACTATATCTGCAGTTACTTTTTTCACTGAAATCTTGAACCCCTCAGCTATCCATGGGGGTTGGAATCAACTTCTTCCAAACTCCTGTTAATATTGATATTTTGAGTACTTCTCATGAGTAATGAATGTTCTTCATGGCTTCTAGAATGTTGAATACTTCCCAGAAGGTGTTTAATTTACTTTGCCCAGACCCATTAGAGGAATCACTATCTATGGCAGCTATAGCCTTCGGAGATATATTTCTTAAATAATAAGGATACCATACAATTTATAGATTGGATGGTTGTTCTAAATTCTTAACTTTTTTTTCTCTTCTTGTAAGTTTTCCTTTTAGAGAAAATTAGATTTTATCTAAAACAAATAAATAATTTCAAAAAGAAGAAAACCAAATTTGCTCCTTGTGTTATCTTATCACAGAAATAACTTTGACTTTATAGCTTATATATTTTTCAAGGAGTATATGAAAGCCATTACATGGATATCCCCTTTTGTCTAGTATTTTTTCTACGTCAGCAAATACATGATAATATTTCTGTTAAGAATAGAAAATAAATTCCTTATAAGTGGTAATATAAATCTTAGTAATTTTCTAATTCTAGAGTGTATCATGGTATTTTTTTTTTTCTGGTTGGAGTAAAAACTTTCCATTCCCCATTATAACTCACAAGTCTGGATATTTGGAATGTGGTTAGTATATGTGTCTCATCTACATTAAATGTAACCATTCATCAGATTTTCTAACTATAAAGACGTCATACCATAAAAACTTCAGTTTGGCTGCAAAGAATATAGCCCATAGACCAGCCTAAGTAGCAAATCCTGGCAATCACAGGATTTAATTTCCTTGTTAGTCTTGGGCCGATTCTGTTCTCCAGGGTCTCTGAGAGCTTTTAAGGAAATCTCTACTCCTCTTAAAATGAGTCCTCTAAGACTGAAATATGAAAGGGTTGTGGATTCTCACGCCTGGCAATAGGAAAACATGTATCCTTAAATGTACAAACCTCAGAATCCATGAACTGATTAGACATTAGACAGAGACTAAGGACTAATTTATTTTGCGGTTACAGTTTTCACGCAGTTCATCTGTCCAAAATATAAGAAAACCACTCAGTGAAGAAGGAAAATATCCCACTTCTGTCAAACAAAGATGAAACAAATGACAGTTCTCTAGGAACTGGGAATTCTGCCAGGAACTTTGTTCATTAACCTATTTCTCAATTGCATCTGTGAGAAGGATTCTGTCCACTATGATCAAACCATACGCCACATTACAACATAGGCCTTGATAAATACTAAGTCTGGTTGATACTCATCATTTAATCAGTGTTCATACATATATATGTATACATGTATATTATTACTATTATATTAAATGGATATAGGGGTAAAAAAATCCAAATGATGATGATGTCAGGTTTCTGATAATGTTACAAAATTCATACTGAACATGGGTTTCTTTGTTGCAGTGCTAAAAATCAAACGTTAAAAAAGCATTTTTAAAAATTAAAATATAATTCTGGTTCCTGTAGTGTGGAAGTAGTAAGATCTCACCAGACTGACTCACACACAGCAAATCATTATAAAATCTGAACATAATACAAACAGCAGGTACCTGAAGGCACTGAAGAGGGAACAGAAGTAGACAGAATCTTGCGGGGTGTACACACTTGGAGGAGAGGTATTAAACAAATTGATTTCATGTTGTCATGCCTTTTAGATTTGAGCCAAAGCATTCAGCATGGTATGGGAAGCAACAAGGATGTCACTGGAAAAACCACAGCCTTCTGGCCCCGGCTATTCACAACCTCTAAGAAGTAGGAGAAATCCGGAAGGCAAAGAGACAAAGAAAGGATGTCCTAATTCTATCTACATATACCTTTGAACCACAAACATGCAGGCAACTCAAAGCAACTTGGCTAAAAACAAAAATTCTGAATTATAATCAGACCTGTTGATCAAGAAATAAAATTTGCCATTCTCTTAGGACAAAAATCACAGAATTCAAGTTCTCCAAGCTCAGGATACAATAAGAAAATAGCCCAATATACAAAGACCTAGGAAATTGAAACATATTTTCAAGATCAAAGAAAATCAACTGAGATTGACCCTGAGATAACCAAAATGTTGGAACTAGCAGCCAAGACTTTTAAAGTCACTATTCCAACTATCCTCATTGAAGAGAAACAAAATACACATTCAATGAATAAAGAGATAGGGAATGTCAGCAGAGAAATAGAAATTATTTTTAAAAGAAATAAATTGCTATTCTAGAACTGATCAAGGCAGTATCTACAATAACAGCGAAATGTAAGTGGCATAGGCAAGAATAAGGAAACTTGATAGATCAATAGAAAATATTTAATGTCAATAGCTCTAAGAAAAAAAGATTTTGAAGGGGAACAGAACCTTAAGTACTTTTTAGATGATATCAAATTGTTGAAAATATGAGCAACTGGAGTTCCAGAAAGAAGGTAGAGAAAAAATAGTGTGTAAAAATATTTGGAAAATGATGGCTGAAAAATTCCCAAATTTGATAAAAGACAGAAACTAGCCAATTAGAATAAACACACAGAAGCCACACCAAGACATAAGCCACAATGTAGTCATATTTTGAAAGCTAAATATAAAAATCACCTAGAGAAACAACACACTACATGAGAGGGAACAATGATTTATTAAGAGCTGATTTCTCAGAAACTATGGAGGAAAGAAGAGAGAATGAAATAACACCTTTAAAGTGTTCCCAAAAAGGGTTAATCTGGCAGTCTATGTACAGTATAAATATCCTTACAGAATGAAGTTGATATGGAGACATTTTCAGTTTAAAGAAAATTTACTGCCAGGAGATATACATTGTAAACTATTTAAAGAATTTCTTCAGATTGAAGGCAAATGATACCTAATAGAAATTTGGATTCTCAGAGAGGAATAAAAAGCACTGGAAATGGAAAATATTTGAATAAATGCAAAATAACATTATTTTTATTTCTTAATTTTCATATAACTCAAATAATTAAAACAAAAATTATTATATTGTCTTATGGACTTTATCATATATGTGATATAGATGAAACATGTAAAACAACTATATGTATAAAGCTGGAATTTTTAATATTTTATGTAAAGTAAATCAATATTAACTGTAATGAATTGTGAAAAATTAAGGATGTATGTTGTAATCCCTACAGCAACTACAAAAATATAACGCAAAGGACAAATAAAGAGCCAAAGGGAAAATTAAAACTGAATATCAACATATATTCAAATAATTAAAAATTAAAAAAAAACAGAAAGCAAAAATAAAATTATAGGAGAAAATAAGAAATAAAATGATAGATGACTCAACCAAATCATTAATTATGTTAGAAATTAATGGATAAACCATGTGAATGTTCCTAATGACAGTTTCAAGCTATATGAAGCAAAACTGACAAAATTAATTAAAAAATTAGACAACCCCATAGTATTATGAATCTTTTAACATCATCTCAGCAATCGATAAAATGAGACATAAAAACTAAAGCAAAAAAAAAAAATGAAGATCAGAACATCTCTATCAAACTCACTGATATAACTGATATTTAAAGAACACTACACCCAACTACATCTGAATACACATTCAAGGCATATGGTAATTTTACAATGATAAACTATATACTGATATATAAGATGAATAAAAATACATTTTAAAAAGCATATTCTCTGAATATAGTGGAATTAAGTTGAAATAACCAATTGCCATAACCAAAACCTTCGAATAAGTAGATATTAAACAACATTCTACTGAATGATCCACAAGTTAAAAAAGAAGTAGTAAGAGTAATTAAAATGTTTTAAAATGAACAATAATGAATATATACCATGTCCAAATTTCTGGAGTGCTGCTAAAGCAGTATATATAGGGAAAGTTTTAGTTTGAAATGTGTATATTACAAAACTTTAAATTTAGTGACCTGAGGTGTTACCTTAAGAAATTAGAATAAGAATAAAACATTAAATAAAAAATAAGTATAGGGCTTCCCTGGTGGCGCAGTTGTTGGAAGTCCGCCTGCCGATGCAGGGTACACGGGTTCGTGCCCCGGTCCAGGAAGATCCCACATGCCGCAGAGCGACTAGGCCCGTGAGCCATGGCCGCTGAGCCTGCGCGTCCGGAGCCTGTGCTCCACAATGGGAGAGGCCACAACAGTGAGAGGCCCGCGTACCAAAAAAACCAACCAAAAAAAAAGTATAAATAAATTATCTAAATTTATCTAACCATATGATTAAAGTTAGTGAATTCTACTGTACATAAATTGTATTTCAATAAAGCTTGAGGAGAAAAAACCAAAAATACTACACACTGTAGAAAAATGAACATGTAAAAAAGATAATATACCCACAAAAATAGCTGCGATTTCATTACACATAAATACATTATTTTATATTTCATTTTATGCTTGTTAGGATTTTCAATGTTCACATATATAAACATTAATATGTATTTCTCTTCATAAAAATGTTATATTTACACAATATTTTAAAAGATATTTAATAGCAATGAACATTCAGTGAAAAAAGTCTAAAATTACAGAAATAAAGATAACTTTCCTATGATTTATTCCAGCTCTCTGACAAATTAATTGAAATTAATAATTCAAAGATATGAGATGCATGGCATATGCTTCCTTTCTTTGCCAATCTTAGAAAACTAGAAAAAGTGTTGTTTGTTCACTATCCAGTGTAATGCCTTTACTTGCTCAGCTTCATGAACGCTTAAACCAACAGATAATGCATCTCTCTTCAGCATTTGTTAATAAAAATGTTTAAACTTTGTATATACTTAGTGCATTGTGCCTGTAGAATTATTAATTCTAAAGAAAGATTTTTTCCAAGCAGAAGTAACTGTGCAGAGCAACATAATGAACACTGTCATTCAAACAAAATTTGAAAAGTAGTTTTCTGAATCTTCAAATGGAATGACCTGTGTTAATCTTATTTTCATATTGGTAAATTTATCATCTGTCAGCAGAGTTCTTTCTTTTTTTTTTTTTTTCAGTATGTGGGCCTCTCACTGTTGTGGCCTCTCCCGTTGCGGGGCACAGGCTCCGGACGCGCTGGCTCAGCGGCCATGGCTCACGGGCCCAGCCGCTCCGCGGCATGTGGGATCTTCCCGGACCGGGGCACGAACCCATGTGCCCTGTATTGGCAGGTGGACTCTCAACAACTGCGCCACCAGTGAAGCCCCAGACTTCTTTTTAGAATCTTTTTTTTAAGGACCTGTGATACAGTATGGTTTAACTATGAATATAAAAATAAGACAGTATGTGTAATATATTTCCAACTATAGTACTAAGTTAACTAAAATTATTGCATGGAAAGTATCCAAATAATAAATTTTTGACTCTAATGGATGGCATGTTAATGTTAGTGAAGTATGAATTAACTTAAGTGTTGGAATGTATATTTTACTTGACAAGAATATGTGTCAGTAGTTCTGAACACTTAAGGAGCTCTTTAAAACTTCTTTTGTTTCTGATAGTTTGTTCACTATCCAATGTAATGCCTTTACTTGCTCAGCTTCATGAACGCTTAAAACAACAGACAATGCATCTCTATTCAGCATTTGTTAATAAAAAAATTTAAACTTTGTATATACTTAGTGCATTGTGCCTGTAGAATTATTGGTGTTTCAGGTAAAGTCTACCGGAAAACAAAATATTTTTTTCTTCCATTGCCAGAATTGTCCATATCACTAATTCTGCTTAATCTTTTAAGAGAGAGCATTGTCTGAGATGGCTGTTGATTGGCTCTCTTGACAAATGGCCATGTCTACACGGAGGTAATAAACTGCAAAATATTTGACTGTTCATTCACCACTCAAAAATCTCCCTGACAGATAGCACCAAAACAGTATCAGAGGCCAAACAGGAATAGACATGGCTTTAATAAGCTGAGGGAGCATGCCATGATTCACATCCAAGGTCTTTTAGCAGTTGGTTTCTTCCTTTAACAAGGTACAGGACTTGAGCTTCTCCTCTGGAATACCAAATGAGCAAGGATGGGGAGCCTGCTGCAACTCTCATCTGTGTGTTTAGATGAAAGCTGAGCTCAGGTGTCTGGATAAATTTACACAGGACGGCCAGCTGCAAGGCAGCCTACCTGGTAGAGGTCAAGTAATAGGCACCTTTAAATATCTCTTCCAAAGGAAGAAAAATCCCACACGATGCTGACCAGTCAAGGAGAAATAGCATCTATGTAAAAGTGTTCTTTGAACAAGCCCCTTTCCTAAGCCTGGGAGTCTTCCCACAGCAAAAGTAAAAGCTTGACAAAAGCAGCCTGTTACAATCTGAGCCTTAAAACCTCATCTAAAATTTCATGTCTGGTTAACAGAGTGGTTTAGGAATTTTAGTTTCTAGTTCTTTCAAGACAGAGATTCCTATTGGATCGGTATTCTTTGTTGCTGTAGCTTTATATTCATCCCACACTGTGTGGGAAATGTCTGTGAGCTGCATAAGTGGCTGAAATAAGGAGTCATCATATTAATGGGCTGGAAAAAAATAACTTGTGGTGAGCTTAAAATCCTTGACCTACAACTTTGTAGTCTTCAGTGAGATTCAAGTTGCTCCATCTACAGAATGGGCTGTGTCCATATTAAATCTATACATTGATCTTGGAGGGCTGTTGCAGAAATTAAAGATTTGGTGTAACATCTTTCTCAAATAGAAGACCCTCACTGTTGTTCCAATTTCCTTCTCCCTTTCTTTTTCTTAGGAGAACAGATTCTAAGCCCCAGATGGTCAAGTTGGAATTCTTCTTCCTTGGTTTTATCATTTAGCCCCATTTTATGCTTTTGTCTTACCCACTTGATCTATATCATCTTTTATATTCCTTTTCATTCCATTTTTATCCTCCATTCCCACACACACACACACAAACATCATCCCCCCGAACAGACACACATCAACTTGTACCAACACACAAATCTGGAGAGGATACTTGACTTACAACAGAAGTTCTTCTTTCCCATTTTCTAGGTTGAAGCTTATCTTTGTCAAAAAAGTACATGGAGAGTCCAGTTTTGACTAGTTCCCACAGTGTATGGCTTGTAATCAACTTACATAATAACCAGTTGTAACAGACTCTATCATTTTTCACATTTCTCCTATTCTACTTCCTGTATGATAATTATACTTCTCCCACCCTGCTTAACTCAGGGTGCTTTGACAAATGAAATTTAAAAAGAAATGATATATTTCACTTCTTGGCAGAGATTTTAATGCTTATACCATGTAGTTCTTTCCATCTTCCTTATTATTAAAAATGTTTTAGAAAATGACTGCTCTGTTAGCCTAGGTCCCCAAAAGAAGGCAATGATGATAACACAGATCAGGGGTCCCAGCCAACTTTCAATGAAGTATGTTATGAACAAGAAATAAGTATTTCTAAGCCAATGAGATTTGGGATATTCTTTATGACTACAGCTTAACCTACCTTCTCAGGACTAGTATACTACTCCAGCCCGAACTAGAACTAGGTCCTTTATTTTAAGTATTTAGACTTCAGCTTTGCTTTCTGTTCTGTAATATAATTTTTATAAACCTTTCTAATACTGCAGTAATTTCATTCAACTGGATCAGTTTTATACATTCCAATCCCACATTAAGAACCTGTAGCTCTGTCCTTGATTATAATTTCTTGGATTTGTATATCACACTTGCCCTGGGTTTCCCATCAATATAATCCTTCCATCTGTTGCAAAACCCATTTATTCATCGTGGGTACCTTAATGATGATTGTCTTCATGAACTGTGATCTGATAATACCACCCCTCCTTGTGTAACAGGCTTGATATCCCCAGCCTTAGTGTATTTTTTCAGCATCATGACCTGGATGTAGTCCCCTTACTGTCTATTCAGTCCCTGTTGCTGTGGCAAGATTTGGTTTCTGTGTTACTCTCAGTCTATAAAATGAGTAATTTTGATTAAACCACACTTTGATCAATAATGGAATACCCACGCTGTGAGTTACTGACTTTGTGACATTATCATTTTGAGCTTTAGTTCTGACACATCTTGTGATTTTTGTGAGCGTTTAATAAAACATGTTGCCAAAGATATTTTGACTAATTGTATGTGCCAAGTTCATTTATCTACAGGAACTGGGAAAATGATTCAGAAAAGTAAACCTAAATTTTTTACCACTTCTATATGTATGCCCATGCACACATACGTTCATTACTTAGAGCTAAGTGAATTGCCTTGTACATATTTTTCCTAGATCCTGTGGTTGATAAGAAATGAATCATTCCATTTTGTGGGGAAAGAATACTGCTTCCTGAATAACTTTCAAAATTTTACAATCCACTCAATGAATAAAATGTCTGCAGAGTGCCCAAATACCATTATACTCCAGTAATCTGCAGTAGTGCCCTCTCTGCTGACACTCAGAATTTTTTTTAAAATGTAGCCTATTGGGATACCACATTAATATTCCAATAGAGTAATCATCTATTCTTACCTCCATTTAAACTGCTGAAAAAATCATCAGCTTTATGGTGGTAAGGCAGGTGTCTAGAAAGCCTGGGTCAATGTTTTAGTGGATTCCTGACATTTTGGCTCTGTCCACACCTCTCAGTCCAACTCTGCCTACTCTCACACTTAATGCCTATTATGGACTGAATGTTTGTATCTCCCCAAAATTTACATGTTGAACCCTAACTCCCACTGTGATAATATTTGGCGATAGGTCCTTCAGAAGTTGAGTAGGTCATGCAGGCTCCACCCTCATAAATGGGAAATGTACCCTTTTAAAAGAGACCCCAGAGAGATGCCCTGCCCCTTCCTCCACATAAGGATACAAAGAGAAGATGGCAATCTATGAACCAGGTAGTGAGACCTCACCAGACACTGAATCTGCCTTGATCTTGGACTTCCCAAGCTTCCAGACCTATTGGAAATACATCGCGCCCAGTCTATGGTATTTTTGTTATAGCAGCCTGAACAGACTAAGATAACACCCTATCACAGGTTTGCCCACAGGCTCTAGTTCAATCCTCTTATCAGTAAAATCACCTACCCTCAGCCCCCTTCTAGAGAGTAACAAGTCTTCCAGACTCATATTCACCCACACCAACCACAGGGGCAGCTCCTCATGATTAAGCACATCAATCATGGCACTCACACTACCCACTGGCATGTTCCTCCTGGTATGAAACAGGGAAAATGCTTTAGTGAGGAGATGACCCCGAAGTTTAGGAAAATGTCAAGCAATTTCCTTCATAAAAAACACATAACCCTGAGGCTCAGAGATCAACACAGGTGTACATTATCATATAGAAAGTCATTGGGAGAAAACTGGTCAAGTCATAATGCCTTGAGCACTTACAAAGAAACTGTGTTTGTTTTTATACAATGGGAAAGGATAAAGCAAAGGAATAGATGCGTATAGCCTTCTACCTCAAGCAATAAACTATCTGGAGAAGATTAGGAGGGAGACAAAATGGTAGCAGAGCTCAGAAGGAGATAAATAACGATATATAATTTTTTTAGGGTGAAAACAACTTCTATTAGCACTTTTGAAGTGGTGGAGACTGAGTGAGGACTAGCATGAGAGTAAGAAGCTGCTGGGGCACCAGAGTCATACGGGGCTCCTCACACTGTCAAGGGCTTTACTTCAGGATTATCACCAGGTTCTCACAGGTAGGATCCAAGAAAACTCCCCACATGAACCTGAACTGGTATGGGAAGAGTAGCCATTGTAAACTCCCACCCAGACCATTCTTTCTATCAAAGGCTTAGTTTCCAGAAGACAGAAGTTTAATTAATTTGAACCAGAGGGCAATTCTGAAATCTTTTTTCAGCTTGAGGAAGGGAACTCTGTTCCATTTCAGCCACCTCCACCCTTTCTGTCTCACCTAAGGAAAAATAAATAAATAAAAGCCACAGTCAACAGGGAAGAGGATTCAAAAAAGCAGACTTAGAATGCTGCATCCAGAGAAAGAACTAGAGGACAGGGAAGAAAAGGAGCTGCCAAGGTGTCCTTCAAGAGGTAAATGGATAACCAAAGTGTAATCCTTCCATCCATATTGTGAAAACTATTCAGTGAAGTAGAAGAAAAAGCCATCAAACTACTCAAATACATAGATGAGTCAAATACATATCACTAAGTGTAAGAAGACAGAATGAGAAGATCGTATACCATATGATTTGATTATATGACATTTTGGGGAAGGTAAAACTACAGAGATGTAAAATAGATCAGTGATTGCCACAAGTTTAGGGAGTGGGGAGGGTAGAATAGGTTAACACAAGACATTTTTTAGAAGCAGAAACTAACCATGAAACTAACCATGAAACTCTTCTCTGTGGTACTGCAGTGGTGAATACATGACACAATCCGTTTTTCAAAATTCATAGATCTTTATAGCATAAAGAGTGAGACCTAATGCATGTTAAAAAAAAAATCTTAATTCAAATAGAAGGGAGGTCAGCAAGATGGAAGAATAGTTATAAGTTTCCTGCACTCCAAGTGAGCCCAAAGCCAATCACACTGAAACTAGGTAGGATAATTTCTGATACTTTCTCTTGCCAGAGCCCAGCATGGCAGAGGGTGATTTGGAGGAAATTCCAACTCTCATCTTCCCTCTGAGGAAGAAAAGGAGTAGAACATATAACCAACATCCTGACTTTTAGGGGTGCTGCCTGATGAAACAGTCTCTGTCTTGCCTGAATCCAAGTGCAAACAAAGGATGCATATCTGAGAAAGGCTTGAGAGGTCTCCAAAATCTCTCGCTGGTCTAAATGAAAAAGTCCTCCCTATGTGAAACTAGACCACAAATTCTGAAAGAGTTAGATGATTCTTCAAATGCTGAAATCCCAACCCCAAAAATAATAGGACACACACAGGAACAGGGAAACATGGCCCTTTAAAAGAAACAAATTACATCTTTAGAAACTGACTATAAAAGAACAGAGACTACATGAATTGTCAGAAAAAGAGTTCAAAAATTACTGTCATAAGGATGCTCAATGAATTAAAACAGAGCAAAAATAGACAAGTAAATAAAATCAGAAAACAATACATGAACAAAATGAGAATATCAACAAAAGATACAAACTATGAATAAGAACCAAACAGAAATTCTGGAACTGAAAAATACAATAACTGAATTGAAAATTCACTAGAGGGACTTAACAGAAGACTTGACCAGGCAGCACTGGACCAACCCTACAAGAAATGCTGAGTGAGTCATACAAGTTGAAGCAAAAACATGATAAACAGCAAAACAAAACGATGCAAAAATATAAAACACTCTGGTAAAAGTAAATACATAGAAAAATATAGAATCCAGTACTAATGTAATGTAATTGTCCAAATCACTTTTATATCTGGTGTAGAATTTTTTTTAAAAGCTAAAAATAAGGGCTTCCCTGGTGGCGCAGTGGTTGAGATTCCGCCTGCCGATGCAGGGGACACAGGTTCGTGCCCCAGTCCGGGAAGGTCCCACATTCCGTGGAGCAGCTGGGCCCGTGAGCCATGGCCACTGAGCCTGCGCGTCCGGAGCCTGTGCTCCGCAACGGGAGAGGCCACAACAGTGAGAGGCCCGTGTACGGCAAAAAAAAAAAAAAAAAAAGCTAAAAATAATAATTGTAAATCTATATTAAGGGGTACACAATGTAAAAAGAGGTAATTTGTGTCACAACCACATAAAGTAAGGGAGCAAAGATATAAAGGAGTTTTCATGCAAAATTTAAGTTGCTATCAGTTTAAAATAGATTGTTATAACTTTAAGATATTTTATGTAATTGCTTTAGGAACCACAGAGAAAATATCTATAGAATTTACACAAAGGGAAAGAGATGGGAATCAAAACATGTCACTATGAAAGGTCAACAAAAGACAAAAGAAGACAGGAAAGGGAAAAAGAATGAACAAAAAAGCAACAAGACATACAGAAAACAATTAATAAAATGGCAATAGTAAATCCTTTCCTAACACTAATTTTCTTAAATGGATTAAATGTACCAATTAAAAGACATAGATTAGCTAAATAAATTTAAAAAAACAAGATCCAGCTATATGCTGTCTGTAAGAGACTTGCCTTAGATCTAAGGACACACTGGCTAAAGGTAAAAAGATGGAAAAATACATTTCAGGCAAACAGGAAATTAAGAGAGCAAGATTGGCTATATTTATATCAGACAAGATAGAATTTGACAAAAACTGTCACAAGAGACAAAGAAGGACATATAATTCCATAAAGGTCAGTTCACCAGGAAGGTGTATCTATGAAATATATATATCTAATATTAGAGAACTCAAATATATAAAGCAAGCATTAAAAATAACTAAAGTGAGAAATAGCAACACAATAATAGTAGGGAACTTTAGTGCCCTACTTTCAGGTATGGATAGTACAACTAGACTGGAGATCAATAAGCAAACATAGTACTTGCAAAACACTATAGACCAGTTTGAACTAACAGACATATGAAGAACACTCCACCCAACAACAGCAGAGCATACATTCTTCTCAAATGCACATGGAATATTCTCCAAGATAGATCACATGTTGAGCCACAAATTAAGTCTTTACAAATTTCAGAAGATTGAAATCAAGCAAAGTATATTTTCTGGCTAGAATGGAATGAAACTAGAAATTAATAGCAGAAGGAAACCCCCAAAATGTGTGGCAATTAAACAATTCATTCTTAAATAACCAATGAGTCATAGAAGAATTTACAAGGGAATTTAGAAAATTATCTCAAGAGAAATGAAAACAAAAACACAGCATAAAAAAACTTATGAGCTACAGCAAAAGCAGTAAAAAGAGTTTATAGCAGTAAATGCTTACATTAAAAAAACACAAAGATCTCAAATCAATTACCTAACTTTACACTTCAAAGAACTAAACAAGAAAAACAAAGTAAAACCAAAGTTAGCAGAAGGAAGAAAATAATAATGATTAAAACTCAGCTAATGAAATAGATAATAGAAAACTGAGAGAAAAAATCAGCAAAATCAGTAGTTTGTTTTTTGAAAAGATAAAATTAACAAAATTTTACCTAGACTAAAAAAAAAAGAGAGAGGATATTCAAATAGTCAAAATTAGAAATGAAAGAGATATTACAACTGATGTCACAGAAAAAAAAAAAAGATTATGAGACTACTATGAACAATTATACCCCCAACAAATTGGTTAATGTAAAAGAAATGGATACATTCTTAGAAACGTACAATTGACCAAGACTGGATCATGAAGAAATAAAAATTCCCAACAGATCTATAACTAGTGAAGAGATTTAAGCAGTAATCAAAACCTTCTGACAAAGACAAGCCAGATGGCTTCACTGTAGAGTTCTACTATTAGAGAAGAATTATTTAGAGAAGAATTAACACCAGTCTTCCTCACACCCTTCCAAAGTATCAAACGGGAAGGAACACTTTCCAACTCATCCTGAAAATGGCAGGGAATGTTTAGATTACATGTTCTAGGTGCTAGTAACATTATTTTGCTAGGAGTAAACTACTTAGAGACTAAGAAATTACTTGGATTTCTAAATTGTATGCCTGTGACCCTGATGTTCTGATGTGGTCTTCAGATACATGGAAATTTGGAAGTGGGATACATGTGTAATTTAGGGTTAAATTACTCTATCTTTGGAAGTACTATACTGGCCATAATAGATGCAGGGAAAAACACATTCAGGCTGAAGTTACTGAAAGACACTAGCTTCCACCAAGATATTATACTTACATACTGAGACAGAGCTGAGTAAAAAGTTGGGGAGGAGATTTTTGAACTGTAAATTTTTTTGGATATTAATTTTCTGGATAGGGGATGGACTTCCGTTTTACACTTTAATTTTGCTGGGATTTGGGGCTGTTTCTGTATTACAGGTAAAATATTTGTGTTATGTTGTCACATGGAGCTCACCGTATAGCTCTCCTCGGCACAAATTTGAAGTGGACAATAGTGTGCCAGGCGATTATTTGACCTGGCTTACAGCTTAGGCTTGGAATTAATTTAAATGTTGCCTCTCTGGCATAGTTCATATTTTCCCATCTCCCTAGTTGAAGAAAATTTAAAATGGGTAAGTGACACACTCTACAGAGGGAAAGCAGCCTCACTCCTTCAGTGGTCAGCTACCGCTCTGACTGATCATAGACTTAAATAGTGAAACCAGTGAGTTAAGAGAGAAGAAATTAACACAGGGTAACATATAAGGATGAGCTTTTGAAAGCCTACTTGGGTTCAAACCTTTTCATTCCTATTCACCAGCTGTGTGACTGTAAATCACTTAATCTTGGTAAATTACATTTTATCATCTTTAAGATAATGATATATATCAGCACTTACCTCAAAGTATCATTATAAGCCTATAATGAATAATATATGAAAAGTATTAATCCTAGTGTCTGTTACATAGTAAGTTTCAATGGAATCAGCTGCCATTGTCATTCTTATCTTTAAGCACAGCATACAGTCATGCATTTTACTCCTCTTCTGCTCCTGTCTTGTCTTGCTTTCCTTACATCCAAATCACCCCGACTACTCTTCTGCATGGCACATTCATGATTTTGTTTTCTCCTGTTCCTCCACTCCTTCAAAGCTTGCAAGCTCTATATGTCTGTGTTTTCGTAGGAAAATAGGCCCTCTGTGAATGTAAATTCCCAACCTCTCCCCTCCTCCATACCCCTTTTACCTCACCATATGGCTCATCCCTTCCATACCCAGCAGGTCATTAATTACTGGATAAGGGTTTTGCCATGCTAACCTACCCCTCAGATAAATTTAATAAAATATTAATGTTAAAGCTACTAAAAAATTACATACTGTGTGTGATCTTCCTTAGAATTATGCAGCAATAACTCTGACAGTAAAGCACTGTTGCCCAAATAAACTGTTAAACGTTGTGAGAGCTCAAGGAAGTGGCTGTACCAGGGTGTACATTCTTCTCATCCCTCTCTTTTAATTATTTGTCAAGCAATGCCCTTAGCACCCAGGTCTGGCTGGTTGAAAAAAATGTTGCAGGAACTTTAAGGATTTCTTTCTTCTTGTAAGTCCTGAGGACAGCATCTGAGCAAGCTCAGCTTGAAGGCTGGGAGAATCATCTGATCTTCCCACCCTTCTGTGTGCTCTTTGATTCTACAGGTGAGAAAACTGAATCCCAGAAGCATAGTGACTTGTCCAAAACCTTGTATTCAGCAGTATATTAAGCAGTTTCATGAACTCATCCATTTCCCTCTCTATTCTTTAGTTTCCTCAAATGTTTCTCCTAGGCATTTTGTCTTCAACAGCTTGCTTTTATGCTCCCAAATTGTAGCTGCCCCAAGCATATCAAATGCTGAAATTCTCGTTCATAACCTCCTTTTCTCTCTTACTGTGTTTTCTGTTGCATGCTTCCTCTTCTATTTCTTCTGAAAACCCCAGCCCCAACCTCATTTATCAACACAAACACTCAAGCGTATATTTCATATTTATCATTGTTGGTTTCTATGCCTTTATTTCCAAGCATCTTAGGCACTCTTTGATGAAAGTCTCATGTCTTTTTAAAGGAGATTATCTAAATTAAGAAATTCAGATTTCTTACCTATAAATAAATTGCATATAAATCTAGACGGTGCACAGAATGATAAAGTGAACATTCAACTACTCAGTACTAGCTTAGAGGACAAAACATTAGGAACATTTTAAAGCTCCTGAAAACCTCTCACTGCGAGAATGTATCTCCCTTATCCCCAAATTTAATCTCTAGTCCTAATTGTGTGTTTAATATTTCCTTGTTTTTCATTGTAGTTTCACTATAAATATCTATCATTGATGATTTGAAGGGGATCAGACTGAAAAGGCCCCTGTCTTTTTTGTTGTTTTTCTGTTAATTTTCAGCACAAAGCCTGAGAAAGTAGAAATAGTGCTTTTTGTTTGTCGTTTTGTTTTTATTATTATTTGAATAAGCAAAAGAATGCATTATCTGACTGAATATCCATAGCTGTCCTGTGAGGAGCCGGAGAAGGACCAGTATGCTCTCCATCTGATGGATGGGGGACTTGAGGCTCTGAGAAGCTTTGCTGATGCAGTTTTACCCTTGGCTGGGTAGACAGGGGATCAGAGACATTTCATTCCTGATTCCTTCTCCATGGTCACTGGCAGCACAATAGGCACCTTGTGATGTCACTTTGGTTTTACTACAGTAAAAACTATTTTTGAGATTTCTCGAAGCTTGACCACTTCTCCATGTTTACATTTTTTCATCTGCCCACAACCACTGGCATGCTAAATTCATGTTTTAGAGGAAACAGAGAAGTTACACGCTGATAAAGGTCGCAGCTTTCCTATTTTCAAGTGGTGATTCCTGAATTACCCTGTTGACATGAAATAGAAAATATTTCATGTGTGAGGGATGGAGGAGAGGTGGGCATCATAAAGGCAACAGATGTGGCCAAAGCACTGTCCACTCAATTCAAATTAACACCCTGTGAACTACAGCAAATGGGTGATGGAGTTTGCCTTCATTCTCATGACCGGCAGAGTAATCTCCTATTTTTCCATCATCTTTGCTCTTCGTTGGAATCCACCATCATGGTTTTCTTTTGGTGTTGTGTTTTCATTCTGAGCCAAACCACAGGTTGTCGCGACTGGTCTAGCTGTTCCTGCCGCAAGATCTAGCCTAGACCTGTCTCTGCTTAGTTTGGCAATCTATATCTCACTTTTCTAGTAGCTTTTTCTCACTTTTTCATCACCTTCCCAAACAGTTATGACATTGGTCAAAGTCTTAGATGGTAATAAATGAGAAGAAAGAAAGAAGAAAAGTAAGGCAACTGGAAGGGTAATAATCTAGTTTAAAACGTATGATTTTAGAATTTAGATAATTAGCTTTAACATCTAGTTTCTGTCAATTATAAGCTGTGTCTCCTTGTTCAAATGACTTACCTTATTTGTAAATGGAGACACATAATATTTGCCTCACATGGTTACTGTGAGTTTTTTTTTTTAGATGATATGCTTGAATGCACTGTCTAATCTCTAAAGGCCTAAATGATTATAAGGTTTTAAAAAATAATTATTAGGACCTGAAAAAATTAGAAAGGTGTGTAGTTAAACATCAGTTACTGTGAGGTTCTTGACACTATTTTTTAAATAATCATTTTCTTGTAAAAATGAATGCACATGGAAATGAACAATACATACTAAACACAGAGAAGTGAAATATATTAAAAGGATCTGAGAAGTAGTTATACATTACATACAGAATAAATACATTATTGCAAAACTTTGCCTTTAGTCTTCTGGTAGGTAATCAGAATAGGAAATATATTGGGTTCTTTATTTTGTCTTTTCTGGTAACAAAGGAATCTTACAAGTATGTCTGAAGAGATTTGACTCAGGGATAGATGTCAAAATTTCCAAGATATAATTTCTCTCTTTTTGTTAATATCATAATTAGGCTTCATATAAGTCTACCCATTTCCTACTAATCTCTTTTTTATGCTTCATGTAAATTTCTACACATTTAAAAATATGGAGCAATATGCAAATATTTGAAAGTCTCCTTCACACTAAGATCATTGTCTATTGTTTTAGAATGTCAAGTTACAATAAGAGGAGAAACTCAGATGTCAAAACCCTGAGCTTTGAGCTGGGTTCTTGACAGTTTCACTGGGAACAAATTTATTCAAATAAAATTGTCCAACAAGGCCATGAGGAGTGTGGTGTTGACAATGTAAATAAATAAAAATGATATTTTCTCTCAGTCCAGTGACTTTATAATAATTTTTATTAGAAAATATTGAATGATTTCTGGAGTCTTTAGCAAGGGTAAATGGTTTTATTTTTCTGATTCAGAAGCTACTTTTTTTTTCTGTCACTGTAATGATACCTATGTGAATTCATTCACCTTATGTTTTGTCAAAATACTTTGAAAGTGTTGCCAAAAAGCTGCCTCCTTTAATAAAGCAGTTTATTCTGGCGAAACGGTTTTTCCTCATGACTGCTTGGTCTCCTTCTCCTTCTGCTCCCTGGAAATCTTATCTTTCTCTAGATTTAAGGATTTAAGGTTCTTTTTAACTCTATGCTTCTAAAAGTAATTCACAACACACTGGATTTAAATATCTTCTTGGGACAACTGTTTCGAATTCAATTTAATGGAATTGATTATTTCCCTTGAGAAATTTTATCTTCCTCCAAGTGCTTAAATTATTTTTTCTGTGTATTACATATACTTACTGCTTTATATTCCCAAAGGATTAAAGCACTTTTTACTCATGGCAAAAAATAATTAAGGAAAAGAATGCAACTGGCTGGAAATTCCTGATATAGCCTTTCCCTACTTCACATATAATGATGATGAAAACAGAAAAATATGAAGTTATCCATGTGTTTCTAGAAATTAAGGCATTTTCACTAACTCAACGACAGTGGATTACCACTGAGGAATTCCATCTGTACCCTATCTGTGCAGTGCCATAGGAAAGAATTGGTCTGGTCTGCAAGAAGGTAAGAGGTTTTATCCTTTCTCCACAATTCCACATGCTCACAAATGCAAGATCCCACTGAACAGAAAACATAGCGGCTGTAACTCTGCTGTAAGGCTGTTCCTCTGTGAGGTGGACAATGTGCTCTTTTCCCCAAGCATCTCTGAGTATCTCTTTATACACATCCATGTGGAGACCATGAAATCCGAAAACAAATTAACCGGAGCAGTGGGAGCTGGGAGCGGCAAAATGAATACTTCGATACACAGTCTCTATCCTTACTGTGTGGCAAAATAGTATAGACAGAACGAACCTCAGATCCTGCAAAAAGTTTTACTTTTTATGTGTTTAAAGTGGATTCAGAAAGCCAGAGAACTAAGCACAAGAGGTAGCAGAAATCTCTCCTCGATTCAACAGAACTGCACATTATGAAAATTAAAATCTGCTTAGATGCAGAAGAAAGAATTTCATTAATGGGCTAACTGACCTCCTCTAGATATGTAAAGGGGAGTTGACCATCGCCCAAATGAACCGTATAAACAAAGGCAATTCACTCATCACGTATCAAAGGGAAAATATCCAGGTTTATTAGTTATCTTTCAACAATGATTAACAAAAACCTTTGACAAATACACAATGTATCTATTTACTGAGCCAAAATTGTGCCAATATTTTTTCTTGGCCCTGGGGACGTCTTTAGCAAGAGGGAGGCAAAAAACAAAAAGATAAGAAGATTAAAAAAACAGCCATCAAAGATAGACGATTAAGAAAAGGTGACTTAAAATAAAACTTTAAAAACACAGAGAAGAATAGGATCTTCATTAAAGAAGTAAGATCTTCATTAAAGACAACAAATAAAAGGTATAGTATGGCTCTCTTCTCAAGTATTCCTTCCGGTGCTTTTTTGCTCCACTTATTGCTATCATTTTTCTAGCAAGTTGTTCCCATGGAAAATTGTCCCCTCTCTCATTTCTAACGGAAGTGTTTACCTCATCGACACTCTCTCAAGACCATCAACTGGTGCTTATCTCCACCCAAAATCAACAGGGAAAAGGCTCTGCTCCTGTAATCAGCTTTTGAAGAGGGTTTCCTTCAGCAGAGTTTTTGGGATCTCAGCAACAAACGGAAGATTTCTCTTATACTACAGTTTCTTTAGAGTACATAAGTTCTTTGGGAAGGGAATTTGTTATGGGTTGAATTGTATCCTCCCCCAAAAGATGTGTTAGAATCCTAACCCCTAGTACTTAAGAAAGTGACTTTATTTGGAAACAGGATTGTTACAGATGTAATTATTCAGTTGGCCAAAAAGTTCGTTCGGGTTTTTCTGCAAGATCTTATGGACCTCATCATAACTGAGTTCATACTGGAGTAGGATGGGCCCTTAATTGAATATAATTGGTACCTTTGTGAGAAGAGGAGCAAGACACAGAGGCAAGATGGTTGTTTGAAACACAAGGAGAATGCCATGTGAAGATGGATGCAGAGACTGGAGTGATGTACCTACACACCAAGGATTGCCAACCATCACCAGAACTAGGAGAGAGGCATGGAACAGAGTCTCCTCAGAACTCTCAGAAGGAACCAATTTTGCTGACACCTTGATTTCAGACTTCTGGCCTATAGAACTATGAGAAAATAATTTTCTGTTTTTATAAGCCATCCAGTTTGTGGTACTTTCTTATAAAAGCCCTAGGAAACTGATACATGATCTATACCTAGAACGATGGCTTTCTCCTACCTGAAGTCCCTAGTGATCAGTCTACACTATTTCCAAGCTTCTTTTTCACAGTAATCTTTCAAGGACTCCAGTGTCTTTTCTTCTAATCTTTTCTCCTGCAGATAGTCTTAACCATGGACAAGAATCAAGTTCTACACCATAAGAACACAGACCTCACTGAAAATTATGCATTATTTGGGCAACAATTTCAGTATTCAGGACAATAAGAAGCTACACTGACCAGAGCACACAAATGTCTGCAGTATGGACATGCTTATCCTCACACAGCAGTTTAACTCAGACACATCCCTGATGCAACCAAAAGATTACATTTATATATTCTTAAAATATGTATGCATAACACTTTTAATCTTTATATATTTTCAATAATAAATATTCAGAGATAATATCTTTTCATTTCTATGTTTTCCATGGAAAAAGAAAATAATAACAACCAAACATCCCAAAAGTAAGAGAAAGATTCATGGTTTCACCTGTAAGGTTTTTACTAATTTTTTTTCCTTCTAAATTTAGTTTTGAATCAGTGTTCAGTTTGCTTACGTATCCCAAACATAAAAGGATAATCTTGTCCTTTTTAACTCAAAGCGATGTCTAAAACTGCAATCATTTTAAAAGTTATAGGTCATTTCCCAAAAAGTTATCTCAGTTGAAATTTGAGAGAGCACACTGACACTGCAAACTATAAGAATTTCTTTTAACTGCAATGAGGGAGAAATTCTGGCTGCAGGGCTGCAGATGCCAGTCTTGGGCTAGGTGATGAAAGAAATCTCTTTTACTAAATTTGTAACCTAATGACTTTTATTTCTATCCTGGATCTTTCTTTGTTTTAGCCCCATCTCTTGTTCTTTCTCATCTAATTCATTCCATATAAGCCAATGTTACTTATTATCATTTCCATCACAAATTCATGGATACAAACAGAAGCCCAACAGTATATTCTTGCATCTACAAGTAACTTGTAAAAGTTAGGTTGCATGTGGGGAAAAAAATGCAACATTATACTAAAAAGTAGTCTTCAGTTTTAAAATGTGTGTGTGTGTGTGTGTGTGTGTGTGTGTGTGTGTGTGTGTGTGTTGAAATATCTTATTTACTATACCAGGGAGTTTCCATTTTATCTTGAAGGCACTAACTATTCATTAAAGGATTTTGTAATAAAAAATGAAAATATCAGGTTTCTAGCTCTGAAAGAGCCTTTGGCTAATGATGATAATAGTATGAATTGAAGACGGGTGATTCTAGCTGTTAGCTGTGAAAACTGTGATTAGGTTCAAGGTAAATATTGCACTGGACAAGGTTAAACAGGCAAAGAAGACATTATTCAAATTACTGCAGTTGGGGAAATAGATTCAACTAAACCACACTGAAACAAAAGATGAGAGGGCTTTTAAGTAATGGGGTGAGCTAGTAAAAAAGTACAGGTGGACTTTAGGGTGATGGTTGATCAATGGACTATATTGAGCTCCTTGCATTATTCCTGAGTGTCTGATGTTTTTCTCTGTGCTAAGGCCATCTGTGTCTGCTAACCAGTGGGAATAAAGTGGAATTCAAAAATAATTGATTAAAAGAAAGCGTAGAGAGAAAAATGACGTTAAAAAATAAAAAATACGAAAGAAATGGTAAGAACATAGATTTAAACTCAAATATACTGGTTTTACGTTTAATATGAATGGTTAAAAACCCTCCAGTTAAATGGCAGATTTTGCCAACTTGACTAAAAAGCAAAATGTCCACCATATACTGTGGATATAAAATTGGCTTTAAATATAAAGCTCAAATAGGCTAAAAGCAAATGGATGAAAAATAAATAACATGCAAACACTAATTATAAGAAAGTGGGAGTTACTGTATTAATATCAGGCAAAGTAGCCTACAGAATGACAATTATCATCAGGAATAAAGAGTGTTATTTCATAATGACAAAGGTGTCCAGAGACATAAAATTCTTAAATGCCAATTTTAAAGCCCCAAAATAGACTTTTAAAACACATGAGGTGAAAACCTGATAGAAGTGATAGGAAAAATAGACAAACTCACAATTATAGCTGAAGATTTCAACACTCCTCTCTCAGTAATTGATAGAAGTAATCATAAAACCAACAGATACATAGAGGACTCTCAGATATCTAATTGATATTTAGTACGCCTGCCCAACAAGAGAGGAATACACATTCTTTTCAATTGTATAAGGAACATTCACCAAGTTAGACCATATGCTAACCTCTAAACTGAGTCTTAATTAATTTCCAAAAATTGAAATTACACAGAGGATGTTTTTTGACAACAGAGGATGTTAATTCTGCAACAGAATTAAATTAGAAATAAATTACAAAGAGATATCTGGAGAAACCTCAAATAACTGTAATTAAGCAAAACTCACCTATATAATCATGGTTCAAATAAGAAATAACACATTTAAGTTAAATTATGCTTTGAACATCAAAGAATAATATATCAAAATGTGTAAAAGTTACAATAAATAGTTGAGACAATGTGGTATTGGCATAATGATAAAATTCATGTTACAGAAGAGAGGGTCTGGGAATAAACTCATATATACAGTTGCTTGACTTTTTAAAAGGGCAGCAAGGTAATTCAATGGGTAAAAAACAGACTTTTCAACAAATAGTGCAGCAACAATTGGATATACACATGGGGAAAAAAATGAAATTTATCTCATGGTATACACAAAATTTAATCCTAAACAGTTTCAAGGTCAAAATGTAAAAGCTACATCTCTGAAACTTCCAAAATAAGACATAGGAGGAAAATTTTTGCTACTTGGAAGTAGACAAAAGATTTTGTAGGTCACAAAAAAAGCATGACATAAAAGAAATATATTGATAAATCATACTTCATCAACCTTAAAACATCTGATCTTCCGAAGACTCTATTAAGAAAATACCCAGTTTACAGTTTATTTGCTAAATTTTACACTTATGTTTTATGCACTTTTCTGTGTGTTTCCTCATTATACTTCCAAAAACTATAATAAGGAGTATTTTTATTTTATCTTCAATAGTTAACAATTATCTAGAGCAAATATTATTTTAAAATCTTACATTAATTCTACATCTTGTCATGTTTGTGGTTACATTATCACTAATTTTTCCAACAATCTTAAAATTTTTCACAATCAAAATGTATATGAAGATCGTGTAGTAACATAATGAATTCAATGAGGTATTAAGAAAAATAATATTTAAAATGATTTCTGTACTATTATTACCATCTGCATAAAAACAAAAGAAGTATATTAAAAAGATCGAAAAAAATGCCATCAGTTATTTTTCTGTGATGGTAGGAAACTGAGTATTTTTTTAAGTCCTGTTAATTTTTGTTTTTACTACAGTTCATGTAACTAGTATGTACTTCATTTGACATATTCAGTAATAGCTAATGAGCATCATAATTATGGTATTTCAGATCAACTCCAGATCATTAAAACAAACCCTGTGCATTTTAGAGAGGGTCATCTTAGGGTTCTAAAGGAATGACCTTTCTTTGGGATCTAGACAGACAAACAAGAGACTCCTGGTAGTGTAACAGAGAAGAACAAACCTGACTCCATATTGGATCTATTCCTTTAGCTCTAACCCTTGCGTTCTGTTGCCTGTGCTTAGTCTAGCTGGTTCTGCACCTTTGTGAAAGAACGTTGCCTACAGCCTGAAATATAAAGAACAGCCCATTCTCAAGGCTCTGACCTTTAAAGGTACAACACTTTTCCGTTCATATAGAGACAAAAAGTTGCAGAACACAGAAAAACATCTATCTTTTTGGAGGTTTATAAAAGCACTGTAAACAGACTTACACTGACAGCTGCAAGAATAAAGGATTCCAAAGCAAGAAGTTTGCAACAACCAGCCATCCCCCCACCTCTTTCAGTATAAAAGAAGTCTGAATTCTAACTCACATAATATGGTTCTTTGGGACACTCGCCGACCATCTTCTCAGACTGCTGGCTTTCCAAATAAAGTCATGATTCCTTGCCCCAACAACTCATCCCTCAAATTATTAGCCTCACCTGCAGGCAGCAGTAGGCGCTTGGACTCAGTAACAGTAGCAAAGGAAGAATCAGGCATCAGCAGAGTTGCATGTCACTAACAGTCAACTAATTCAGTGTTCATTGGTGGCACATGTGGGTGTCATTAACTATTTTTAATGCTTCATACAGATGGCTTTAAATCAACAGCTAGTGAGCCTCATATTTATTTTTGAGTGGCAGGTTGCCATTTGATTTTAATACTATTCTTATAGTCTTCTTTATTAAATTATAAATTCATAAAATGTATAGATGAATAAAGTCTACCTAAAAGTTTCATTAAAATATTCACTAAGGATGCTCAAGTAAAGCCTGAAATCTCCTCAGGCATAAACTGCAGAGGCTCTGAGAGGAATGGACCCAGCACCTCCTGAGGTGGGAGAGGCAGCAAACTCAGGGCTCAGCAGCTGTGTGGCTGAAACGGTCTTGGTGCTCAGGCCACATGTCAGGCCTGTGCCTCTGCGGTGGGAGAGACGAGTTCAGGACACTGGGTCACCAGAGACCTCCCAGCTCCATGTAATATCAAACAGCGAAAGCTCTCCCAGAGATGTCTATCTCAACACTAAGACCCAACTCGACTCAACGACCAGCAAGATACAGTGCTGGACACCCTATGCCAAACAACTAGCGAGACAGGAACACAACCCCACCCATTAGCCGAGAGGCTGCCTAAAATCATAATAAGGTCACAGATACCCTAAAATGCACCACTGTATGCGGTCCTGCCCACCAGAAAGACAAGATCCAGCCTCATCCATCAGAACACAGGTATCAGTCCCCTCCACCAGGAAGCCTACACAACCCACTGAACCAACCTTAGCCACTGGAGGCAGATGCCAAAAACAACAGGAAATATGAGCCAGCAGCCAGCAAAAGGAGACCCCAAACACAGTAAGTTAAGCAAAATGAAAACACAGAGAAACACATAGCAGTTGAAGGAGCAAGATAAAATCCACCAGACTAAACAAATGAAGAGGAAATAGGCAGTCTACCTGAAAAAGAATTCAGAGTAATGACAGTAAAGATGATCCATAATCTTGGAAACAGAATGGAGAAATACAAGAAACGTTAACAAGGACTGAGAAGAACTAAAGAGCAAACAAACAAAATAAACGAAGTTAAAAATTCTCCAGAAGGAATCAGTAGCATAATAACTGAGGCAGAAGAAGGGACAAGTGACTTGGAAGATAAAATAGTGGGAATAACTACCACAGAGCAGAATAAAGAAAAAAGAATGAAAAGAATTGAGGACAGTCTCACAGACCTCTGGGAAAACATTAAATGCACAAACAATCGAATTATAGGGGCCCCAGAAGAAGAAGAGAAAAAGAAAGGGACTGAGAAAATATTTGAAGATATTATAGCTGAAAACTTCCCTAATATGGGAAAGAAAATAGTCAAGTCCAAGAAGCACAGAGAGTCACATACAGGATAAATCCAAGGAGAAACACGCCAAGACACAAATTAATCAAACTATCCAAAATTAAATACAAAGAAAAAATATTAAGCAGCAAGGGAAAAATAACAAATAACATACAAGGGAATCTCAATAAGGGATTTAAATGATACATTAAACAAGATGAACTTAATTGATGCTTATAGGACATTCCATCCAAAAAAAACACAATACACTTTCTTCTCAAGTGCTCATGGAATATTCTCCAGGATAGATCATATCCTGGGTCACAAATCAAGGCTTGGTATATTTTAAAAAACTGAAATCATATCAAGTAACTTTTCCAAACACAATGGTATGAGACTAGATATCAAATACAGGAAAATAATTTATAAACACAACAAATACATGGAGGCTAAACAATAAACTAAAAAATAACCAAGAATGACTGAAGAAATCAAACAGGAAATCAAAAAATAACTAGAAAAAAATGACAATGAAAACACGACGACCCAAATCCTATTGGATGTAGCAAAAGCAGTTCTAAGAGGGAAGTTTATAGCAATACAATCCTACCTCAAGAAACAAGAAACATCTCAAATAAACAACTTAACCTTACACCTAAAGCAGTTAGAGAAAGAAGAACAAGAAAACCCCAAAGTTAGCAGAAGGAAAGAAATAATAAAAATCAGATCAGAAATAAATGAAAACGTAATGAAGGAAACAAGAGCTAATATCAATAAAACTAAAAGCTGGTTCTTTGAGAAGATAAACAAAATTGATAAACCATCAGCCAGACTCATCAAAAAAAACGGGAGAAGACTCAAATCAACAGAATTAGAAATGAAAAAGGTAAGTAACAACTGACACTGCAGAAATACAAAGGATCATGAGAGATTACTACAAGAAACTATATGCCAATAAAATGGACAACCTGGAAGAAATGGACAAACTCTTAGAAAAGCACAACCTACCAAGACTGAACTATGAAGAAACAGAAAATATAAACAGACCAATAACAAGCACTGAAATTGAGACTGTGAATAAAAACTTCCAGCAAACAAAAGCCCAGGACCAGATGGCTTCACAGGTGAATTCTATCAAACATTGAGAGAAGAGCTAACACCTATCCTTCTCAAATTCTTCCAAAATATAGCAGAGGGAGGACACTCCCAAACTCACTCTATGAGGCCACCATCACCCTGACACCAAAACCAGACAAAGATGTCACAAAAATAGAAAACTACAGGCCAATATCACTGATGAACATAGATGCAAAATTCCTCAACAAAATACTAGCAAACAGAATCCAACAGCACATTAAAAGGATCATACACCATGATCAAGTGGGGTTTATCCCAGGAATGCAAGGATTCTATGTGATACACCGAAGGAGAAAAAACATAAAATCATCTCAATAGATGCAAAAAAAGCTTTTGACAAAACGCAACACCAATTTAAGATAAAAACCCTCCAGAAAGTAGGCATAGAGAGAACTTACCTCAACATAATAAAGGCCATATATGACAAACCCACAGCCAACATCGTTCTCAATGGTGAAAAACTGAAACCATTTCCTCTAAGATCAGGAAAAGGACAAGGTTGTCCACTCTCACCACTAGTATTCAATATATGTTTGGAAGTTTTAGCCACAGCAATCAAAGAGAAATAAATAAAAGGAATCCAAATCAGAAAAGAGGTAAAGCTGTCACTGTTTGCAGACAACATGATACTATGCATAGAGAATCCTAAAGATGCTACCAGAAAACTACTAAAGCTAACCAATGAATTTGGTAAAGTAGCAGGATACAAAATTAATGCACAGAAATCTCTTCCATTCCTATACACTAATGGTGAAAAATCTGACAGAGAAATTAACGAAACACTCCCATTTACCACTGCAACAAAAAGAATAAAATACCTAGGAATAAACCTACTTAAGGAGACAAAAAACCTATATGCAAAAAATTATAAGACACTGATGAAAGAAATTAAAGACGATACAAACAGATGGAGAGATATACCATGTTCTTGGATTGGAAGAGTCAACATTCTGAAAATGACTATACTACCCAAAGCAATCTACAGATTCAATGCAATCCCTATCAAACTTCCAGTGGCATTTTTCACAGAACTAGAACCAAAAATTTCACAATTTCTATGGACACACAAAAGACCCCAAATAGCCAAAACAATCTTGAGAAAGAAAAACGGAGCTGGAGGAATCAGGCGCCCTGACTTCAGACTACACTACCAAGCTACAGTAATCAAGACAGTATGGTACTGGCACAAAAACAGAAATATAGATCAATGGAACAGGACAGAAAGCCCAGAGATAAACCCTCATACCTATGGTCACCTTATTTTTGATAAAGGAGGCAAAAATATACAGTGGAGAAAAGACAGCCTCTTCAATAAGTGGTGCTGGGAAAACTGGAGAGCTACATGTAAAAGAATGAAATTAGAACACTCCCTAACACCATACACAAAAATAAACTCAAAATGGATTAAAGACCTAAATGTAAGACCAGATACCATTAAACTCTTAGAGGAAAACATAGGCAGAACACTCTATGACATAAATCAGAGCAAAATCCTTTTTGACCCACCTCCTAGAGAAATGGAAATAAAAACAAAAATAAACAAATGGGACTCAATGAAACTTAAAAGCTTTTGCACAGCAAAGGAAACCATAAACAAGACGAAAAGACAACCCTCAGAATGGGAGAAAATATTTGCAAATGCAGCAAGTGACAGAGGATTAATTTCCAAAATTTACAAGCTGCTCAATATCAAAAAACAAACAACCCAATCCAAAAATGGGCAGAAGACCTAAATAGACATTTCTCCAAAGAAGATATACAGACTGCCAACACATGAAAGAATGTTCAACATCACTAATCATTAGAGAAATACAAATCAAAACTACAATGAGGTATCACCCCAGTCAGAATGGCCATCATCAAAAAATCTACCAGCAATAAATGCTGGAGAGGGTGTGGAGAAAAGGGAACCCTCTTGCTCTGTTGGTGGGAATGTAAATTGATAAAGTCAGTATGCAGAACAGTATGGAGGTTCATTAAAAAAACTCCAGAAAGAACTATCATTTGACCCAGCAATCCCACTACTGGACATATACCCTGAGAAAACCATAATTCAAAAAGAGTCATGTACCACAATGTTCATTGCAGCATTATCTTCAATAGCCAGAACATGGAAGCAACCTAAGTGTCCACTAACAGGTGAATGGGTAAAGAAGATGTGGCACATATGTGCAATGGAATATTACTCAGCCATAAAAGGAAACGAAATTGAGTTATTTGGAGTGAGGTGGATGGACATAGAGTCTGTCATACAGAGTGAAATAAGTCAGAAAGGGAAAAAGAAATACCGTATGCTAACACATATGTATGGAATCTAAAATAAAAAAAGAAAAGTTCTGAAGAACCTAGGAGCAGGACAGGAATAAAGACACAGATGTCAAGAATGGATTTGAGGACATGGGGAGCCGGAAGGGTAAGCTGGGACGAAGTGAGAGAGTGGCATGGACATATACACACTACCAAATGTAAAATAGATAGCTAGTGGGAAGAAGCTGCATAGCACAGGGAAATCCGCTTTGTTCTCTGTGACCACCTAGAGGGGTGGGATAAGGAAGATAGGAGGGAGACACAAGAGGGAGGAGATATGGGGATATATGTATATGTATAGCTGATTCACTTTGTTATAAAGCAGAAACTAACACACCATTGTAATGCAGTTATACTCCCATAAAGATGTTAAAAACAAATATTCACTAAGAATTCTGAGGTTAAATTAAACATCAGCTAAAACAAAAACTGAAAGAAATAATCTATGGTGAAACAAAAATAAGAATCCCATTCACTCAGATTGGAATATTATACTATAAAACACGGTTTTTGGTTACAGAATAATACCTAATAACCTAACAGGGAAATCTCATCCAATGTAATAAAAGATTTTTAAAGTACCGGTTAATTAGCAGCCACTGTGACAGAAGTTGTACATGGTTCATGCACATTCAGAGAGGGAAAAGATACAGGCTCTTCCTTGAGAACACACTTCTGCATTTGCATCCCTTGTAGTCCATGATGGGTTTCTTTTGAAAATACCAAATGTAAGATCAGGTATCCTATATCACTTTCCCAAAATGAAGTCCAACTCAGCTCAGTTTAGCTTCACGAGCACACCATTCTGAGCTCTGTTTAACTTTCAGAACTTGTGCAGAAAGATCTCCAAAATCACCTGTTCTTCCTTGAAATTAACAGGGTCTCTAAGGAAAAGGCAGGGGCCAACATCTGTTACTAAATACAGTTTAATGTATTAGCTGGCAAACTCTGTGACCTCTGGGTCAATGTGGCTCTTAAAAAAATAAGAAGGGTAGGATAAAAGATTAAATCAGAATCCTTTGCAGCATTAACCTTTTAATTAAAAACCAACAGGGAAGTTGCACTTCTGGGAAGATGGAATAAACATATTTTTCCTATTCCCTCCACTAAATATGACTGAAACAAACTCATCAATGCTGAAAAATGGACAGAAGAAGGCAGACTGACTAGGCGTATCAGAACCTTAGGAGCAATATGTTCATGAGTTTTCTTTTTGTCCTTTAGATCCCATACTTAGAGTCTGAAGAAGCCAGAAACCAGAAAATGCCAACAGGTTCAGGCCAAAAATAAACAGCCTGTTCTACCAAAGGACCCAGACAAGATAGAAAACTTTGAGGCAGTAACTGTTTTACTCCAGCCAAACACCACAGAAACAACTGAGGTCCCACCCCATCCATGCCAGCAAAGGTCAAGTGAGGAGCCTAGACTTCTGCCCTCTGGAGACTGTTATGAGGTCCACTACCCCTTTTTATCCAGCAGAGTAAGGTCAAACAAACATGAGAAGAGAATACCTTCATCCCTAATGAGTGGTAACAAGATCCCTATCCGTAATGAGATGTCAGTGAAAACCACGAGGGGAACCTGGACTTCCACCGCCATGATCAGTCATGAGGCACCCCTTAATTTCTCTGCTGGCATGGTGTCATAGGAGGCCAAATGGAGAGCAAGGACTTTCACCACCTTCCAGCTACAAGATTACGTGACTAACCATATGGTCCTCAGACTCCATCTCAGAAGGAGGCCACAATGGGACCAGTAACAAGGCACCTGCAGTCAAGGAGGTTTCACTGGAAGACTAGTGGGGACCCTGTATTCTACTCCCCACCCAGCTTTATTAAGGACCCCCTGCTCAGGTACTGACAAAGAACATATGGGGAACCTGGACCTCTATCCCCACCTAACAGTAACAAAATGGGGCCCCTCCTTTTTCAATAAAGCCATTTATAAGCAGCCAGCTAAAAGAGAAAGTTAAGATCCAGAGCCCTATAATGCAACACACCAAATTTCTAACTGCCAGTAAAAGATCATCATCAAACCAATTAACAAGGAAGATCTCAAATTGAATGAAAAAACATAATTAATAGATGCTAACAGTGAGATGACCTATTTTATTTTATTTCATTTTTTAACATCTTTATTGGAGTATAATTGCTTTACAATGGTATATTAGTTTTTGCTTTATAACAAACTGAATCAGTTATTCATATACATATATCCCTATATCTCTTCCCTCTTGTGTGCCCCTCCCTCCCACACTCCCTATCCCACCCCGCTGGGTGATCACAGAGCACCAAGCTGATCTCCCTGTGCTATGTGGCTGCTTCCCACTAGCTATCTATTTTACATTTGGTAGTGTATATATGTCCATGCCACTCTCTCACTTTGTCCCAGTTTACCCCTCCCTCTCCCCGTATCCTCAAGTCCATTCTCTAATAGGTCTGTGCCTTTATTCCTGTCTTGCCCCTAGGTTCTTCATGACATTTTTTTTTTTTTTTTTTAGATTCCATATATATGTGTTAGCATACGGTATTTGTTTTTCTCTTTCTGACTTACTTCATTCTGTATGACAGACTCTAAGTCCATCCATTTCACTACAAATAACTCAATTTCATCTCTTGTTATGGCTGAGTAATATTCCACTGTATGTATGTGCCACATCTTCTTTATCTATGAGATGACCGATTTTAGAATTACCTGAAAAATATTTTACAGCAACCATTATAAAAATGCTTCAGTGAGAAATTATGAACACATAATTTTTTAAAAAGTTAAAAATAGAAAGTCTCAGAAAAGAAACAAAAATTTACCAAAAAAATAGAATATATAAAGAAGAAGCAAATGGAAATTTTAGAAATATAGATAAAACTAAAAGGATAAAATAACGAATCCATAAGTAGAGCTGGAAAACTCCCCTTTCTCAACAGTCAATAGAACAACTAGATAAAAGTCAGCATAGATATAGAAGAACTCAACATCCCAGGAATCATGACAATCTAATATCCATTGTAGAGCACTCCACCCAACAACAGCAGAAAACTCAAATACACATTATTCTCAATTTCTCATTAGACATACACCAAGGTAGACTACATCCTGGGTCATAAAATAAACCTTAACGAATTTAAAAGAAATGAAATCATAGAAAGTATGTTCTCAGATTACAATGGAACCAAACTAGAAATTAAAAACAAAAAAATAACAGGAAAATCTGCAAACATTTGGAAACTAAACAACATACATCTCAATAATCTATGGGTCAAAAAAGAAATTTCAAGGGAAAACAACAAGTACATTGAACTGAATGAAAATGAAAATGCGGACCGAGAGATTATCATACTAAATGAAGTGAGACAGAGAAAGACAAATGGTATATGATATTACTTATATGTGGAATCTAAAAACATAGTACAAATGAGCTCATTTATAAAACAGAACCAGACTCACAGGCATAGAAAACAAACTTATGGTTACCTGGAAAAGAAATCTCCAGGCCTAGATGGTTTCATCTGCAAATTCTACCAAATGTCTAAAGAAGAATTAACACCAATTTTTCTACAGTATCTTTCATAAAACAAAAGAGGATGAACATATCCTAATTCATTTTTTAAAGCTAATATTACCCTGATAACAAAACTAGAAAAAGACTGTTCAAAACAAAGAAAACTACAGGAAAAAAAAATACATATATATATACATACAAATTCTATGATCAAGTGGAGTTTTCTCCCCAGGGATGCAAGGCTTGTTTAATATTTAAAAATCAACCAGTATGATCAATCATATTAATATGTTAATAGAGAAAAATCACATGATCATATTAAACTGTGCAGAAAGTCATTTGCCATAATGCAACACCCATTCATAACTTTCAAAAGAAAAGCCACTCAGAAAACTAGAGAGGAAATTTGTAAAGTTGATTAAGCATACACAAAAGACCTAAAGCTAACATTATACTAAATGGTGAAAGACAAAATACTTTTCCTCTAAAGTTGGAAACAGGGAAGGGATGTCAGCTTTCATTGTTCATATGCAATATAGTGGTAGAAATTCTAGCTACTGAAATAAGACAATTAAAGGAAATAACAGAAATGCAGATTAGAAAGGAATAAAAGTGTCACTATTTGCAGAAGGCATGACTGTCTATGTAGAAAATTCCAAGGAATCTCCAAAAAACTCCTAGAACTAATAAGTGAGTTTAGCAAGATCTCAGGATACAACACAAACATACAAAAATCAATTATATACTAGCATTTAAGATGTGGATACTGAAATTAAAACTACAATACCATTTTATAACCACTCAAAAAATACTTAGGCATAAATATAACAAAGCACGAACAGGACTTGAATACTGAAAAGCTAAAAACACTGATTTAAGAAATCATGTACTATATTCACTAATATAAAGGTTTTTCATAATTCTTAAAATCTAAGGAAAATTTTTTGTGGACATCATAAAGATTATTATAAAATTTATATGGAAAGGCAAAGGCATAGAATAGCCAAAATAATTTGAAAATTCTGCACAGCAAAAGAAACACTCAACAAAATGAAATGGCAACCTACAGAATGGGAGAAATATTTCCAAACCATATTATCAGACAAGGGGTTAATATCCAAAATATACAAAGAGGGACTTCCTTGGTGGCGCAGTGGTTAAGAATCCGCCTGCCAATGCCGGGGACACGGGTTCGATCCCTGGTCCGGGAAGATCCCACATGCCGCTGAGCAACTAAGCCCATGTGCCACAACTACTGAGCCTGCGCTCTAGAACCCATGAGCCACAATTACTGAGCCCATGTGCCACAACTACTGAAGCCCACATGCCTAGAGCCCATGCTCCTCAAAAAGAGAAAAATAAATAAATTTATTTATTAAAAAATATATATATATATACAAAGAACCCATACAACTCAATAACAAAAAAATAAACTATCTAATTTTAAAATGGGCAAATGAAATGAGTAGACATTTCTCCAAAGAAGAGATCCAACTGGCCTTCAGGACATGAAAAATGCTCAACATCACTAATCATCAGGGAAATGCAAATCAAAACCACAGTGAGCTATCACCTCACACCTGTTAGAATGGCTATCATCAAAAAGACAAACATTATCAAGTGTTAGCGAGGAGGTAGAGAAAAGGGAACACTTGTGCACTGGTGGTGGGGATGTAAATTGGAATAGCCACTACAGGAAACCTTATGGAAGTTCCTCAAAAAATTAAAAATAGAACTACCATACTATCCAGTAATTCCAATTCTGGTATATATCCAAAGGAAATGAAATCAGGATATCAAAAATATAGCTGTATTCCCATGTTTACTGCAGCATTATTCATAATAGCCAAGATATGGAAACAACCTAAGTGTTCATCAACAGATGAATGGAAAAAGAAGATGTGGTATACAGTCGTCCTTAGGTATTCACACGGGATTGGTTCCAGGACACCCATGGATACCAAAATCCACAGATGGTCAAGTCCCTTATATAAAATGGTATAATATAGTCGGCCTTCCATATCCACGGGTTCCACATCCATGGATATGGAGAGCTGACTGTATATATACAATGGAATATAATTCAGCCACGAGAAGGAAAGAAATCCTGTCATTTGTGACCACATGGGTGGAAACTGAAGGCATTATGCTAAGTGAAATGAGTCAAACAGAGAAAGACAAATACTGTATTATATCACTTATATGTGGAACCTGGAAAAGCTGAACTCATACAAACAGAAAGTAGAATGGTGATTACCAGGGGCTGGGGTTGGGAGAACTGGAGAGATGTTGTTGAAAAGTACAAACTTGCGGGCTTCCCTGGTGGCGCAGTGGTTGAGAGTCTGCCTGCCGATGCAGGGGACACGGGTTCGTGCCCCGGTCCGGGAGGATCCCACATGCTGCGGAGCAGCTAGGCTCATGAGCCATGGCCGCTGGGCCTGTGCTCCGCAACGGGAGAGGCCACAGCGGTGAGAGGCCCGCGTACGGCAAAAAACAAAAAAAAGTACCAGAAAATGAATAAGTGCTGACAATCTAATGCACAGCAAAGTCATTACAGTAAATTATTAAAAACAAAGTTGCTAAGAGACTGTGTTCTTACAACAAAAAACAAATGATAATTATGAGACATGATAGAGGTGTTAATGCCACTGTAATAATCGTACTGCAATGTATAATGTATCAAATCAGTATTTTGTATACCTTAAACTTTATAATTTTCTACGTCAATTATATCTCAATGAAAACTAAAATTTTTAAATTAAAATAAATCAGGTGGAAGGAACCAGCATACCTGACTCCAAGATTATACAGCAACAGCAGTCAAGACAGTATGATATTGGCAGAATGATAGAAACATAGGTATAAATAGAATAGAGAAACAGACCCAACTGACTATTGACAAAGGTGTAAAAGCAATTCAATGGAGAAAAGATACCTTTTCAGCAAATGGTGCTTGATTAATTTGGTATCCACAGGCAAAACAAACAATCTTGACCTAAGTCTTATATCTTATACAAAATTTAACTCAAATGTATCACAAATTTAAATATAAAATGCAAAACTAGTTAACGTAAAAAACAAAAAGATAGGAGAAAATCTTTGGGATCTAGGAAGAGACCAAAAATTCATAGATTTGATACCAAAGGCATGATCCATAGAAGGAAAAATTGGTAAACTGGGCCTTGCGAAAATTACAAACATTTGCACTTCAAAAGAGTATGAAAAGAGTAAGAGTATGAAAAGGCATACTAAAGACTAAAATAAAAATTTGCACACTTCATGTACAAGAAAGCCTAATATCTAGAACACGCAAAGAACTATCAAAACAAAATCTTTAAAAAATACAATTAGAAAGTGGGCAAAATACATAAACAAACACTTCACCAAAGAGGATAAATGGTAAATAAGCACATGAAAAGATATTCATCATCATTAGTCATTCAGAAAATGCAAATTAAAACCACAATAATTTATTACTACATACCTATCAGAATGGCTAACATAAAAATAATGATACCACCAAATGCTGGTGATGAAATGTGTTGACGGAGATCATGGAGAGGATGTGACTGCTGGTTGACCTACAAGCTGGACCCAAGCAATCGAAGGCTCCTCACCCCCTCCCCCATCCTTGGAATGTATGCTCTGACCACCATTCCCACAATAGGAGCCCTTTTCAAGGACACAGCCTTGAGAGAGTATGTGTTGTTGAGACCACCTGCACAGAATATATGACTGAATCTAGTTAAGGTCTCTATATAAATTTTAAGATTCTTGCAGGAAGATGTAGAGATCTACTCATCTTGTGGCCATCAAGAGGAGCCTCATATGTAAGTTTCTGTGCATATTAAACCTGCCACCTACCAATCAGGAGTGGTTTGCCTCTTTCTTTCATTCCTTCTTGCCCTCTGTGTATGGCGGTCAGTTTGTGAACCAACAATATGGAGAAACTGGACCACTCATACATTGCTGCTGAGAATGCAAAATAGTACAGCCATTGTGAAAACCAGTTTGTCACTTTATTAAAAACTAAACATATAACTACCATGTTACCTACCAACTGCACTCCTTCACATTTATCCCAGATTAATGGTAACTTATGTTCACAAAAAAACCTCTACCTTAATATTTAGAGCAGCTTTACATATTCATAATAGCCCCCAGATGGAAACAACCCAGATGTCCTTCAATGGATGAATGGTCAAATAAACAATGGTGTATCCATACATAGATACTACCAAGGAAAAAAGAAAACGAAGATACTATTGACACACACAACTACAACAATCTGGATGAATTTCCAGGGAGTTATGCTCAGTGGAAAAAAATCCCCCCAAAATTACATACAGTATGATTCTGTTTATGTATCATTCTTTTTTTTTTTTTTTTGTGGTACGCGGGCCTCTCACTGTCGCGGCCACTCCCGTTGCAGAGCTCAGGCTCTGGACACGTAGGCCCAGCGGCCATGGCTCACGGGCCCAGCCGCTCCGTGGCACGTGGGATCCTCCCGGACCGGGGCACGAACCCTTGTCCCCTGCATCGGCAGGCGGACTCTCAACCACTGCCCCACCAGGGAAGCCCTATGTATCATTCTTGAAATGATATTATAGACATAGAGATATTATAGACATAGGGAAGAGATCAGTGGTTACCAGAGATTAAGGAGGGGCTGTGGTACAAGGGGTATGTGTCTGTAAGCAGGCAACATGAGGCAACCTTGTGGTGAAGGAAATATTCTGTATCTTGACTGTATCAGTGTCAATACCCTGGTGGTGATGTTGTACTAGAGTTTTAGTGGACTTTATTATTGGGGAAAACAGTAAAGAGTACATGGTATTGTGCATATTATTTCTTATAACAGCATAGAAATCTATAATTATCTCACAGTAAAAAGTTTAATTAAAAAATAAACAGGGGACAGCCCACATAATAAGTTAGAAGATAGTGTATGGTAGTGAAATAATAACTATATAAGCGAAGCATTACTGAATTGAGGAATCTAGTAAAATTTAATAAATGAGGTTTAGGGAATGCACCACAGAAGAGTTGGCACAGATCTAGGATGAAGGATCTAACAAGATCCTGAAAGGCAGAGACCCCTGGCCAAATGATACTGAAGGCAGCATCAGAGGAGCCTGAGGACTGGTAGAGGAGTGAAAGGGGAGGGACTGGTTGAGGATACTTCCTGTAGAGGAGTATGATATAGAGGGGAAGAATAACAAAGGCATTTCTATGAGGCAGCTCCACAGGGTTAGAGGACAAAAACTGGAAATTTCACAAGTGAATAAGAATGTGTTCAGTGTTGAAAGGTGTATCAGAACTATGATTTGTGAATACCTTGAAGACAAGGACATCTCTTACTCAATATTGTGTCACCAAACCGCTGTCTGATATCTGTTGCATACCAAATGCTTCATTAAATGGTGGTGTTGATTTCACTAAAAGCAATCTCAGTACAGTGACGGAGGCAGTAGACAGATTTCAATGGACTAAAGAGACAAAGGGAAGTGAGAAAATAACTCTTTTAAAAGTCTTGGTTCTGAAGGTAAGAGCCAAAAACAAAATTAGAAGGCAAGGACATATTTTATATTATGTTCTTTTCATGGTTATAAGATGTGAGAAACTTGCATTTACATCTTTGCTAGGGAAAAGAGCCAGCAGAGAAGGGGAGAAATTGAAAACCCAAGAGAGAAGATGAAAGGTAGATATGGAAATGAACTTTAAGGAAGTAAAAGAGATGCAGATGTTTGTAGGTAGAGGGGTAGGAGCACATGCCAGATGGCCTCTATTTTCAATTAAGTGGGAGGTGAACTGCTCTGCTAGGAGAGTGGAGAAAGAATAAGGGCTGGAAGAAAGGCTCTGCTTTGGAATAGATGGAAAATGGGAGTGCAAACTGAACTACCGATGTAAGCTCATGTCTCATAGACATTTGTCACCACGTGGGCTGCACCTTTATTCATTTAAGTATGCAGCCTCACTTCGATACTAGAATCTCCAACCCCAAATGATGCATGTCTCCTCTGAACCAGATTTCTGCTCACAATAACTGAAGACCAAATGGGCTATGTATAAATGACTATAACTACTTCCCAAATCACATTTAATCAGCACAATATGTTCTCGAACTTATACAAACATGTTATTTTTTCAGAGACACATTTAAACATTATGCTTTGTTCAAGGACAAAATAAATGGAGGAGGCTAGAGATGGATTTGCTCACTTACCTTTGTGTGCGCACTCTACTGAGCGCAGAATATCTTATGAGTCATAGGAGAGCATGACCTACTTTTAGACAAATGCTTTTGCAAATTTCGTACGCAGTGGTAGAAGAATATTTAAATCCTAATTGAACTAAGCCATCTCATTACCTGGCTATACTGACCGATAAGCATTGCCATGGCGATGAGGCAATCAAGTTAGCAGGTCCTACTGTGAGAATTTTCCATTCCAGGTGCTTTATCAAGTTCCATCTTGCTCATCTCCAAGCACTATCTAATCAGCAGGAATATAAAGAGAGTGAGTTAGTGACACAGAAGCAGATACCACAAAAGAAAAAATGTTTTCTTGAACAATACTTATGCCAAGGTATGTTGACATAAAATTTGCAAAGTAAGAATTTTTTTTAATTTGATAAACAATTTTAGGCTGCTCAACAACAAATTAAAACATCAAGATATAAGCATCCATTTTAACATTTTAAAACTTTTATATGTATTCAGATAAAAATCAAAGCTCAAACAATCAAATGTTTTGTTGTCTTCACCATTGGTCTCAAAGATAATTATTGCTTGTGCTATGGATTGAATTGTGCCCCCCACACACCAAATTCACATGTTGAAGCCCCAACCCCCAGCGTAATGGTATCCTGGAGATGTGGCCTTTGCGAGATAATTAAGTTTAGATGAGGTCATAAGGAGGGGGCCCCATGACGGGATTAGTGTCTTTATAAGAAGAGGAAGAGACACCAGGGTGCCCTCTCTCTCTCTCTCTCTTCCCCTCCCTCCCCCTCCCTCCTTCCCTCCCTCTTTTCCTCCATCATGTGAAGACACAGCAAGACGTCAGCTATCCACAAGCCAGGAATAGGGCACTTACTGGGAACCAAATCAGCTGGCACATTAATCTTGGACTGCCCAACCTCCAGAATTATAAAAAATAAATTCCTATTGTTTAAGCCACCAAATCTCTGATAATTTGTTATGGCAGCCCCATTGACTAATAAATCCTGTTTAAATGGGACCTAAATACATCTTACAGCTTGGTGGAGGTCAGGTATTGAAAAAGGATAAGTAACTTTCCTGCTCAAAAATAAAACCTAAGAGCAAGAGTTCAAAGTGGTTTCCATTATATCTCAAAATGGAAGTATAGAACTATACTCTCATTTTGAGACTATAAAGAATTTTAAAATTTTATCACTTCTGCAGGTTTGCTATTGTTATGTTCTTAGCCTAAGTGGCAATAAAAATGCTCAAATCCGAACGCATTTTGAAATTGTGTTTAGGGGCAGAAAGAAGGGGAAGAACCAAGAAAACTACATCCTTTTTTGTCATTTGCAGTATAGAAGGAAAACTGCATGGAATAAAATGCTTATGACAAGATTAAGGAGAAAATAAAAGTTCTGAATAAAAATGGCAATACAACAATCATGTCAATACGTGTCTCTTAAATTTCTCATTAAAATTTCCTGAAGATATACTAAAATATAATACAAAGATGAACAACTACACAGTAAACCCAAAATAGTACAGGATAATATACCAAAATCTGGAGTTCATTTATACTAACTGAATTTTATGTGCTACAAAGGTTAGTATCATAATTGTTTTATTTCACTAGTGTGTGCCCAAAATATCGGATAGCCCTTGGTACTCATTAGGTGCTCAATAAACATTTTTTATCCTGGTTAACTAGACATTTATTGAGAATTGATAAAGAACCTTTGAACCACACACCATATGCTTTTCCCTTAGAAAGATAACATCCTAGATAGCTTCCAAAGAAAGTAGGCAAACATGATTCCCCATCTTAATGTATATTCAGTGACATAGGGATTACAATGACCAGAGAAAAACTTACTGCATAAGTGCTATCATCTGGGCAAGTCAGAGCAAGAATAATCTTCCTGTTTTCTTTTAACAACTGTTCTTACATATATTTGGCTCCACAACTCTCAGGATTTCACATCACAGCACAAGGGAGGAGTGTAAGGTTGTGGGCTCCAACATGGTAAATATAGGTTAGAAAATTTAAGAGCAATTCATTCTGAGTTATTTAGACTTTCATATCCTATATGATACAAAGAGAATTATAAATGACATTTGCTTCTTTGGCTTATTCCTAGAATTGAACCTGTAACTTATTCCTAGATTCAACTGGAATTAATTCCAACACACCCACACAAAAAAATAATACCCACTGACATGGCAAACCAGAATGAAGTGGAATACTTGTCCAGATAACCTTCAGAACTAGATCTGAGTGGAAAAGATGACAGCATCTAAGTGGACAGTGAGCACTAAAGCTAAGGTCACTCTGTCCATGGTTTCTGGAAGCCAATATCAGAACTGAAAACTATTGATTTAAAAAGGATACTGATCAAAGCAATGATAAATGTGAAATGCTACTTTAAACTTGGAAATATTCTCAAGAAAAACATGATTAGAAATAATTTTTCTAAAAGGAAAAGAAGAAAAAAATATATGTATCACCAATGACTTTGTACTAATTTCTTCTAGCTACATTCATCCACTAAATATAAATAAGTTTATTCAGTAATAATTAAAATTACAACCTCCAGGATAAAACTGAATCTTCCTCAAAATATTATTTTAGCAAAAAATAATATTGGTTCATTGATCACTGGTGCAGTTCCACATCCTGCCTAATTAGCAATGCTATTATTCTGTGGAAACTTTGACAACTTTTTTATAGTTTTTTATAATCTTTTAAATTTGTTTTGCTCATTTCAATTAAACACCTTTAGTAAAATGCGGTGTGTTGTGAACAAAGTGAAGTGGAGAGTTCAGTGAAATACTGAAGCTGGTAGGAGCATTTATACCACTAATGTGTTTCACCAACAAACAGCCTATGGCCCTGAGAGGAACATATTTATCCCCATAGCCCAACTGATTTTCCATACTTTTCTCTATGACAGTAACTGTGTCATGTTCTTTCCTCTCTTCCTTTCTTTCTTCATTTCCTGTCTCACCAGCTGAATGAAAAGCCCATTTACAGTTTAGATTAGGTAATATTGATATAACTCACGTAAAGATGAATAAAATGTTAACTAACCAAATGAATCAATGGATTTTTTGTTCTTTGATCTTGTTTCCTATCTGGGCTCCCCCCTTTTTCCCTTCAACTCATACCTCCTGTATACTGTAAATTCTTATCAACTAATTACTTCTTTCCTTTTTCTTTTCTCTATCTCCCCATAAATCTCCGTAATTTGGGTTTTCTATTAGGCCTGCTAGTGTTTGCTTTTGGCTGACCACATTAACACATGAAATAATAATTTTCAAAAATTTCTGTAACAAAGGGCTTCCCTGGTGGCGCAGTGGTTGAGAGTCCCCCTGCCGATGCAGGGGACACGGGTTCGTGCCCCGGTCCGGGAAGATCCCACATGTTGCAGAGCGGCTGGGCCCGCTGAGCCTGCGCGTCCGGAGCCTGTGCTCCGCAATGGGAGAGGCCACAACAGTGAGAGGCCCGCGTACCGCGAAAAAAAAAAAAAAAATTCTGTAACAAGAATCCAATTTACTAGATTTTCCTAGGATGTGGGATAAGACTGTTTCAGTTTTTTATTTTTCTTCCTCTACCCTTAAAAGTATCGAAAATATTCCTGCAAAAATTGAGAGATGTAGTTATATAAAGTTCCATTTTTCTACTTTCCCTTATTCCTTTCTTCTGAACCCCAAAATCCATTAAGCTAAATAGACCTTACAACACAGATACTAATATTGCAGTAAATAAAATTTTGAAAACATTTCTGGAATTAGTTTTATGAAACTTAAAATGGGGGGCTAACTTCTTCAGAATCATTGTGGTCACTCAATCTTTCTGACTTGGGAAAGTTGACTCCCATCTAATCTCATGATTTAAAGTAACTTTGTGGTAATTAGCCCACTTGTCATAAGTGTATTCTGCAGACAACTCACCATGTCAAGTTTATACAGTATGGGTGGCTTACAGAGATAGAATATGTGACTTTCAGGGATGTGAATCCATGGGGGAATTTTTTATGAGACTGCCTACCACATTAGAAAAGTGCAAACAAATCTTGCTCATGACCCAGTAAAATCTGTGGAACCATATTTCCGACTTGCAGTAAAATCCCTAATTCTCAAATGTCCTGTCATCTTACACACACTCTTCTTCCAACCTTTATATTAGCAAACTTTCCACTACATCAGAGAGCTGGCTTGTGCCAGGCACAGCTCTTTCAAGGCTGTCTCCCTGCTGATTTGTCTTTCCTGACTAGACTCAGTTGACTTTATAAAATGCTGTCCACATAGTTTTGAACTTGATCGATTTCCTTGAGACATGAGCTCACATTAGAAATGCATCTTCCCAGATGCTGAGGCACATGCTTTCTCTTTCTGGTTTGCTATGAGGCATGACCTTTGGTGACCTACCAAGGCTATTGGAGTTTCTGTAACAATATATCACTAGTTTTGCTCAAGTCATGGTAGAATCCAAATGCTCAAGGATTTGCCCACCAGAACAAATGGAGAAATGTCCTTTGCTCCAGCCATATGCTGGGATGTCATTCATCAATGATGCCTTTTCTATGAAGTCAGAGAGGACAGTCTGTGGTATCAGACCGAGCCTCTGTTTGTTACAAAACTACACATGATCATGGCAATTTTCTTCCATTAGCTACAGCCAGATCAGATGTTACCTTCAGGATCTCCACTGTTGAGCCCAGCAGCCTTTCAATTAAAAGCTTTAACAGCAGTTGGTTATTGCCCAGAGTGATTGTTTCATTAAAAATTGTACTATGGTTATATTTAATTTGCAACATTCTTTCTGTATTTATTGAACAGAATTATTTGAAAAAGAACTTTGATACTTGATACATTCTTAGAATTAGCAACTTGGCATTTCTCAACAAATGATGGAAGGAAAGAAAACTATTTTTTCCTGAGCACATACTATACATCAGGCACAGAGAATAAGTCATATACTTGTTAATACATTAATATCAATGACCTTTGGGAAAATATGATTACTGGTTTACAAATGGAAAAATCAAGGCTCAGTGGGGCTAATAGTTGACTCATAACCAAAACACTCTTCACTGTTATAGTTTCATTATCTTTTAACCATTTGTAAGGCGCTTCAACATTCATTGGGAACTTTAGAATCACATTAACAGTTTTCATTTCTACCTCAACTTCTGCCATCATCTTGGGACATTTTAACTCTTGGGACATTTAATGACTTACCCTCCCATCTAAAATCTAGCGACCTTTGTATTCATTCCTTAGAAATTCACTAATTGTGTCAGCACCTGGATATACTCCGCTTTTGAATTTCAAACTTAACATTTCATGTTTGGCCTCAACCTCCCATCCTGTGCATTCTCCTCTCCTTCACTCACAAACATGTGCTCAGAACTGCATTGAGCCCTTGAGCACCTCAACTCCTCTACTGTCTCCTAGTGTTCCCAGATCCAAAATGATCTCACTTTTTATGCTGTCTCTCCCGGGAACTGCCCTTTCTTGAGCCCTGTCACCTTCCTTACACCCTTATACCTCTACTTTCCCGGTACAAACCCCTAAAACTGCTCCTGTTTATCCTACATTCCTATTCTCTACTCCATCTGGAATACGTAGACTTCCTGGTGAAAATGATTTAATTGGACATCTAAGCACCAATATAAACCTGTGGTTTTCAAGTCTCTTGAATCTTAAATTAGATTACCTTATTCTTTCTTTTGTAAATTTATCTTCTCCCTTTTAATATATCCTTCCAATTGGCATGTAAGCACGCTCATGTTTCTCCCTTTAAAAAAAAAAGCCATAAAAATATTAGGATCCCACAATACCCTCTAGACTCTGCCACTTCCCTTCTTTGCCTTGCATCCAAAATTCTCAACTAGTTATCTATATGCAGTGTATTCATTTTTATTCTGTATTTCACCCCCTACCACTCCCTTAAAACAGCTCCTGATCACATCACCCACTGCTCAATCCAGCAGGCATATTCCATCATCTTACTTGACCTGTGTGGAGAATTTTGTACTATGAACCACTCCTTTTAGTATTCCATTGGACATCACTCTACTGAGTTTCTTCCTATCCTTCAAGCTCCTCCTTCTCTGTCTCATTTTTAGGATCATTCTATTCCTCATAGCCATTAAATACTGGAGTTTCTTGGGACTTCCCTGGTGGTCCAGTGAGTAGGACTCCACGCTCCCAATGCAGGGCACCCAGGTTCTATTCCTCATCGGGGAACTAGACCCCACATGAATGCAGCAACCAAGAGTCCGCATGCCGCAACTAAAAGATGCTGCGTGCTGCAACTAAGAGCCGGCACAGCCAAAATAAATAGTAAATAAATAAATATTTTTTAAATTATTGGAGTTTCTCAAAATAACATCATCTTCTAACTCTGCTATCTCCTAACAAGCTTGTCAATGCCTAAGTTGCAATTTCCACTTGTATGCACTTGACTGATAAATGAAACCTCTAAACCAAAACTGTCCAGTAAAACTTCCTGCAATGTTTGAAATGTTCTATAACCTGTGCCATCTAATATGGTGGTCATATTGCATAAACCTTTCAGTTTCTCCCACTGTTCCTGAGATAAGCACCTTAACATACATTCAAGACCCTGTAGGGCCACATCTCTTAGCATGCGCCTTCTTGTTCTAGCACCTATACGAACCTTATTATTCTGCAAATGCCACACCCAGCTTTCCTCCCACTACTAGTTTATGAACACTTCCTTGGAGAAGACTTTTTTTTTCTTGAATTTTTGAATTTTGTTTATTTTTTTATACAGCATATTCTTATTAGTTATCTATTTTACACATATTAGTGTATATATGTCAATCCCAATCTCCCAAATCATCACACCACCACCAGCACCCCCACCATGTTCCCCCCTTGGTGTCCATACATTTCTCCTCCACATCTGTGTCTCTATTTCTGCCCTGCAAACCAGTTCATCTATAGCATTTTTCTAGGTTCCACATATATGCGTTAATATACAATATTTGTTTTTCTCTTTCTGACTTACTTCATTCTGTATGACAGTCTCTAGTTCCATCCACATCTCTACAAATGACCCAATTTCGTTCCTTTTTATGGCCAAGTAATATTCCATTGTATATATGTGCCATATCATCTATATCCATTTGCCTGTCGATGGGCATTTAGCTTGCTTCCATTACCTGGCTACTGTAAATAGTGCTGCAGTGGACATTCGGGTGCATGTGTCTCTTTGAATTATGGTTTTCTCAGGGTATATGCCCAGTAGTGGGATTGCTGGGTCATATGGTAGTTCTAGTTTTAGTTTTTTAAGGAACCTCCGTACTGTTCTCCATAGTGGCTGTATCAATTTACATTCCCACCAACAGAGCAAGAGGGTTCCCTTTTCTCCACACCCTCTCCAGCATTTGTTGTTTGTAGATTTTCTGATGATGCCCATTCTAATTGGTGTGAGGTGATACCTCACTGTAGTTTTGATTTGCATTTCTCTAATAAGTAGTGATGTTGAGCAGCTTTTCGTGTGCTTCTTGGCCATCTGTATGTCTTCTTTGGAGAAATGTCTATTTAGGTCATCTGGTCATTTTTGGATTGGGTTTTTTTTTTAATATTGAGCTGCATGAACTGTTTATATATTTTGGAGATTAATCCTTTTGTCCATTGATTCATGGGCAAATATTTTCTCCCATTCTGAAGGTTGTCTTTTCGTCTTGTTTGGAGTTTCCTAAGTTTGCAAAAGATTTTAAGTTTCATTAGGTCCCATTTGTTTATTTTTGTTTTTATTTCCATTACTGTAGGAGGTGGCTCAAAAAACATGGTGCTGTGATTTATGTCAAAGAGTTTTTTTCCTATGTTTTCCTCTAAGAATTTTGTAGTGTTTTGTCCAACATTTAGGTATCTACTCCATTTTGAGTTTATTTCTGTGTATGGTGTGAAGGAGTGTTCTAATTTTATTCTTTTACATGTCACTGTCCAGTTTTACCAACACCATTTATTGAAGAGACTGTCTTTTCTTCATTGTATATCCTTGCCTCCTTTGACATAGATAAGTTGACCACTGGTGTGTGGGTTTATCTCTGGGCTTTCTATCCCATTCCATTGATCTATATTTCTGTTTTGTGCCAGTACCATATCGTCTTGCTTACTGTAGCTTTGTAGTATAGTCTGAAGTCAGAGAGTCTCATTCCCCCAGCTCTGTTTTTATTCCCTGAAGACTGCTTTTGCTATTTGGGGTCTTTTGTGTCTCCATACAAATTTTAAGACATTTTGTCCTAGTTCTGAAAAAAATGACACTGGTAATGTGATAGGGGTTGCTTTGAATCTATAGATTGCTTTGGATAGTATAGTCATTTTCACAATATTGATTCTTCCAATCCAAGAACATGGTATATCTCTCCATTTGTTTGTGTAATCTTTGATTGCTTTCACGAGTGTCTTATATTTTCTGCATACAGGTCTTTTACCTCCTTAGGTAGGTTTATTCCTAGGTATTTTATTCCTTTTGTTGCAATGGTGAATGGGATTGTTTCCTTAATTTCTCTTTCTGATCTTTCGTTGTTAGTGTATAGGAATGCAAGAGATTTCTGTGCATTAATTTTGTATCCTGCTACTTTACCAAATTCATTGATTAGCTCTAGTAGTTTTCTGGTGGCATCTTTAGGATTCTCTATGTATAGTAACATGTCATCTGAAAAGAGTGACAGTTTACTTCTTCTTTTCCAATTTGAATTCCTTTTATTTCTTTTTCTTCTCTGATTGCTGTGGCTAGGACTTCCAAAACTATGTTGAATAATAGTGGCGAGAGTGGACATCCTTGTCTTGTTCCTGAACTTAGATGAAATGCTTTCACAGTTTTTCACCATTGAGAATGATGCTTGCTGTGGGTTTGTCATATATAGCCTTTATTATGTTGAGGTAGGTTCCCTCTATGCCCACTTTCTGGAGAGTTTTTATCATAAATGGGTGTTGAATTTTGTCAAAAGTTTTTTCTGCATCTATTGATATGATCATATGGTTTTTATTCTTCAATTAGTTAATATGGTGTATCACATTGATTGATTTGCATATATTGAAGAATTCTTGCATTCCTGGGATAAACCGCACTTGATCGTGGTGTATGATCCTTTAAATGTGTTGCTGTATTCTGTTTGCTAGTATTGTGTTGAGGATTTTTGCATCTATATTCATCAGTGATATTGGTCTGTAGTTTTCTTTTTTTGTAGTATTTTTGTCTGGTTTTGGTATCACATTGATGGTGGTCTCATAGAATGAGTTTGGGAGTGTTCCTTCCTCTGCAATTTTTTCAAAAGAGTTTGAGAAGGATGGGTGTTAGCTCTCTTCGAAATGTTTGATAGAATTCACCTGTGAAGCCATCTGGTCCTGGACTTTTTTTTGTTGGAAGATTTTTAATCACAGTTTCAATTTCATTCCTTGTGATTGGTCTGTTCATATTTTCTATTTCTGGCTGGTTCAGTCTTGGAAGGTTATACCTTTCTAAGAATTTGTCCATTTCTTCCAGGCTGTCCATTTTATTGGCATAAATTTGCTTGTAGTAGTCTCATGTGATGCTTTGTATTTCTGCAATGTCCATTGTAACTTCTCCTTTTTCATTTCTAATTTTGTTCATTTGAGTCCTCTCCCTCTTTTTCTTGATAAGTCTGGCTAAAGCTTTATCAATTTTATCTTCTCAAAGAACCTGCTTTTAGTTGTACTCATCTTTGCTATTGTTTTCTGTGGTTCTATTTCATTTATTTCTGCTCTGATCGTTATCATTTCTTTCCTTCTACTAACTTCGGGTTTTGCTTTTTCTTCTTTCTCTAGTTCCTTTAGGTGTAAGGTTAGATTGTTTATTTGAGATGTTTCTTGTTTCTTGAGGCAGGCTTGTATTGTTGTAAACTTCCCTCTTAGAACTGCTTTTGCCACATCCCATAGGTTTTAGATCATCCTGTTTCTGTAGTAATTTGTCTCTAGGTATTTTTTAACTTCCTCTTTGATTTCTTCAGTGATCCCTCCGTTATTTAGTAACGTATTGTTTAGCCTCCATGTGTTTATGTTTTTTACATTCTTTTCCCTGTAGTTGATTTCCAGTCTCATAGAGTTGTGGTCGGAAAAGACGCTTGATATGATTTCCATTATCTTAAATTTACTGAGGCTTGATTTGTGACCCAAGATGTGATCTATCCTGGAGAATGTTCCACGTGCACTTGAGAAGAAAGTATAATCTGCTGTTTTTGGATGGAATGTCCTATAAATATCAATTAAATCTATCTGGTCTATTGTGTCATTTAAAGCTTCTGTATCCTTATTAGTTTTCTGTCTGGATGATCTGTCCATTACTGTAAGTGAGGTGTTAAAAGTTCCCCAATATTACTATATTACTGTCAATTTCCTCTTTTATAGCTCTTAGCAGTTACCTTACATATAGAAGTGCTCCTATGTTGGGTGCATATATATTTATAATTGTTGTATCTTCTTCTTGGACTGATTCCTTGATCATTATATAGTGTCCTTCTTTCTCTCTTGTTATATTCTTTATTTTAAACTCTATTTTATCTGATATGAATATTGCTACTCCAGCTTTCTTTTGAGTTCCATTTGCATGGAATATCTTTTTCCATCCCCTCACTTTCAGTCTGTATGTGTCCCTAGATCTAAAGTGGGTCTCTTGTAGACAGCATATATATGGGTCTTGTTTTTGTATCCATCCAGCAAGACTTTGTCTTTCGTTTGTTTTGTTTTGTTTTGTTTTTGCATTATGCAGGCCTCTCACTGTTGTGGCCTCTCCCACTGCAGAGCACAGGCTCCGGACGCGCAGGCTCAACGGCCATGGCTCATGGGCCCAGCCGCTCCGCAGCATGTGGGATCTTCCCAGACCGGGGCACGAACCCATGTCCCCTGCATTGGCAGGTGGACTCTCAACCACTGTGCCACCAGGGAAGCCCAAGCCTTTGTCTTTTGGTTGGAGCATTTAATCCATTTACGTTTAAGGTAATTATCGATATGTATGTTCCTATTACCATTTTCTTAATTGTTTTGGGTTTGTTTTTGTATGTTCTTTTCTTCTCCTGTGTTTCCCATTTAGAGAAGTTCCTTTAGCATTTGTTGTAGAGCTGGTTTGGTGGTGCTGAATTCTCTTACCTTTTGCCTGTCTGTAAACTTTTGATTTCTCCGTTGAATCTCAATGAGATCTTTGCAAGGTAGAGTAATCTTCGTTGTAGGTTTTTCCCTTTCATCACTTTAAATTTGTCCTGCCACTCCCTTCTGGCTTGCAAAGGTTGTTAACCTTATGGGGATTCCCTTGTATGTTATTTGTTGTTTATCCCTTGCTGCTTTTAATATTTTTTCTTTGTCTTTAATTTTTGTCAATTTGATTACTATGTGTCTCAGCGTATTTCTCCTGGGTCTATCCTGTCTGGGACTCTCTGCGCTTCCTGGACTTGGGTGGTTATTTCCTTCCCCATATTAGGGAAGTTTTTGACTATAATCTCCTCAAATATTTTCTCGGGTCCTTTCTCTCTCTCTTCTCCTCTGGGACCCCTGTAACGCAAATGTTGTTGCATTTAGTGCTCTCCCAGAGGTCTATTAGCCTGTCTTCGTTTCTTTTCATTCTTTTTTCTTTATCCTGTTCCATGGCAGTGAATTCTACCACTCTGTCTTCCAGGTCACTTATCCATTCTTCTGCCTCAGTTATTCGGCTATTGATTCCTTCTAGTGTAGTTTTCATTTCAATTATTTTATTGTTCATCTCTGTTTGTTTGTTCTTTAATTCTTCTAGGTGTTGTTCTTTTATTCTTCTAGGTCTTTGTTAAACATTTCTTGCATCTTCTCGATCTTTGTCTCCATTCTTTTCCCAAGGTCCCAGATCATCTTCACTATCACTATTCTGAATTCTTTTTCTGGAGAGTTCCCTATCTCCACTTCATTTAGTTCTTTTTCTGGGGTTTTACCTTGTTCCTTCATCTGGTACAAAGTCCTCTGCCTTTTCGTTTTATCTATCTTTCTGCGAATGTGTTTTTCCTTCCACAGGCTGCAGAACTGTAGTTCTTCTTGCTTCTGCTGTCTGCCCTCTGCAGAAGTCTTTCTTGAGTTCCATTATCCTGTCCATTCTCTCAATTATCTCTTGGATATTTCCATTAATTTGTGAAATTCTTTGAATAATATCTGACTCTGTAATAGAAAAGCAAAGGCCTTTGCCTTCTGTAGATGTTTTGTACACTTTTATTTCCTGTGCCTAGTAACGTTAATGGAATATAATAGATATTTACTAAATATGTGCTGAATGAATAAATTAATACAACTTTCCCTCAGTTCTAGACTATCTAGTTATCTCCAACTTATTCCTAGATATCCCAAATTGCATGTTCTAAAGGCATCTGTAATTTATTTTACAGTTTTCCTCCACTGCTGTTGCTACACACACATACACACACACACACACACACACACACACACACACCACATATCTATTATGACAGCATAATGGATGTTGTCATTCAAAATCAATATCTAAAAATTTTCTTTAATCTTCTTTTAATTTTCTTTTTAACTCCCTACAGAGAAAATTATAAGACATTATTGAGAATTATTAAATAAAGAAGTGGTGAAATATACCTTGTATGTGATTTAGGAGACCCAAAATTCACCTATCAACTCAATACAACTTCACCTTCTCCCCAATAGTAGTATTTACATATTGTTTCAATTTGTATTGATGATATAGGTTAATTTGGGGGAGATTATACAGTATTACTTACAATATTAGATCTTCTAAATCATATGCAGAGTACATGTTGTTGGGGGAGAATTTTGACAACTGTTACTCAAATTTACTTTGAAGTACAAATGCAAAAAAAAATTCAGAAAAAAATCTTGAAGAAGTTTAGAGGAATTAGCATGGTAGATGTTAAAACACAAAGTTTTTGAAATTAAGACAATTCAGTATTGACACAAAAATAGGCACATCATTCAATGGAAGAGAAACAAACAGTCCAGAAATACACCTATATATGCACAGACCACCACCCCCCTTAATTTGTGGTTAAAATGTCATTGCAGAACAATGGGAAAGAACGGTCTATCAAATATCTCATGCTGGTGGGGTGGTCATGCATATTAAAAATATGCAACCTTATACAGACAAATCAATTCATCGAGGATTATACATCTTAATATAGAAGCTGAAACAATTTCTGGAAGAAAATGTAAAAGAAGAGCTTCACAACCTTGAAGATAGGGAAAGCTAGTATAAACTACAAGGAAAAAGCACTAACCCGATTGGTAATGATTGACATATTGGTATACATTAAAATTCTGCTTATCAAAACATGTTACCACAGGCTTCCCTGGTGGCGCGGTGGTTGAGAGTCCGCCTGCTGATGCAGGGGATGTGGGTTCGTGCCCCGGTCTGGGAAGATCCCATGTGCAGCAGAGCGGCTGGGCCCGTGAGCCATGGCCGCTGAGCCTGTGCTTCCGGAGCCTGTGCTCCACAACGGGAGAGGCCACGGCAGTGAGAGGCCCGCATACACCAAAACAAAACAAAACAAAACAAAAAAAAACATGTCACCAAGAGAGTAGAGAACCAACCCACAAAATGGGAGAGGATATTTGCAATGTCATTACTGTCCAAGGGATTCTATACAGAATATGAAAGAAATAAGAAAAAAAAAAAAGAGGCACAATAGAAAAATGGGCTAAAGGTCTAAACAAGCATTTTAGCACAGATGAGACTCAACTGGCAAACAAAGATCTAAAAAGAAGTTCAACTTCATTAGTCACCAGGGAAATGCAAATTTAAAAAACAGTAAAATACTGCTACATTTACCTCCCAAACAGAATGGCTAAAATGAAAAAGACTGATGACACCAAGTAAGTTCTGGTGACTATGTGCGGCAGCCCAACTCTCATATGGTGCTGAAGAGTAGAAGTATACATTGATAAAACTTCAGAAAGCTCTTACTGTACCTATTAAAGCATATTCATATCCTATGACCCAACAATTCCATTCATTGCTATATGTTTTACAAAACTGCATCCGTATTTATACCAAAAGACATATACAAGAATAGTCGTACCAGCATTTTTTATGAGAGTCCTAAAATGAAAACTATCAGAAGTAGAATGGATAAATATGTTGTGAGGAGTTTACACAATTGGAGAAACTATGAGCAGAAAGTCTCTATAACCATGCATAACAGAATGCTTGGATTTGCAAAACATCATTTTGAGCCAGAGAAGTTGAGACACAACATAGTACATGTTGTATGATTACATTTATATAAGCACAAAAAGACAAATGATTTCAGAAGTTGAGTTTACGAACAGTGATGGAGTGAGGGCATGGAAACAATGCTGGGGATCTGGAATTATCTAATTCTTGGTTCCGATGTTAGCTACATGAGACTGGGTTCACTTTGTGACATACATTACACTATACGTTTTTTATTCGTGCACTTTTCTTTATGTATGTCATATTAAAATAAAAGTTTATGAGGAGCTTCAAGATGGTGTAAGAGTAAGACGCAGAGATAAGCTTCCTCCCACAAATACATCCGAAATACATCTACATGTGAAACAACTCCTACAGAACACCTACTGAAAGCTGGCAGAAGACCTCAGACCTCCCAAAAGGCAAGAAACTCCCCCACATACCTGGGTAGGGTAAAAGAAAAAAGAAAAAATAGAGAAAAAGAAAAAGGATGGGACCTGCACCAGTGGGAGGGAGCTGTGAAGGAGGAAACGTATACACACACTAGGAAGTCCCTTCGCAGGCGGAGAATGCTGGTGGCGGGGGGTGGGGGGAGCTTCAGAGCCATGGAGGAGAGCGCAGCCACAGGGGGGCGGAGGGCAAAGGGGAGAGATTCCCGGACAGAGGATCGGTGCCAACCAGCACTCACCGGCACAAGAGGATTGTCTGCTCACTGCTGGGATGGGTGGGGGCTGGGAGCTGAGGCTCGGGCTTCAGTCGATGCAGGGAGAGGACTGGGGTTGGCTGCATGAACACAGCCTGAAGGGGGCTAGTGCACCACGGCTAGCTGGGAGGGAGTCCGGGAAAAAGTCTGGACCTGCCGAAGAGGCAAGAGACTTTTTCTTGCCTCTTTGTTTCCTGGTGCGCGAGGAGAGGGGATTAAGAGCACTGCTTAAAGGAGCTCAAGAGTAGGGCGTGAGCCGCGGCTATCAGCGCAGACACCAGAGATGGGCATGAGACGCTAAGGCTGCTGTCGCCACAAAGGACCCTGTGTGCAAGCACAGGTCACTATCCACACCTCCCCTCCTGGGAGTCTGTGTAGCCCGCCACTGCCAGGGTCCCGTGATCCAGGGACAACTTTCCAGCGGAACACACGGTGTACCTCAGGCTGGTGCAACATCACCCAGCCTTGCTGCTGCAGGCTCGCCCCACATTCTGTACCCCTCTCTCCCCCAGGCCTGACTGAGCCACAGCCCCAGAATCAGCTGCTCCTTTAACAGCGTCCTGTCTGAGCAAAGAACAGACGCCCTCAGGCGACCTACATGCAGAGGTGAGGCCAAATCCAAAGCTGAACCCCGGGAGCTGTGCGAACACAGAAGAGAAAGGGAAATCTCTCCCAACAGCCTCAGAAGCAGCCGATTAAATCTCCGTAATCAACTTGGTGTACCCTGCATCTGTGAAATACCTGAATAAACAATGAATCATCCCAAATTGAGGAGGTGGACTTTGGGAGCAATGATATACACACACACACATATATATATATATATATATATGTTTTTTTCCCTTTTTCTCTTTTTGTGAGTGTGTATGTATATGCTTCTGGTGGTGATTTTGTCTGTATAGCTTTGCTTTTACCATTTGTCCTAGGGTTGTGTCTGTCCGTTTTTTTTTTTTTAATTAAAAATTTTTTTTCTCAATAATGACTTTTTATTTTTTACTTTAATACCTTTATTTTATTTTACTTTAGTTTACCTTCTTCTTTTTTTCTTTCTTTTTTTTCTCCCTTTTATTCTGAGCTGTGTGGAGGACAGGCTCTTGGTGCTCCAGCCAGCCATCAGGACTGTGCCACTGAGGTGAGAGAGCCAAGTTCAGGACACTGGTCCACAAGAGACCTCCCAGCTCCAAGTAATATCAAACGGCAAAAATCTCCCAGAGATCTCCATCTCAACGCTAAGACACAGCTCCACTCACTGACCAGCAAGCTACACTGCTGCTCACTGTATGACAAACAACTAGTAAGACCAGAACACAGCCCCATTCATTAGCACAAAGGCTGCATATAATCATAATAAGGCCACGGACACCACAAAACACACCAAAAGACAAGGACCTTCCCACCAGAAAGACAAGATCAAAACTCATCCACCAGAACAGAGGCACTAGTCCCCTCCACCAGGAAGCCTACACAACCCACTGAACCAACCTTAGGCACTGGGGACAGACACCAAAAACAGTGGAAACTACGAACCTGCAGCCTGAGAAAAGGAGACCCCCAAACACAGTACGTTAAGCAATATGAGAAGACAGAGAAACACACAGCAGATGAAGGAGCAAGGCAAAAACCCAACAGACCTAACAAATGAAGAGGAAATAGGCAGTCTACCTGAAAAAGAATTCAGAATAATGATAGTAAGGATGATCCAAAATCTTGGAAAAAGAATGGAGAAAATACAAGAAGCGTTTAACAAGGACCCACAAGAACTAAAGAGCAAACGAACAGAGATGAACAACACAATAAATGAAATTAAAAATTCTCTAGAAGGGATCAATAGCAGAATAACTGAGGCAGAAGAACGGATAAGTGATCTGGAAGATAAAGAGTGGAAATAACTACTGCAGAGCAGAATAAAGAAAAAAGAATGAAAAGAACTGAGGACAGTCACGGAGACCTCTGGGACAACATTAAACGCACCAACATTCAAATTACAGGGGTCCCAGAATAAGAAGAGAAAAAGAAAGGGACTGAGAAAATATCTGAAGAGATTATAGTTGAAAACTTCCCTAATATGGGAAAGGAAATAGTTAATCAAGCCCAGGAAGCACAGAGAGTCCCATACAGGATAAATCCAAGGACAAACATGCCAAGACACATATTAATCAAACTATGAAAAATTAAATACAAAGAACAAATATAAAAAGCAGCAAGGGAAAAACAACAAGTAACACATAAGGGAATCCCCATAAGTTTAACAGCTGAACTTTCAGCAGTAACTCTGTAAGCCAAAAGGGAGTGGCAAGACATATTTAAAGTGATAAAAGGGGAAAACCTACAAACAAGATTACTCTACCCAGCAAGGATCTCATTCAGAATTGATGGAGAAATTAAAACCTTTACAGACAAGCAGAAGCTAAGAGAATTGAGCACCACCAAACAAGCTTTACAACAAATGCTAAAGGAACTTCTTGGGCAGGAAACACAAGAGAAGGAAAACACCTACAATAATGAACCCAAAACAATTAAGAAAATCGTAATAGGAACATATATATTGATAATTACCTTAAATGTAAATGGATTAAATGCTACAAAAGACAAAGACTGGCTGAATGGATACAAAAACAAGACCTGAATATATGCTATCTACAAGAGACCCACTTCAGACCTAGGGACACATACAGATTGAAAGTGAGGGGATGGAAAAAGATATTCCATGCAAATGGAAATCAAAAGAAAGCTGGAGTAGCAATTCTCATATCAGACAAAATAGACTTTAAAATAAAGACTACTACAAGAGACAAAGAAGGACACTACATAATGATCAAGGGATCAATCCAAGAAGATATAATAACTGTAAATATTTATGCACCCAACATAGGAGCACCTCAAAATATAAGGAAAATGCTCACAGCCATAAAAAGGGAAATCGACAGTAAGACAATAATACTAGGGGACTTTAACACCCAACTTTCACCAATGGACAGATCTTCCAAATGAAAATAAATAAGGAAACACAAGCTTTCAATGACACATTAAACAAGATGGACGTAATTGATACCTATAGGACATTCCATCCAAAAACAACAGAATACACTGTCTTCTAAAGTGCTCAAGGAACGTTCCCCAGGATAGATCGTACCTTGGGTCAGAAATCAAGCCTTGATAAATTTAAGAAAATTGAAATCTTATCAAACATGTTTTCTGACCACAGCACTGATAGACTACATATCAATTATAGGAAATAAAAAACTGTAAAAAATACAAACACATGGAGGCTAAACAATATGCTATTTTTTATTTTATTTTATTTTATTTTTGCGGTACGTGGGCCTCTCACTGTTGTGGCCTCTCCCTTTGTGGAGAACAGGCTCCGGACGTGCAGGCTTAGCAGCCATGGCTCATGGGCCCAGCCTCTCCGCGGCATGTGGGATCTTCCAGGACCGGGGCACGAACCTGCGTCCCCTGCATCAGCAGGCAGACTCTCAACACTGCACCACCAGGGAAGCCCAACAATACGCTATGAAATACCCAAGAGATGACTGAAGAAATCAAAGATGAAATCAAAACATACCTAGAAACAATAAAAACACGACCACCCAAAAACTATGGGATACAGCAAAAACAATTCTAAGAGGGAAGTTTATAGCAATAGAATCCTACCTCAAGAAACAAGAAATGTCTCAAATAAACAACTTAACTTTACACCTAAAGCAATTAGAGATAGAAGAACAACAAAAAAAAAAAACCCACAGTTAGCAGAAAGAAAGAAATCATAAAATAAATCAGAAATAAATGAAAAAGACATGAAGGAAACGACAGCAAAGATCAATAAAACTAAAAGCTGGTACTTTGAGAAGATAAACAAAATTGATAAACCATTAGCCAGACTCATCAAGAAAAATAGGGAGAAGACTCAGATCAATAGAATTAGAAATGAAAAAGCAGAACAACTGACACTTCAGAAATCCAAAGGATCATGAGAGTTTACTACAAGTAACTATATGCGAATAAGATGAACAACCTGGAAGAAATGGACAAATTCTTAGAAATGCACAGTCTGCCGAGACTGAACCAGGAAGAAATAGAAAATATGAACAGACCAATCACAAGCACTGAAATTGAAACTGTGCTTAAAAATCTTCCAACAAACAAAAGCCCAGGACCAGATGCCTTCACAGGCAAAGTCTATCAAACATTTAGAGAAGAGCTAACACCTATCCTTCTCAAACTCTTCCAAATATAGCAGAGGGAGGAACACTCCCAAATTCATTCTACGAGGCCACCATCACTCTGATACCAAAACCAGACAAAGATGTCATAAAAAAAGAAAACTACAGGCCAATATCACTGATGAACACAGAAGCAAAAATCCTCAACAAAATACTAGTAAACAAAATGCAACAGCACATTAAAAGGATGATACACCATGATCAAGTGGGGTGTATCCCAGGAATGCTAAGATTCTTCAATATATGCAAATCAATCAACGTGATACACCATATTAACAAACTGAAGGAGAAAAACCAAATGATCATCTCAATAGATACAGAGAAAGCTTTTGACAAAATTCAACACCCATTTATGATAAAAACCCTCCAGAAAGTAGGCATAGACATATGACAAACCCACAGCCAACTTCACCCTCAATGGTGAAAAACTGAAACCATTTCCACTAAGATCAGGAATAAGACAAGGTTGCCCACTCTCACCACTCTTATTCAACATAGTTTTGGAAGTTTTAGCCACAGCAATCAGAGAAGAAAAAGAAATAAAAGGAATCCAAATTGGAAAAGAAGAAGTAAATCTGTCACTGTTTGCAGATGACATGATACTATACATACAGAAGCCTAAGATGCTACCAGAAAACTACTAGAGCTACTGAATGAATTTGGTAAAGTAACAGGAAGCAAAATTAATGCACAGAAATTTCTTGCATTCCTATACACTAATGATGAAAAATCTGAAAGTGAAATTAAGAAAACACTCCCATTTACGATTGCAACAAAAAGAATAAAATATCTAGGACTAAACCTACCCAAGGAGACAAAAGACCTGTAGGCAGAAAACTACAAGACACTGATGAAAGAAATTAAAGATGATACAAATAGATGGAGGGATATACCATGTTCTTGGATTGGAAGAATCAACATCGTGAAAATGACTCTACTACCCAAAGCAATCTACAGATTCAATGCAATCCCAATCAAACTACCACTGGCATTTTTCACAGAACTAGAACAAATAATTTCAGAATTTGTATGGAAATACAAAAGACCCCGAATAGCCAAAGCAATCTTGAGAACGAAAAACGGAGCTGGAGGAATCAGGCTCCCTGACTTCAGACTATACTACAAAGCTACAGTAATCAAGACAGTATGGTACTGGCACAAAAACAAAAATATAGTTCAATGGAACAGGATAGAAAGCCCAGAGATAAATCCACACACATATGGTCACCTTACTTCTATAAAGGAGGCAAGAATATACAGTGGAGAAAAGACAGCCTCTTCAATAAGTGGTGCTGGGAAAACTGGAGAGCTACATGTAAAAGAATGAAATTAGAACACTCCCTAACACCATACACAAGAATAAACTCAAAATGGATTAAAGACCTAAATGTAAGACCAGATACCATTAAACTCTTAGAGGAAAACATAGGCAGAACACTCTATGACATAAATCACATCAAGATCCTTTTTGATCCACCTCCTAGAGAAATGGAAATAAAAACAAAAATAAACAAATGGGACCTAATGAAACTTAAAAGCTTTTGCACAGCAAAGGAAACCACAAATAAGACAAAAAGACAACCCTCAGAATGGGAGAAAATATTTGCAAATGAAGCAACTGACAAAGGACTAATCCCCAAAACATACAAGCAACTCATGCAGCTCAATATCAAAAAAAACAAACAACCCAAACCAAATATGGGCAGAAGACCTAAATAGACATTTCTCCAAAGATATACAGATTGCCAACAAACAATGAAAGAATGCTCAACATCATTAATCATTAGAGAAATGCAAATCAAAACTATAATGAGATATCATCTCACCCCAGTCAGAATGGCCATCATCCAAAAATCCACAAACAATAAATGCTGGAGAGGGTGTGGAGAAAAGGGAACCCTCTTGCACTGTTGGTGGGAATGTAAATTGATAAAGCCACTATGGAGAACAGTATGGAGATTCCTTGAAAATCTAAAAATAGAACTACCATACGACCCAGCAATCCCACTACTGGGCATATACCCTGAGACAACCATAATTCAAAAAGAGTCATGTACCAAAATGCTCATTGCAGCTCTATTTACAATAGCCAGGACATGGAAGCAACCTAAGTGTCCATCAACAGATGAATGGATAAAGTAGGTGTGGCACGTATATACATGGAATATTACTCAGACATATAAAGAAGCAAAACTGAGTTATTTGTAGTGAGGTGGATGGACCTCAAGACTGTCATACAAAGTGAAGTAAGTCATAAAGAGAAAAACGAATACCTTATACGAATACATATATATGGAATCAAAAAAAAGTGGTCTAAAGAACCTAGGGGCAAGACAGGAATAAAGATGCAGACCTACTAGAGAATGGACTTGAGGATACAGGGAGGGGGAAGGGTAAGCTGAGACAAAGTGAGAGAGTGGCATGTACATATATACACTACCAAATGTAAAAGAGATAGCTAGTGGGAAGCAGGTGCATAGCACACGGAGATCAGCTTGGTGCTTTGCGACCACCTGGAGGGGTGGGATAGGGAAGGTAGGAGGGAGGCAGATGCAAGAGGGAAGAGATATGGTGACATATGTATATGTATAACTGATTCACTTTGCTATAAAGCAGAAACTGACACACCACTGTAAAGCAATTATACTCTAATAAAGATGTTTAAAAACAAAACAAAGAAAAAAGTTTATGAAAAGAAAAATTCAATCCTTTTTCTCTCAATTTTAGTACATAAGTATCAATTGAATCCACACTTTTTCATCTGTCTTTGCTGTAGTTAGTCTTTCACCTTCAAAATTACAGAAACTAGCCAACAGATCTTGCTCCACCCAAAGTTATCCCCACGCAATCTTCTTTGAAAACCCTCTAAATGGTAAATATAACCACCCCAATGACCTATTTATAACCCTCTGATGTCGGCCTAGTTACAAAAATCTTCTATTCAAGCTCCCTGCTGACAAATCTTTCATTATTTCTATTTGCCTCTATCTTCAGTGCTCAGTTTGCTGTTTGTGTACTAAAAACTGACATAGTCTATTATTTCATAATGTTCACCAGATAATAATAACCAAGCTGCCAGCTGAAACCAGGTATGCATGGTTCCATAACCTATGTTCTTTCCATACCATGACAATACCCACTACTGCATGTGTGGGGAAAAGCTTGCTTATTATACAATCAGTGTTCTTTAGTTTAATAACGTCTAGTTTGAAATAGTTGAAATTTTAAAAAAGAAAACAAAGAATCAAAGCCATTACAATTCATTTTTATGGTTTTCACCAGCTGTGCTCCCATATCATAGTATACTTAAAGTAGCAGAAACTTTGACATTGTCATTTATCCTGAGGGAAACAATAAACCACTGAAAAACCTCATCAGAGCAGGAGAATAACATCATCATATTCCAGTTTTCAAAAATTAGAGTGAGAGTAGTGGTGAGGTAAATTAGAAAGAGCAAGAATGAAAGTAGAGAGAACAAGTAGAATTTATTCGGTTAATACAGATAAAAGCCACTGACAGCTTGAAGACAAATTCAGTTATAAATAAATAAAACATTTTAAAGACCATAAACTTTCCATTCGTAGAGGTGATGAGAAGACCAAGAAATATAAAGGATATTAAAAAATCACTTCCTTAAAAAGTGGGCTGGACCAGATGGTCTTTTGAGCTATATCATTCATGTATAAGATTTTAAAAAATTCTCTGGGATCTAATAATCAGGAACCTATTACACCCACAAATACTGCTTGAAAGTATTATTCCTAGATGTTTTGCAAGTGACTACTAACAAAATATTTATAGATTAAGAGGTGGTAGTATAAAAGAAATGACAGACAATCAGAAAATGAGAAAAATCAATATTCCTAATACATAAATGCAGTATGGTGAATTTAGTTGATATAATGCACAGTATAACAATTATTTCTTTTTTAAACATCTTTATTGGAGTATGATTGCTTTACAATGGTTTGTTAGTTTCTGCTGTATAACAAAGTAAATCAGCTATAAGTATACATATATCCCCATAGTCCCTCTCTCTTGCATCTCACTCCCACCCTCCCTATCCCACCCCTCTAGGCAGTCACAAAGCACCAAGCTGATCTCACTGTGCTATATGGCTGCTTCCCAGTAGTATCTCGTTTACATTTGGTAGTGTACCTGCCACTCTCTCACTTCGTACCAGCTTACCCTTCCCCCTCCCCACATCCTCAAGTCCATTCTCTACGTCTGCGTCTTTTTCCTTTCCTGCTCCTAAGTTCTTCAGAAACTTTTCTTTTCTTTTTTTAGATTCCATATATATGTGTTACCATAGGGTATTTGTTTTTCTCCTTCTGACTCGCTTCACTCTGTATGACAGACTCTAGGTCCATCCACCTCACTACAAATAACTAAATTTCGTTTCTTTTTATGGCTGAGTAATATTCCATTGTATACATGTGCCACTTCTTCTTTATCCATTGATCTTTTGATGGACACTTAGATTGATTCCATGTCCTGGCTACTGTAAATAGTGCTGCAGTGAACATTGTGGTACATGACTATTGGAATTATGGTTGTCTCAGGGTATATGCCCAGTAGTGGGATTGTTGCATCATATGGTAGTTCTATTTTTAGTTATTTAAGGAACCCCCATACTGTTCTCCATAGTGGCTTTATCAATTTACATTCCTACCAACAGTGCACACCCTCTCCAGCATTTATTGCTTGTGGGTTTTTTGAAGATGGCCATTCTGACTGGTGTGAGGTGATACCTCATTGTAGTTTTGATTTCCATTTCTCTAATGATTAGTAATATTGAGTATCTGTTTATGTGTTTGTTGGTGATCTGTATATCTTCTTTGGAGAAAGTCTATTTAGGTCTTCTGCCCATTTTTTGATTCTGTTGTTTTGTTTTTTGGATATTCAACTGCATGAGCTGCTTGTGTATTTTGGATATTAATCCTTTGTCAGTTGCTTCATTTGCAAACATTTTCTCCCATTCTGAGGGTTGTCTTTTGGTCTTGTTTATGGTTTCCTTTGCTGTGCAAAATTTTTAAGTTTCATTTGTTCCCATTTGTTTATTTTTGTTTTCATTCCCATTTCTATATAAGCGGGTCAAAAAGGATCTTGCTGTGATTTATTTCATAGAATGTTCTGCCTATATTTTTCCCTAAAAGTTTTACAGCGTCTGGCCTTACATTTAGCTCTTTAATCCATTTTGAGTTTATTTTTGTATATGGTGCTAGGGAGTATTCTAATTTCATTCTTTTACATTTATCTGTCCAGTTTTCCCAGCAACACTTATTGAAGAGACTGTCTTTTCTCCATTGTATATCCTTGCCTCCTTTGTCATAGACTAGTCGACCATAGGTGTGCGGGTTTACCTCTGGGCTCTTATCCCATTCCATTAATCTATATTTCTGTTTTTGTGCCAGTACCATATTATCTTGATTACTGTAGCTTTGTAGTATAGTCTGAAGTCAGGGAGTCTGATTCCTCCAGCTACGTTTTTTTCCCTCAATACTGCTTTGGCTATTCAGGGTCTTTTGTGTTTCCATACAAATTGTGAAATTATTTGTTTTAGTTTTGTGAAAAATTCCACTGGTATTTTGCTAGGGATTGCATTGAATCTGTACATTGCTTTGGGTAGTATAGTCATTTTCACAGTGTTGATTCTTCCAATCCAAGAACATGGTATACCTCTCCATTTCTTTGTATCATCTTTAATTTCTTTCACCAGTGTCTTATAATTTTCTGCATACAGGTCTTTCGTCTCCTTAGATAGGTTTATTCCTAGGTATTTTATTCTTTTTGTTGCAATCATAAATGGGAGTGTTTCCTTAATTTCTCTTTCATATTTTTCATTGTTGTGTACAGGAATGCAAGAGATTTCTGTGCATTAATTTTGTATCCTGCTACTCTACCAAATTCATTCATTAGCTCTAGCAGTTTTCTGGTACCATCTTTAGGATTCTCTATGTATAGTATCATGTCATCTGCAGTCACAGTTTTACTTCTTCTTTTCTGATTTGGATTCCATTTTTTTTTTTCTTCTCTGATGGCTGTGGCTAAAACTTCCAAAACTATGTTGAATAATATTGGTGAGTGGGCAACTCTGTCTTGTTCCTGATCTTAGTGGAAATGGTTTCACCATTGAGAAAGATGTTGGCTGTGGGTTTTTCATAAATGGCCTTTATTATATTAAGATAAGTTCCCTCTATGCCTACTTTCTGGAAGGTTTTTTTATCATAAATTTGTGTTCAATGTTGTCGAAAGCTTCTTCTGCATCTATTAAGATGATCATATGGTTTTATCCTATAATTTGTTAATATGGTTCATCACATTGATTGATTTGCATATATTGAAGAATCCTTGCATTCCTGGCATAAACCCCAGTTGATCATGGTGTATGATCCTTTTAATGTGCTGTTGGATTCTGTTTGCTAGTATTTTGTTGAGGATTGTCACATCTTTGTTCATCAGTGTTACTGGCCTGTAGTTTTCTTTTCTTGTGACATCTTTGCCTGGTTTTCATATCAGGGTGATAGTGGCCTCGTAGAATGTGTTTGGAAGTGATCCTGCCTCTGCTATATTTTGGAAGGGTTTGAGAAGGATAGGTGTTAGCTCTTCTCTAAATGTTTGATAGAATTCACCTGTGAAGGTCCTGGGTTTCTGTCTGTTGGAAGATTTTCAATCACAGTTTCAATTTCAGTGCTTGTGATTGGTCTGTTCATATTTTCTATTTCTTCCTGGTTCAGTCTTGGAAGGTTTTATTTTTCTAAGAATTTGTCCATTTCTTCCAGGTTGTCCATTTTGTTGGCATAGAGTTGCTTGTAGTAATCTCTCATGATCCTTTCTATTTCTGCAGTGTCAGTTGTTACTTCTCCTTTTTCATTTCTAATTCTATTGATCTGAGTCTTCCCCCTTTTGTTCTTGATGAGTCTGGCTAATGGTTTATCAATTTTGTTTATCTTCTCAAAGAACCAGCTTTTAGTTTTATTGATCTTTGCTATCATTTCCTTAATTTCTTTTTCATTTATTTCTGATCTGATCTTTATGATTTCTTTCCTTCTGCTAACTTTGGAGTTATTTTGTTCTTCTTTCTCTAATTGCTTTACGTGTAAAGTTGTTTATTTGAGATGTTTCTTGTTTCTTGAGGTAGGATTGTACTGCTATAAACTTCCCTCTTAGAATTGCTTTTGCTGCATTCCATAGGTTTTTTCATTGTTATTGTTTCTAGGTATGTTGTGATTTCATCTTTGATTTCTTCTGTCATCTCTTGGGTATTTAATAGCGTACTGTTTAGCCTCCATGTGTTTATATTTTTTACAATTTTTTTTCCTGTAATTGATATCTAGTCTCTCAGTGCTATGGTCAGAAAACATATTTGATAAGATTTCAATTTTCTTAAATTTATCAAGGCTTGATTTCTGACCCAAGGTATGATCTATCCTGGGGAATGTTCCTTGAGCACTTTAGAAGACAGTGTATTCTGTTGTTTTTGGATGGAATGTCCTAAATATCAATTACGTCCATCTTGTTTAATGTGTCATTGAAAGCTTGTGTTTCCTTATTTATTTTCATTTAGATGATCTGTCCATTGGTGAAAGTGGGGTGTTAAAGTCCCCTGCTATTATTGTGTTACTGTCGATTTCCCTTTTTATGGCTGTGAGCGCTTTCCTTATGTATTCAGGTGCTCCTATGTTGGGTGCATAAAAATTTACAGTTGTTACATCTTCTTCTTGGATTGATCCCTTGATCATTACGTAGTGTCCTTCTTTGTCTCTTGTAGTAGTCTTTATTTTAAGTCTATTTTGTCTGATATGAGAATTGCTACTCCAGCTTTCTTTTGATTTCCATTTGCATGGAATATCTTTTTCCATCCCTTCACTTTCAATCTGTATGTGTCCCTAGGTCTGAAGTGGGTCTCTTGTACACAGCATATATACGGGTCTTATTTTTGTATCCATTCAGCCAGTCTTTGTCTTTTGGGTGGAGCATTTAATCCATTTTCTTTTAAGGTAATTATTGATATGTATTTTTCTATTACTATTTTCTTAATTGTTTTGGGTTCATTATTGTAGGTGTTTTCCTTCTCTTGTGTTTCCTGCCTTGAGAAGTTCCTTTAGCATTTGTTGTAAAGCTGGTTTGGTGGTGCTGAATTCTCTTAGCTTTTGCTTGTCTGTAAAGCTTTTAATTTCTCCATCGAAGGATCTGAATGAGATCCTTGCTGATTACAGTAATCTTGGCTGTAGTTTTTTCCCTTTCATCACTTTCATTATGTCCTGCCACTCCCTTCTGGCTTTCAGTGTTAACCTTGTGGGGATTTCCTTGTATGTTATTTGTTGCTTTTCCCTTGCTGCTTTTCATATTTTTTCTTTGTATTTAATTTTTGATAGTTTGATTAATATGTGTGTTGGCATGTTTCTCCTTGGATTCATCCTGTATGGGACTCTCTGCACTTCCTGGAATGACTACTTCCTTTGCCATATTAGGGAAGTTTTCAACTATAATCTCTTCAAATACGTTCTCAGTCCCTTTCTTTTTCCTCTTCTTCTTCTGGGATCCCTATAATTCGAATGTTGGTGCATTTAATGTTGTCCCAGAGGTCATGAGACTATCCTCAATTCTTTTCATTCTTTTTTCTTTATTCTTGTCTGTGTTAGTTATTCCCACTATTTTATCTTCTAGATCACTTATCTGCCTCAGTTATTTTGCTATTGATTCCTTCTAGAGAATATTAAATTTCATTTATTTTTTTGGTAATCACTGTGTGTTTGCTCTTTAGTTCTTCTAGGTCCTTGTTAAACATTTCTTGTATTTTCTCTATTCTATTTTCAAGGTTTTGGATCATCTTTACCATCATTACTATGAATTCTTTTTCAGGTAGATTGCATATTTCCTCTTCATTTGTTCAGTCTGGTGGGTTTTATCTTTCACCTGCATCTCCTGCATATTTTTCTATCTTCTCATTTTGCTTAACTTACTGTGTTTGGGGTCTCCTTTCGCAGGCTGCAGGTTCGTCATTCCCATTATTTTTGGTGTCTGCCTCCCGTGGGTAAGGTTGGCTCAGTGGGTTGTGTAGGCTTCCTGGTGGAGGGGACTGGTGCCTGTGTTCTGGTGGATGAGGCTTCATCTTGTCTTTGTGGTGGGCAGGTCCACATCCAGTGGTGTGTTTTTGGGGTGTCTGTGATATTATTATTATTTTAGGCAGCCTCTCTGCTAATGGGTGTGATTCTGTTCCTGTCTTGGTAATTGTTTGGCATGGGGTGTCCAGCACTGGAGCTTGCTGGTAGTTGAGTGGAGCTGGGTCTTAGCATTGAGATGGAGAACTCTGGGAGAGGTCACACCAACTGGTATTACGTGGAGCCGAGTGGTCTCTTGTGGTCCAGTGCCCTGAACTCAGCTCTCCCACCTCAGAGGCTCAGACTTGACACCGTGCCAGAGCATGAAGACCTGCCAAGGAAAGATGCGGCTTCCTTGCTAAGGAGCTCACGTAGCACATCACCTCCGTCCTTGGGTGACTTCTGTAAACTCTCAGTCTCCAGTTTATTTCTCAGGAAAATGTGATGGCATCGTCTTCCTCCTAGAGCTATTTCAAGAATTTGCTAGTGTCTGGCTGTGATGCTGGAGGTTGTGGGCCCCGGAGCTCCACAAACCCTGCCCAGGGCCTCCAATTATTTCTTATTAACCATAATAATCAGGTTTAAAATCCCACCTTCTTAGAAATTGGGGCCAAGGGGAGGAAGGAAATAACATGCTCCCCTACTATGTGGTAATATACTTTACATACCATCATAAATAGGTATTGCTCTTTCTCAAGGTAATAGGAAAATTTCAAACATGTTTATTTTTAAAGTAAATGTAACCATGCTTAGTACAATTAGTATGTGTAAGATTCAAGTCACTGAAGAATAAAAGCATAAAGAACTTGTTTGATATAGAATGATCAAGGAAAATGATCTAGGAAAAAGAGTAATAAAGCCTAAAAGTAGCAAGTATAACATAAGAGGGCAAAAGTACAACAAAAAACACCAGTCATCACAGTTATCATAAAATAATTAAATTCCTCTTGTATTTGTAAAAGAACTTCAACCAGTTATATGATGTTAATAACAGACACAATATAATGGAATGAAGCAGAAAAGTAAATATAAACAAGATGGATAATTATATCCCAGGCAATTACAAATGAAAAGAAAGCAGCTTTGGCAATACCAGTATTGTAGACGTCAAGGCAAAAACATCAAGTGGGAAAATGAGTATGCCTTATATGAATAACAAATGAATGAATGAATATATATAAATGGCAATTATGAGCCTTTATGTTTCACTTAATTCAATATTAATATATTTAAAGCAAAAATGTAGAGATACAAGGTATAGTTGATAAAATTTAAGCCACATTGAGGACCTGAATATAACTTAATTTTTAACAAAGAAAATAGAAAATAATTAATAGAGATAGATGACTTGAATAAGATAATACAATGAAAACTAACGTCTATAGTATGTACTATGTGCCAGGCAGTGCTATATTTGCTATATGTATTATTATATTTATTAACTCATTTACTGCTCACAGTAACCCTCTAGAAAGATACTATTATAATTTCATTTACAGATGAGGGAAGTAATACAAGCAACATTCAGTAGCTGGACTAATGTTACATGGTTTGAGATTGGATGAGCCAAATATTGAGTACAGGCAGCCTGTCTCCAGAGATTTAGCTCTTAACTACTTTGTTGTAATCTCTTAATTAATAAGTCAGACTGAAGAGACATAAATAGGTTTTGCGCCTAGATACAGATTGTACACTTTCTTCTAAATGACTATAATACATTCACATACATAATCAATAAATGTCAAAACACAGAAAATCTGCAAACAACTCTTTTGCCTCATAGTAATAAACATAAAATACAACAAAACTAAGAATATAAAACAGAATAAAAATATGCTTTGATAAATAACTTTGGAGGCAAAAATGAAATTAAAACTGGTATTACAGACATTTTACAGTAAGAAACCAATAAAACTTTGGAGATCTGTCAAAGGTGTACCCAGAGAAAAATGAATAAAATTATATATATTATTGCAAAGGGATAATGTGAAAGAAAAGAAGGAAGGAGGGAAGGAAGGAAGACAAGGTAATACTCATATGTCAGTGTAGGAAAAGAAAAAAATCAGATGAAGGCTAAAGTAATGAGTATTTAATATTTTGGTAAATATTCACAGAGTAATATTAAGAAACTAAGAAGAATGTATGTAGGCCTATAAAAGCATAATTCTGATTGTGTTTCTATAAGTAAATAATATACAGAGATTTTTTTAAGTAGGACAGAAACACAGAAAATTAACTGTGATAATACTATTAGTGAAATTACCAGTAATCACCATTTTTATGCTCTAAAATACACTTGAAATGTTCTACAATTAATATTCTGTCTCATACCATTTGTACACAGAATAATTACTACTTACACAGCACTTGGACCAGTGCTAAGAGATGTAATGATGAGTAAGAACAATAAAAGCTAGAATCCAAAGAAAATTTAAAAAGAAAACCAATAAACTTAAAAAAAAATGTATATACACAACAGAATGGATCACTTTGAAAAACACTGTTAGGCAAAAAAGGCACAAATTAATGTATGATTTTGTTTATCCAAAAACATACTAAAATGATTCGCAGTGTTAAGAATCAGAATATGGTTTCCTGAAGGAATGGAGGGTGGTAGGAAAGAAAATCAACAAGAAAAGGACACAGGAAAACTTTCTGGGTTGACGAAAATGTCTTATACCTTGTTTGGAAGGGGCTTACCAGGCAGTATACAATTTTTGACAGAACATTTAAGTCTGTTTTCTCAATCCTTGGATCTCGGTTGGCCTTGTTGTTTGCTTTGGTCAAAAAAAATGAGGCAGAAAGGACACTGGGCCGCTTCTGAGCCTAGACTTCAAGAGGCATTATCCTATTCAACAAATTGGATCTAGGACATACCATCTCATTTACTCTGAGTATGGACAACTTTTCATGCTAGGGCTGACCAGATAAAACAATGTCAAAGGGCTTATCAAGGTCTTCACTTCAGAACACAAGACAATGTTCTCCTGTGCTTCAGATCTGATTGGGATGAACTCTGAAGTAAACCATTTAAGTATATTATTCTCAGCTTCCCGTTTTAATCATAGATGAGAAAGATCAGGCCTTTCAGCTCTATTGTATAGTCGCATGTCGGGATAGCCTCATTCATCTAAGTTATAGCTTTCAGATATGATGATATCAAAGGAAATGTGTGGGTCCCTTGGCAGAGCCATTAGCACATTGTGTCTAGTGGATCTGCCAGTAGGTGACAGGTGTGTATAGTATGTAGCCCTGGCATCTACTCTTGTTCTTGCTTGGGCCCTGGAAGATGTCATGGACTTCTCCAAACTAATGTGGTAGAAACACTATCCATCTGGGATCAAGCAGACTTGGGTTTAATTCTGGCTCTGACACAAACTGTGTAAATTTGCTCAAGTGTATTGACCTCTTGGAACTTCAGTTTCCTCATTTTTACAATGTGGAAAGTCCTTCATAGGATTACTTTAAATGTCAATGCATTAACTTATGTAATAAAAGTCAGTTATGTATATGAATAAGACAAATATTTAACCCATATTACATGCTCAATAATGTCAGTGATCTTCCACTTAGGAGGCAAAGATCATGCCTCTTCCATCGCTGTTCTCACTGATTGATAGAATGGAAAGTAGTCAATAAATGACAGAAAACTGCTGTCTCTATTTCCAACATTGATACATTCATTTGAACTTGGGAGGTTTTCAGCTTTCATCTTCCTGAATATATTATTCATTATAAAATCATTTGGATGGAGTTTCACCTTAAACTCTAACTGGCCAAACCACTGGACCTCCATCATGCTATATGTGGCCAGGATATTTGTTATCATTGAATAGTAAAGTTGCCAACTTACGAAAATACTGTATATGTTTGGTTATAAAGAAGAAGTCATCTTAGAGTTTTCAGGGCAGACAAGCAATAGCAGAAAGAGATGGTTTACAAAAATAAAGGGAAGACATTTTTTCCATTAGAAAACTATATGCTTTGAAAAACAGATCAGGATTCATCCTGTCATATAGTCTCACATTGTGATAGTCTCATTTATTAAAGTTATGGATTTTAGATATGAAAATATCAAAGAGAATTTGCAGGCTTCTCAGTAGAAGCCAACTGTGTATTACTTAGTCATATGTGTATTGTGGAAGAAGAACACCTCAGCCCAGCTTTTAGGGCAGAAATAGAGCAGAAGAGCTGCTAGGCTAGTATCCTGCCAAGACCTGGGCCCCTGAGACCTGGAATCTTTCCATACCTCCCACCCAACCCCCTCTTCCTATCTAGTAGTAGACTGGAGTATAGGTGATCTTTTCTGATATCCATGGAAACAAGGAAGGATGATTTTACCTACAAAAATTAGGCTGGATTTAAGATTCATTGACTCATCTTTCTCCCATAATTTTGGTGGTCAAAATGAGTAAATCAACTTAACCGACCTGGAGCAAATCAATTTACTTTTCTGAGTCTCAGTTTCCTCAAACATGAAGGAAGAGAGAAAAGTAAATGAACTCTTTAGTGTCGGACCAATTCTAAGGCCTTTTATGATTTATTCTCATCTTTTTTTCACAGCTCCACATTCTTCAAATGGAACCAATTCATTTATCTACAAGAGCAGACACAGTTTCCGGAAACAGACACATAGCTGGGGGCAGTAGAAAGGCAATTTTAAGACCATTTCCTCTTGGCATCAGCTAGCCAATCCCATCAAGAAATTCCAGCTGCCACATTTTTCAGAACCCAGCTACTCTTCCCTTCAGTAACTTCAGCCTCCACTCTGAAATTCTGGATTTTGTCCACACTTTTGTTTTCACTTAGGTTGGCCACTACTCTTTTGGCCTCAGGCTCTTTACTCCAGGTTGTGCTTAAAAACTATTTTGAAGCTCTGCATCCACTATTCAGGAGCAGCTGTTAATGAAAGCAATCTGAGTGGAGGTTGCTGCTGTTCCACAGCAGTGATTTAGCTCAGACTAACTTTTCTCCCCACAATTATGGGCTTGCTGCCATCATCCTGTGGGACCTGTGTCTGGCAGCGGGAAGCATGTGGGCAGAACAAGGAGAGGATATGGAACAAGCCAGCAGTCCCTGGATGACAGGTCTCCCCAAGAGAGCCTTCCGCAGCTGGAGCCATCCAAGCCTAGCCTTTCTGCTGACAGACGTGCCTGCCTCCAGCCATGTGTCTCTCGACATGTTGTTTGAAAAGGTCTGCAAGGAGATCTGTGGCCTCATTTCTCTGAGGAGCTCTGGGGAAGCCAGCTTTCTTGGTGACTGTAAAATTGACGCCATTCCCGTGCTTAGAGGCTCCCACAGACTCCCTAGTGCCTAAAGAATAATATGTAAACTTTTATAATGATATCTTACTCCGGTTGTTGTAAAATTAAATAATTAAAATTCAATAATCTATTAATATGCCTAAGTTATTGCATAGTAAGTGGAGCTACTCAAGAATTACCAAGTTTCTTCCCCTTCCTACTACCTGATCTGAACCTTACATATTCGGGCCTCTCACTGTTGTGGCCTCTCTTGTTGCAGAGCACAGGCTCCGGATGCGCAGGCTCAGCGGCCATGGCTCACGGGCTCAGCCGCTCCGCGGCATGTGGGATCTTCCCGGACCGGGGCACGAACCCGTGTCCCCTGCATCGGCAGGTGGACTCTCAACCACTGCGCCACCAGGGAAGCCCTGATCCTTACCTATTTTATAGGCTTATCCCCTACTATTCTCATCCCTCACTGTAGTTATCCAAACTACTTGAATTCTTCAAACATTTTTCAAATTCTGTATCTTTTCACAGATGATTAATCTATCTTGAAACTGATGCTGCCTTTTTCTGATTGGGAAAATTCCCTCATTCTTCAGCACTTTAGTGAACCTCTCTCATACTCCCTCTCTCTCAAAGAACAGATACTCGCCCCACCCCTTCCAGGACACCGCTGGTCCCACTGCTGGGACAGCATTTTGTTATTAATGATGATGATGATAATAACTATCGTTCCGTAAGTGCCTATTATTCATCAGAAACTGAATGTTCACTTTACAAACATTAGCCTTACTCTTCAAAATCATCCTACAATTGTTGATATTTAGCCTCCAATTCAGAAGAGGAAAATGAAGTTGAAAGGGGATTGTGTTGCCGTAACATACAGCCTATTTTCTTATTTGTCTTCTTGTCTAAACTGTACTTAAATAATTGTGTAAGAGAGCTGGCCCTCAATAAATACTCAGCAAAGTTATGAATGATACAGAAAAGTCTCCTCCTTGGCCCTTGATTCTTTTCTTACCCACCTCATGGGCTTTTCTTTTCCTTTAAAGACACGTTTCTTTAACCCAGTTGTGTTTCGGTACAATACTATCAAAGAATTACAGAGGACCTTGAGAGATCATTCAAGCAAAACATTTCTCACTTTATATGTGTGGAAACAGCCTCAGAGATGATGTGTAAACAGCCACAGAGATGTTCAAACCATTCCTGAGGTCAAAAGTGAAGTAGTGAGGGAGCTGGAATTCCAATAACATGCACTTCATTTTCAAGCAGATGTCCTTTGTGGTTTAGCACGTTTAGGGAAATGATTGATTCATTTCCAATCTATAAAAATTTGAGCACAACTAAAAAGCCTTCAAAACCCAACAAAGGCATCACTTCCTCTGTGGCTATGTGTTGAGAGCTGATCTAAGTCAACTTGGCCATTTATAGTTAAAATCTTTGGCAAGTATTGGCCAAATATTTCCCCCAAATTAAAGGTAGGTAGGGACTATGTCTATTCTCTCCACAAGCTCAACTGGGTGGTAAACAATGAAAGCAAGTTTCAGACCAAATATTGCCACCCAAAGGGATACTTATTAGCCAAGCGGGCATATAACATTATTGCTACCAATTCTTGTAACCTTGCTGTGACTCTGTCAAGCACAGAGGCTTAACATGAAGCCACTGTATGAAAGGTTCACCCTGAGGCAAATGCAACCGATATTTTGGTAGCATGATCACCTACTGTTCTTGTAAGCTCCAAAGGCAGGATCTTCTGTTAATTGAGGGGGACACAGGACCAAGTAGATTTCTAGTTATAGGGCACTTATGGGAGGGTATGAGGTACCTGTTTCACCAAATTATGCAAGAGAGGATGTAATCACACAAATTACTCTAGCCAAATAGCCAAGCACACATATTAAACACTACAAGTTTTCACTAATTAAAAAAAAATCATTCCTAACATATATTATGTAGTTGGCAAAGCCTCTTGAGCATATTCTGATACTGATCCTTGAAATGCACACCTCTGGGGTGCAAACCTCTCTAAGTAGATGTAACTCACTACACCTAGGACTGAATTCCTCATTGGAAATCTTTAGGTATTAAACGATCCTTCTAAAGTGTGCATGAAATCAATTCACATTCACATGCATTACCTTGTCTACAGACAAGTAACTCACAGACAATATAACACTACGTCCTTTGCGGTCCTGCCACAACCTCATACCTCTCTGTTAGAATCTTCAGTGTATGGAGTTCTAGGTAATGGGTCTGCCTCTGCTACCAGAAACTTTAGTTGTTTCTATCCTCCTAAGCACCCATCTGATTCCATGACTGGTATAAAGTAAACATGCAGTAAATGCATATGATCTTTGAAGAAATGACTGAAATGATGAATAATACAATCAATAAATTAGAATAAGCAGCTTTAGGAACAATCCCTGTATTAGTCAGTTCAGGATGCTTAAACAGCAGACACTTATTTCTCATAGCTCTAGGGCTGGAAGTCCAAGATCAAGGTGCCAGAAGATTCTGTTCTTGGTGAGAACCTTCTTTCTGGCTTGCAGACAGCTGTCTCCTCTCTATCCTCACATGGCAGAGAAAGAGAGAGACAGAGGGAGAGCGAGTGCTCTGGTCTCTCTCCCTCTTTTAAGGACACTAATCCCATCGTGGGAGGCTTACAGTTACAACCTCATTTAAGCCTAATTAACTCCCAAAGGTCCAACTTCCAAATACCATCACACTGGGGGATAGGGCTTCAGTATCTTAATTGAAGATTCAGGCCATTCAGGCCATAACACCACTCTACTCTGCTGCCCCTACTGTGATCATTCTGACCAAAAACAAACCAAAAATGGTAGGGAAGGTATTCCTCCCTTAGATACAGACCATTACACAGAACTGGATGAGAAAAACTAGTTTTGTATTATTAGATTCCACTTGTATCTGACCTTCTCTTCCATCAGAGAGCCTAATGTGCCCCTTGAAGATCAAGTGCTTTAAGGTAGGCTGACCTTACAAGAGAAGGCAGAATCTTTGTGGTCAGTGACAACATGCTGGGGGTGGAAGGGCAGAAAGGGGCATCAAATGAGTAGACAGTTGGCCCATCTAAAACCAGATGTGCCTATCCCTTCTTTGTTTTATTTCAAGAGGCTTGATTCTATTTTCATCCAGCATAGAAACTGGCCTTTAGAGTTTGCTGCATATCCTGAAATGGAAGGCTCTCATTGTCTATTTGCATTGTAACAGGTGTACAATTGATTCACAAAATCTTGGTGTTGCTTAACATGACAGAAGAATCATTTGCTTCCAAAATTACAGGGAGCTGTGGGGTCAGGAAGCCTGGGCAACCATAGAGTCTCTCCTCCGGAAACACACAGAAATGCAGACAAATGGAGAAATCCCCTGGCTTTGGGAGCCATCTCCACAGGAGTGGTCAGTGCCATCAGCCTCTTGCACCACGCAAGGGACCAGGGTATTAGCGTACCCAGGCCAGCACATGGTGCTCATCTTATTAACCTAATCACAGGACTCCAGCAAGCTGTTTTCAAGATAATTTGGGCCCCTGTGAATAGTCGCCCCTCTTCCCAGCTCCTGCTCGGCTCTGGAAGGGATGACGCATGTACATCTCCTTTGCTCAATGGACTCCAAAGAAATCTTGCCAGTGTTTATAATATCTGCAAAACCCCTCTGTGAATAACACCCAAGCCACACAGCAGATTGAAGCCAAGAAGCTCAGTTCCGCCTGACAGCTTTCCCCAAGTTGTTATTTTTGCAGTTAGGAGAGAAGAAAGACCCCTGAACAGAAAATTCACAGTAGTCTTAACGCAGATGTTTTATGGCTATTTTATGGAAAGTATTTTTTATATTTTTGAAAGATAAAGTGAACTCAGTTTCTTTACCTAGAAACCGCTTTCTTTCTATGCTGGTCAACGACAAGTAAAAAAAAAATTTTAATTTTTAAAAAAAGGAAAACTAATAATGATAAAAGTAGGCCTTAGTTTACAAAACACACATGCAACTTGGTCTCTATTCAGGCAAGGACCTCCCTCCCCAACCTCAATCCCTCTCTCTTCAATCCTCCCAACCATGAATGCTAAGATTTGCAGGAGATTCTTCAGCTAACAGTGTCTTAGGAAACATCTGGTCTGGAAAATGAGAACTGTATCAGAAATACATCTTTAAGATGAAATAAGAGGCTTCCTTCAACCTTCAGAAGAAGTATTTGTGACTGATTCCTAAGTTAAATGGAAGATCAACAAGAACATTTTAGTGCTCATGGAGAGAGGAGAAAGGGGAACACAGGGGAAGAAAATATTTATTAAATAACTACTTGTGGAAATAAACAAAGACTACCCAAGAGAAAGGAAGTAAAGGCTATTTATTCATAGCTTGTTAAAGCACAGAAGTCAGCTACCATCACTTGTGTTTGGTAAACACTCAAAAGCAGGCTGAGGAAAGTGGAAAAAAAGGAAGCCCATTGAAAGCCATTGGTGTAGAAGCTGTAGGCAGCTAACTGGAAGTGGATGCATCCTCTGTGACTGGTTTGGGAAGCATATTTGGCTTTCCCTGGTTGTCCCTGAGTTGGAAGAAGAGGCAAAAATAGGAAAGCTGGTAGTTACTGAACAAGGTCTGACCCTTCTGCACTCATTGCAGCAGAGGCTATGGTTTGGCACCCTGGACTGGTTACCGAAGAGGTTGTGGGTCAGCGTTCTATTGTCTGATATTTTTTTCCACTTGTCATGTCCTGTCATAACTGTCATATACCTTATTTATTTATACGTATGGTCTCTCATACCAAATGCCAGATACCATCATCTCATTTAATCTTCACAACAATACTATTAAAAAGGACATTGTTTTACTGTCTCTCAAAAGAAGAAACTGAGGCAAGTTGTTCAAGGTTCCAGGGATATTAAGTGGCAGGACTAGGTCTTGGATGTTAAGAAGTCTGACTCAGAAGCCCTTCTACCTATCCTAGAGGTTGTAAAGTGGTATTGCACTGTGATTTTGATTTGCAGACTAATGATAATGGACATCTTTTTATGTGCTTATTTGACATTTTTATATCTTCCTTGGAGAAATATCTTCCTTTTCAGGTGTTTTGAAAATTTTCAGTTGGGTTATTTGTCTTTCTATTAGTGAGTTATAAAAGTTCATTATCTATTCTAGATACAAGTCCATTATTAGCACATAACTGAAAATAATTTCTCCCATTCTGAGGTTTCATTTTTCACATTCTTAATAATGTCATTTGAAGCACAAAATTTTTAATATTGATGAAGTCCAATTTAACTATTTTTTTGATGCCCATGTTTTTGATGTCATATCTAAGAATCCTTTGCAAAATTCAAAAACATGAATATTTATCCCTATATTTTCTTCTAAGAGTTCTATAGTTCTATAACTATAGTTTTAGTTCTCATATTTAGTTCTTAATCTGTTTTGAGTTAATCTATATATATCATGTGAGGTAAAGTCCAATTTCATTCTTTTCTATGTGGTTATCTAGTTGTCCCAGCTCTGTTTGCTGATGAGACAGTATTACTAGCCTTTTCTCATTAATAGTCTTGGCATGCTTGTTGAAGATCAGATGGCCACAGATTTATGAGTTTATTTTTGGACTCTCAATTCTATTCCTTTGATCTGTATGTCTGTCTGTCCCAAACTGTCCTGATTATCATTGCTTTGTATTGATAGAAAGTTTTGAAATCACGGAAGTGTGAGTCCTCCCTCTTTGTTCTTCTTTTTCAAGATGGTTTTGGCTATACTTGGTCCCTTGTAATTCTATAAGAATTTTAAAATCAGCTTTGAAATTTCTACAAAGAAATCAGCTGAGATTCTGATAGAGATTGTGTTGAATCTGTAAATTGGTTGGGGGAGTATTGCCATACTAACAATATTAAGTCTTCCCATCCCTGAACATAAATGTTTTCTATTTTTTAGACCTTCTTTAATTTCTTTCAATGTTCTGTAGTGTGCAGAGCATAAGTTTTGTACATCCTTTGTTAAATTTAATCCTAAGTATTCTATTCATTTTGATGATATTGTGAATATAATTGCTTTCTTAATTTTATTTTCAGAATTGCAAGGGTACAGAAATACAATTGATGACTGATTTTGTGTACTAATCTTATATCCTAAAACCTTGCTGAACTCATTTTTTAATTCTAGAAGTTTTTCAGTGGCCTCCTTAGGATTTTCTATATAGAAGATCATGTGATTTTTTTCCTCCTTTACTGCCTTATTTTTCATTAAGTGAATATTTTCTAATATGTTTTAATTTAATTAATGGTGGTTGCACTATAGTTTGTGTGTTCTTTATTAGTGGTTGCTCTAGGATTTACCATATGCAGTTTCTCAAACTCAGTTTCAGATTTATACTAGCTTAATTCAAGTGATATAAAGAAATGCTACTCCTATATGGCTCTATTCTCTTTGCTACCTTTTGTAGTATTATTTTTATACACACTGTATCTGTTAATATTATTAGTTTGCTTGGGCTGCCATAACAAATTACCACAGATTGAGTGGATTAAGCAACAGAAATTTGCTCATAGTTCTGGAGGCTAGAAGTCCATGATGAAGATGTCAGTAGTTTGGTTTCTCCTCACGCTTCTCTCCTTGGCTTACAGATGGCTGCCTTCTCACTGTGTCCTCACATGGTCTTCCCTCTGTGCACACACATCCCTAGCATCTCATTTTGTGTCCAAATCTCCTCTTCTAACAAGGACATCATCAGATTAACTTAGGGCCCACTCGAATGGTCTCATTTTAACTTAATCATCTCTTTAAAGGTCCTATCTCCAAATATAGTTACATTCTGAGTTAATAGGGGTTAGGGCTTCAATATATGAATTTGGAGGGAACACAATTCATTTTATAACAGCCATGTAATCCATGCCCTACTCTATACTATCCATCAAGCCCCATCTCCATCAGTCTATACTCCAAATTGTAGTTGAAGTGATCTTCAAAAAAATGGAAATTTGATAACACGATGGGCATGCATAAAGCCTTTCCACAGATTCTATTTACTTTCAGATCAAAATATGACCTTCATCAAGACCTACATGCTTGACAGTATAGCATAGTGTTTAAAAGAGCCAACTCTGAAGCCTGACTATTAGGTTAAAATCCTAGTTTCCCTACTTACCAGCCCTCAATTTGATAAACTTGTTATTTCATTTCTCTTAGCCTCAGTTTCTTCATGTATAAAATAATAGTTTTTATTATAGGTTGTAATTGTTGTGAAACTTCCTTGGTAGGGATTAAATGAGATAATCCATGTAAACTGTTCAGCACAGAGTAAAAGTTTAAAAATGGTCATTTATTAGTATTTAGCTCTATATTGACTTTTCTTATTTTGTACCTCTTCCCTATTTCTACAGTCTCACCACACTTGTCTTATTTTAATTCTTAGAAATGTACGTCAGAATATATGCTCTTTGACAATTCCAGAATGTCATATAAACGGAATCATACGTTGTGCAACATTTTGAGACTGGATTTTTTAATTTAGCGTAATGCATTGAAGATTCAGCCAGGTTGTCCTGTGTATCAGTAGTTTCTTAATTTTTGCCACTGGGCAATATTTTCATTGTAGGTTGTACCACAATTAGTTTATCCACTTATTCACTGAAGGTCATTTGGGTTGTGTCAGTGTTTGGTGATTATGTGTAATGCTACTAAAAACATCTAAAAACATGTGCATACAGGTTTTTGTGCGAACATAAGTTTTCATATCCCTAGTATAATTATCTAGAAATAGAATTGCTGGGCCATATGGTAGGTGTAGGTTGAACTCTATAAGAAACTGTCAAACTTTTCCTGAGTGCACCATTTTTTATTCCCACCAGCAAGGTGTAAAGGACTTCCTATGGCTCTGTATTCTAACCAGCATTTGTGCTTTTAATTTGAATTTCTTTAATTACTAATAATTTTGAACACTTTTAATATGCTCAGTTGCCACTTATATCCCTTTTCTGGTGAAGTGTCTCTCCAAATATTTTGCCCATTTAAAAAATTGAGTTATTTTCTCATTTTTTCAGATTTGAGAGTTCTTAATATATTCTGATATATATTTCAAATATTTTTCTCAGTCTGTGACTTACTTTTTTTCTCAACAGGATCTTTAAAAAAGCAAAGGTTTAAAATGTTGATGATATCCATTTAGTCATTTTTTTCTTTTATCAATTACGATTTTTGTCTTATATCTAAGAATTCTTGCCTACCCAAGGTAATGAAACTTTTTCCTATTTTTTCTTTTCTACTAAGGGTCTAGTTATGTTTTAACTCTTAATTATTCTTTATTCTTCAGGTCATACGTCACTCTCTCAGGGAAGCCTTCTCTAACTTCCCAGACAAGATCAGATCCCTGTGTTATACATCTTTAGAGCATTTTAAACATCTTTACCGTATTTATCTCAGTTTAAAATTATACATGTTCTATGATTATTTGCTAAATGTCTGCCAGTCCTCCTGACTGTACCTCACTGGAGTCTATCTTTGCTTACCATTATATCACTGAGTCTAGTACAGTTTAATTCATAGAAATTGAATGAACAAATGAATAGAAGAATAAGCAAATGTTTAAGTGCCACTATACACCATGAAAAACTATATTAAGAGAAAGTGTTTTCATCCTAAGTCCCTTGGCTACTTGAGCTCAACAATTTGTTATGAAAGAATGAGGTCAAGCTGAAGTTATTACCACATTTCTGCTCCAGGGCCTATGCTAGAGGAAAAAATATAGGAAGAGGGCTAACATTAATTTAGGGTCTATTATGTCTCAGGCATTTTGTGTAAAAAAAAATCTGAGGCTAAAAGGTGTTAACCTTGACCTTGACCATTGCCACTCTTCTAATAAATTGAGAAACTGGGACACAGCTCAAAGCTGGACTCCAAACTCAATGCTTTCTTCCTATTCTGTGCTGCCTCCCCATCACTTTCCTTCCCAAAATAAAGACTTAAAAGTTATTTTTCAAAAACCTATGTAGTTGTCAGAATGTACCAATCTGAAGGCCTATCAGATGCATCTTGAGAGGTTTATAGGTCATTTTTTTTCTTTTTAGATGTTCCTTGAGAGGATAATAAAACATCTTAATACAAAAAGCCCATCCTGTCCTATCTTCTAGGCAAGATGCTGCTATAGTCACCCTGAGTCACCTAATGATGAAAAGACCTGCAAGTTGTATCAAAAGATTAGAGAGCCTAAAAAAGCTGCTTCTCATGGTGAGAATGTGGACAAGCTCTTAAACCTTATATAAATTAATCAGTTAATAAATAGTGCCCACATCATAGAATGGTTATATAGAACAAGGCTATGAGTCTTATAAAGAAAGAGCATGATACCCCACAGGTAACAGACCTCAGCAAATGACCCACAGCAAAAGGGGTTGCCCTCACTGATAAAAAGACTGTAAGAAAGGCCCACACAATGGGAAAAGAGGCATTTCCTTGACTTGCGAGTCTCTGAGCCAACTCTCGAGGTATTGTTGAGAATCCTTGCTAAGAAGCCTCACTTATTACCTGAAGGCTATACCTGAGTCCAGCAGCAAGGAGCCTTCTTCTCTGGTTGGAAAGACATTGTTGCTCAGGCATCTTCAGGCCATTCCAATGTTCCAAGGCTGAGCCTGGCTTATATCCTAGGAATCGTAGAGACTGTAGGTCTTTCTAGGTAAGGTTTTTAGACTGGAGATTCAAGCACTAACTCAACGAGGGCTCAGTTCTGATCAGGGCCACAACCTCTTTAGATGGGAACACATCTAGGTTCTCCACATTGCCTACTCTGTGAGTGAAAGTACTACCTATAGCCTGGCATGAACATTCTAAGCCAATGCTTCTCAAACATTAAGTGCACAGGAATTATCTGAGAATATTGTTAACAAGCAGATTCTAAATCAGATTAAGTCTTCATTTTTAACAAACTATGTGGATCACACTTTGAGTAACAAATATCTAAGCCACTGGTTCTTAAACTTCAACGAGCATCAGAATCACCTGAAGTCTTCTTAAACGCCTGCCCCACTCCCAGAGTATGTGATTCAGTAGGTTCAGGGTGTGGCCCCAAATTCTGCAGTTCTAGTAAGTACCCAGGTGATACTGATACTGTACTTTGAGAAGCTCTACTCTAAGACATATACAAAAAGGCCACTATGTTGCAGAATCTCATATTCATGTGATTCACCTGAACTGATAGGCCTAGACTTGTGTATTGTTCTGGTTTCCTGTGACAACTGTGCTTTCAATCTCACACCTTTTCTTATATCACTTTGGTCTTCTGCTTTAGTGCCTCAATTTCCTTACCACTGCAGCTTCTGACTGACAGCTCCATCTCCTTTGCTTCAAGCCAACAAAGTAGGAGGGACTAGAGAGCATGGATACTGGATGGCATGATTCACTGGAAGGCTGTCTTTGCAGACTAGCTACCATATTGCTCCTCTGTTCCAACGAACTAGGCCTGACAATATAATTCAGCAGAGACACCACTTAGATAAAGCACCATCTTACTGTTCTGAAGAAAAAGGTAGAAAGGACTCCTAGAAGAAGCAATAGAAAACTAGTTCTATCATATCACCCACGAAGGGCTCTGTCCTGGGTCTCACTCCCACCATGACGGCCCCCCATTTTTACATTCTTTCTTCATTTTATCAGTGATCCCTGAGGGAAAAGATGGAGTGGGAACAGCACATGTTCTTTTATTGAACTAAAAACAAAAGTTGTTTTCGGCCTTTAACCTATCCCATCCTCTCACCCAGAAGGGCCCCTCCTGAGCCTAGTCTGTAGCTCAGCTCTGCAATGCCTAAAGAGACATGTCACTGCAGCCCCAGACAGCTGCTAGCAACCAGTGGGAGATGTGACAGACATTTCTCCTCCAGGCTTTTCATGTGGAGTCACTCTTTTCTGTCAAATCTGTCTGTCTGCACTTGCCCTTTCAGTGAAAAGCATGTAGCTCTGTTAACAAGGCTGTCCTGGATAGGAAGTGATTAAACCCACTGCCACTGCCCCAGCTTCCACACTGTGTGTGCTCCACTCTTTGACACCGCATGATACCACACTGGGGTCCATTTCAGGTGCACTTGAGGGCAAGTTTTCTTCATACTTCATGTACAAATTCAGCTGGATGTGTTCTCCATATGACAAGCATTTCAGAGTATAATATTCAGTTCTCTGCTACCTCTTAATAATATTAATTAATCTGTTCCCTACAGAGCCAAATGGAGTTGGTAATTATAGAAAAGAAAGTGATAAAGATCCACTACTTATTTTCCCAACAAACCTTCTCAGCTAGCTGATGATTAAATCTTTACTGGCATCATCATACCAACTTTGAAGGGATTATATATTAACAAAACATATGTTAGTAATTTCTATGAATTATTAACATTTTTTAATGAAAGTGGCAAACACCTATATTTCACCTTTCATGTGTCAGGCAATGTTCTAAGTGCCTTATATATAATAAATAATTAAATTCTCACAACAGCTAAATAAATTTGGCACTATTATTAGTCCCAGAAATATTTCTACAACCTACATATAATCTTGTCACATTTTGCTTACAACCCTGTCACGATACCCTACACTGTCAGCATAACGGATAAATACCCCGTCTTGGTATATAACTTTGTCTGCCTCTGTCCTCCCTGCAGCTGCCTTTCTTAGCTTTGGTTTCCCTCTCCAGCCACACCTGATTACCTGTCTGGTGTCCCACTGGATCATGATCATTCTTCCTTCTCTGACTTTGCTCATGCCTTCTCCTTCACCTGGAAATAGCCTTTCTCCACTAGGCTGTTTCCTCTTCTTTAAGGCATGATTCAAGTTTTATCTCCCCAGGCTTACTTTCATGTCCGTCTTCCCTCTTCCCACAACCCTATCACTTATGCCCCCAATTGTTTTGTTTGTTTGTTTGTTTTATAAACTTATTTATTTATTTATTTTTGGCTGTGCTGGGTCTTCGTTGCTGCGCGTGGGCTTTCTCTAGTTGCAGCGAGCGGGGGCTACTCTTTGTTGTGGTGTGTGGGCTTCTCACTGCAGTGGCTTCTCTTGTTGCGGAGCACAGGCTCTAGGAGCACAGGCTTCAGTTGTTGTGGCTCATGGGCTCTAAAGCGCAGGCTCAGCGGCCATGGCTCACGGGCTTAGCTGCTCCGCGGCATGTGGGATCTTCCCGGACCAGGGCTCGAACCCGTGTCCCCTGCATTGGCAGGCGGATTCTTAACCACTGCGCCACCAGAGAAGTCCCCCAGTTGTAGTCTTTGATTATTCATCTGTCTCCTCCACTACATCATAAATTCCTCAGAGGCCAGAGATGTCTTTCAACTCTATGTCACCAGAGCTTAGAACAGGGTCAGGGGTCCTGTCCTCACTGAAGAAATGAATAAAACGATATGTATGTATATACATATATATATATATGGATATGTCTCTTTCCCCCATCTTAAGATGGTTCTTGTGAGTTGTCAATAGCTTAGAAAGATTGTACTTTCAGCAGTTAGGTCCAGTGGAGACACAGCATAACTCTAGGGTCAGCTATATCTGGCTGAAACTGTTAATTCTTGCAATTCAATATTTTAATGGTTTGGACTAGAGCCAGACAGGTTTTCGTTTGTTTGTTTTTTGGTTTGAGTTTTTTTTTCCCCCAAACAGGCCTTATCCAGGTATTTTCTGACATTTACAGCAGCATGATAACAGCTTCTAAGTAACACATAACATCCAAGACTTAAAGTTTTCAAGCATTACAGAGCAGGTAGGGGCTCTTTCCTCTTTTGTCCCTCCAGGCCAAGAGCCTAGGTGCTAAGCCCATCCTTGCTGGTTAAGGTTGGAAAGTGTGGGTATTGGCTTAAGTTTAATTAAAGAAAAAATATACGTTTAAACATTTCACAAAGACTAAAATTGCAAACTGTGGTTTCCTAACCCATCTCAGGAACAGTCTAACCTAGAGTGAGGTGAGAATGGTGAGGGAGAAGCAAAGAGGGGAGAGGGGAGAGTGACCACCTCTTCTCTCCCTCCTCCAGACCTCACTTCCTCCTGGGCTGCCATCCCGATACTTGAAAGTAGAGACTGCAGATGTCAGCGTGCACAGTCACAAGGCGTGGGGACTTCCACATCTTAGTTACTGGGCCCAGAAAACTTTGCACAGTGCAGACTGGCTCAGCATGCGACCACTCACACAAATCAATTCTTTCTCTAGTTGAGTCAAAGAGCAAAAGACATGTGAGCAAGAGGACAAATTAATAAGAGCAAGACTTTATGTATATATAGTTGGGAAAAGAAAGATAAGAGCCCACTGAGGCAAATGGGAAAGGGGAAGCTAGAGGCAGCAGTGAGTGTCCTGCCAACTCTGGCCCAGAGCTTGAGTCTGCCAGGCTAACAGTCAAAACCAAGAATGGCTTGGTTGATGATACGTACAGAGCTCTTTTCTATTCTACACAGTGGAACGTCAAGTCCAGTGTGTTGACACCTGGCCGGCCTCATCTGCCCCACATCTTCTAACACACATATATCCTGTACACACACATATCCTAAGGCACTGGGCCTCAGCTTACTTTAGGAAGATAAAGGACAGGTTAAGTTTGCTTGACATAGCCAAAAGGTATTAAGACCCTGCCCAGCAGAGCAAGGTCCATTCGTGGGGTCCCATGGTGACCTGCCATTTCTAAAGGAAGCCTCTCCTGCTTAGTTAATGACATCCTAGATATCGCACTAGAAGACAATGAATGGGTTGGAGGCCTAAAACTTGTCTCCAATGAAGCCCTGGGCAAGTGATAAAGGTAGCTTGAAAGAAAGACTGCTGCTTGCTGTGCGCATACCAGAGGCATAATTGCTCTGACCAAAGGTAGTGGCAAAAGTGCTTCCAAACATAGGTATTTTCTCAGTAGTGCTGGCTTCTCCAAAGTCAAAGGAGGGTACTCTGGATGGGTGGATTTCTGGTGTTATGACAAGGTGAGACTAGAAGTGTCTCCCTAAAACTGCAGGGCATTTTCCCCTCTGACTGAAGCAGATGTGCTCTGGCTATAGCTCCCCCTGTATTCTGAATACACGCGTGAATGGTGGTGTCTCCAGGCACAGATGTGATACTGGCCCATCCTATTGCACCACCTGTGATCTGGACACACGGGTCTCAAATTCTCTGATGGAAGAGGGCAGGAGCACAGTGGCCTCCAATCAGAGGTATGATGCTACCAACTCCCACTGCACCATGAATACTCTGGACAGGTGAGCCTCAGGTACTGTGGATGAAGATGGGACCAGAAGCATCTCCAAGCACGGGGATGGTGCTCTCCCCTCTTATTGCACCACCTGTGTTCTGGACAGGCAGGCCCAGGTGCTCTGACTGTAGGCAAGAAGAGTATTGACTCCAAGCACAGGTATGGTGGCAGGTCCTCTGAATTCATCAGATGTGCAGTGTCCAGGAAGTCCCCAGGTGTTCTGACAAAAGGCAGGAAGAGAAGTATCTCCAAATACCAATATGGTGTTCACTCCTCTCATAACAGATGTGCTCTGACCAGAAGGGCCACAGGCGATCTTGTGATCACAAGGAGGAACAGAACTGTCTCCTAGAACATGTTTCTCTTCAGTGGTACTGTCTCCTCTGATAGTAGCAGGTGTGCTCTGGATGGTCATGGGGAGACGAGAGGAGAACCCGAAGTGCTCTGACCATAGGCAGGAAGGAAGGCAGCATGTTCTCTCCTGAGACAGATTTGCTTTCCATAGGGCTGGCCTCTCCAACTGCAACCAGTGCAGGACCCTGACGCTCAGATCAAGCCTTTCCCAACACAAGCAGTGGTGCAGGGTGTCCCTCTCAGTTCTGGATCAAGCTAAGTGCTCCAGACAAAGGAGCAAGACCTGGGACCCAAGGCAGCCACACTGACCCCAAAGCTGCTGCTACTCATAGGGGCTACAGGTCCCATAAAAGTAGATGTGTGTACAGTGGTGTTGGCTAAAGCTTACCGTCTGCTCCCAGTGCTGGGTATTTTGATGGCAGCTCCAAAACCAAAAGTAGTGGCTGCACCAATGAGGAAAGCACTTGGGGTGTCACAAAAGGCCAGCTGGGTACTGACAGGGATGCCAAAAGTAGGGAGGTCGAGAAAACGACAGAACTGTGCTGCTAGTGGGTGGCTGGGCTGCAAGAGAGGTTAAGTCTGGAGTTTGTGCTGAGGCTGCAGATATTCCCAAAGGGGAAGAGCTGTCACAGTTGGTGGCTTCAGGCCGAGGCCCATCAGGACACCTAAATATGAGCTGGGTGGTTTCTCTTGGGTCAAAGGAAAGGTTGAAATTTGCATTCAGGTCGCTGACTGTGCAGGCAGCTGGTGAAGACGAGTGCTGAAGCAGCACGGCCACTGGGCAGCACGTTCTCAGAACAAGCAAGTGCCTCAGAAAATGGAAAGGAGTTCTCACTGGAAGCAGGGGAGACCCCTGGGAGATGGCAGCCAGGGAATGGAGTGTGGTATCCATACCCACATTTCATCAGAGCCAAAGGCAAGCTTGGATGCAAAGGTGTTGGTTACTGGAGTGGAGGCAGCTGGGGAAGCAGCGATGGAGAAGCCAGTACATACAGAGGCACTGAGGAGAGGAGCTCCTGGCTACTGCCCATCAGAGGCACCCAAAATGGGCCAGAAGGGAGCTTGAAAGCTGGGGTGCCCTGCTGACCACAAATGCAGGTAGGCTGGAGATATCTGCTCCACAGTACGATGGGCCTGGACAAATGGGAGGGAGCTCACCTCCGAGCCAGCGGAGATCCGAAGATGAAAGCCTGGGATGGTGAAGTGGTGTCCAGGTCGGCTGTACCAAAGTCCAAAGCAGGAGAGCTGGACGAGTCAGACGTGCTGGCTGCGAAGGTGCAAGTGACTGGGAAAGCAGAGATGAGCTTGACGGGGAAGACAGGGTGCTGGTGAGAGGCTGGAGGAGGGGTCTAGAAGACCAAGGGAGGAGAATCCACACACATAGGCACAGGTGACCCCCATTCTGCAGAAGGAAGGCCTGAAGAAGAGGGCTGAGTGGGTAGGTGGTGAGTGGAGGTCAGAAGTAGAAGACACGGTGGCTATGCTGAGGGAATGGGGATGCAAAGGTCCACTCGGTACTCATTTCTAAGGAGAATTCCAAATTAGTGCCTTGGCCTTGAACAGAGAAAGAGATTCCGCAGGAAAAGCAATAGAAGGGGAGTTAGGAATTATGCATCTCATTTCACAATCAATATCTGGTGTGAGGGAAGGTACCAGAGCAGACAGGATTGGGTGCCGGGCAGGCAGTTGAGCCAAGTCAGTGACAGGTAATGTGGCTGCGGCCGGGATCTGCAAAGGAAGTGGGTGAGCGCAGGAAGTCTGCAGCCCCTGGCGCAGGCAGGGAGAAAGAAGACAGGCTGAGTGGCACTGCAGTCTGAAGGGGCTTTAGTTTGATTGTCTTGGACCCTGTGGTTCCACTGGTGCTCAGCTTTCTTCTCCAAGCTCAGGTCTCCACCAATGACTATACAAGGAAGCTTCGGGGGGTGGGGGAGGGGAGAGGAGTATAGGTCACCTTGATCTCACAAAGTGGCACCACCAGCAGCAGCAGCAGCTGAGGCAGCACCAGTGACAATGAAATTTTCCATTTCCAGGACCTTCAACTGGAAGATGTGGGTGGAGGATTCCTGCTGGACAGAGTCCCTGGCAACTCTTCTCCCTGTGTCCTCTTTCCTGGCATCAGTGAGGCCAGAGAACTGGGCCAATGGCTTGGCCTTTATTCAGCATTTCCTGTCCACCTCTTGGGCGGCAGGGAGCCGGATGCAACTAGCCAGAAAGCCCTGCTGCCCCTGGATCATTCCTGCAAACACACAGGACACCTGGCAGGGCTGTAATGAGATGGTGATGGCAGGGGATCTTGGGGGAGGAGTTACTAGACATCTGGGATTTATTACTCAAGCTGCTTTTTCTGGGAGCTTGGAACTGAGGTTTTCCTTCAGAGGTCTGGTGCTCTCCAGGAGCCTAGGTGCAGCTGGTACCTACTCATTGCTATGGGGGACCACTTGTCTGATGGTCCTCTTCTTTTGCTATGCCTTTCTAGCAATTTCTTAGAGGCCTAGGCTCAGTCTACTTTTGTCAGGACTTGGGGTGGGTGGTGCATGACTGGAGAGCTTGGGCTTCATAGAGGGGTTTGGCAGCTCACAAGGCAGAAGGAGTCCATCTGTGGTCTGAAAGAGGTCTCCTCCCCATTCCTGCATGGCTGGTCATCTGGCAACTGTCAGCAAATAGCACCAACTTTTTTGAATAGTCCAGCTATGACACCTCAGCTGGACTCACCAGCGCTTCAAACTTCTGGCTCCAGCAGGTGTGTGGCACCAGATGGGCCCCACGTGGCATGGGGAATCTTAGTGATCGCTGATGCCTGAGTGGGCAGAGCTGGTACCCGCTGGGCACGGGGTCTGCAGGTTCCTTGGAGTCAGGCCATGTGCAGTATCTTTGGCCCCCTGTCTCTACATCAGCCGGCCCTTTCCACCAGGGGTCACGGGAGGGCAGATGGCTCAAAGCCAGGGCTCTGGAGCAACTCAGAACCCACGGAGGGACCCAAGGGACTGGGCTCTTGCAAGGGCCGAGTAGGAGAGACAGTAGCTGGAGGGGGAAGTAGGAGGTGCCAGGATGGCTGCCTCATGGCAAATGCTAAGGTGAGAGGGGAGATCAAGCGGCACAGGTCATGAGATCTCTCAGCCTCTTGCCTTCCAAGGCCACCTCAGATGACACTGGTCCTCCTTTTACGATGATGGAAATGGTTATATCTTAATTACCTTGGTGGGTACAAGAATGTATACATTTGTCAAAACTCACCAAACTGCGTACTTCAAGTAAGTGCCTTTACTTCATGTAAATTTTACCCTAAAAAGGTTGATTTGAAAAAGATCTGATGCGAGGGCATACACAATATCATTTTAAAGGTGTTGTTTTATGGGCAGATATTGCTACATGGATGAAATGGACAAAAACCATGGCAAAAAAGGTGAAAGTCTGTTCATAACTGTTACAAGAATTTACAATACATTTTAGAAAATCCAATCAGAGAAGATAACATTAACGCGGTGGTATGGCAGGCAATAGGAAGGCAGGCATTGCGTGTGTGGTGGGGGTGGGGGAAGGCAAGCAAGCGTGGGAAGAAGTAAAGCAAAACATCAAGCAAGCTGATGCAGGAAAGGCTTGACGAACATATGCACAAAAGCAGCTCGCACTTCTCATAGTGTCCATTCCAACATCCACCGATGAGGAGACCATGGACTATGGGCACCCAACTGCTGGGACACATGCCTAGACTGTGGGACCCTAACTCAAGCTTCTTCAGTCAGATCTTCTCTCTCTGGATCAAGTCAGTCAGCACAGAGAGAGAATAGCTCAGCTCTTAGAACGCTATTATGGGTGGGGCTGTCCTGACTCCCTTCACCTAACAAATCCCTGGCACCAGTTTACCTAGGTACCCCTCCCCCTCTACCAATCCTCATAGGTTAGGGTTCCAGACACTGCATCCTCCAGACTGACAATCTGCTAAAGCAAAACCAAAATCAATATTCTCCAGAAGATTTTGAAAGGTCCCAGGATCTCACAGCATATTATTCAAAATGTCCAGAACATATTCCAAAATTACTCACCACAAAAAGAACAAGCAAAACCTAACACTCAGCAGATGCAAACTCTGAAATTACACAAATGCTAGAATGTCAGACAAAGTCTTTAAAGAAGCTACCATAACCATGTTGCAAGATGTAAGGACAACCACTCTTGGATAGAATGGAAAGGTAGAACTTCTCAACAAGGAAAGAGTAGCTATAAAAAAGAGCCAAATTTGAGAACCACAATATATAATACATTAAAAAATTCTGTAGAGTGGCTCATTAGCAAAATGGAAATACCATAAAAAAAGAGTCAGTGAACATGAAGATAAATTAACAGAAATTTTCTAATCTAAACAACAAAGAAAAAAGGACAGGGAAAATATTAAGGGAGATTCAGAGACCTATAGGAAAATATCAAAAAAGCTAATATTCAAGCCATCTGAGTGCCAGAATGAGAGGAAAAGAAGGTGCTTACATATAGGGAAAGATAGAAAGTTAAAATGAACCTTGAAGTGTTGTATTAGAAATGGAAATATCAGTAAAAATTTAGGGTCTTATATAGATGACTCATAAGTATCAAAATAGGTGTGTTTGTGTGTGTGTATGTATATTTCCTGGTTCTGTCTGCTAGAAAGGACTTAGCAGCAAGGACAGCCTAGTAGTAATGACTGTAGCTAGCACTCAGTTCTTAGTTTCTAAATGCCATTCTTCAATACAAGGACCCAGTGGTCCTTAGAGAAATGGCTGATTTCAGACTGGGCTGGAAAAGTTCAGATGAATCTGAAATACTCTGTTGTACCAGAAAGTAAGGAAATGCTCATAGAACAGTTGGGTATGTCAACCCAGCACAAAAGCCCGCTTGAAGGTGCTCCCACTGATCAAATCAAGGAAAAGTATTATCAAAATAATAGTTACAGATTATTACTCATTCGATAAATAAAAATCTAGGGCTTCCCTGGTGGCGCAGTTGTTGGAAGTCCGCCTGCCGATGCAGGGTACACGGGTTCATGCCCCGGTCCGGGAAGATCCCACATGCTGTGGAGTGGCTGGGCCCGTGAGCCATGGCCGCTGAGCCTGCGCGTCCGGAGCCTGTGCTCCGCAACAGGAGAGGCCACAACAGTGAGAGGCCCGCGTAACACAAATAAATAAATAAATAAATAAATAAATAAATAAATAAATAAAAATCTAGGAGTCTGTGGAGATACAAGCAAATAAATGCAAACATTTTGCATTTTAAAAATACATTTAAAAATAAATACATAAATACATTAGATGGAAGGAAAATCTATCTTTTCACTAGAATGTCAACTAATAAATATAGAAGGGATGATGAAGTTAGTAAATCACCATTTGATAACAATTATATAATTAATTGAGTGAAGCATGAATTACGAATAGATTCTAAAACATGGGTGAAAGTATGATGAGAATTAAAATATTTACATAGTTTCAAAGTTTATTAATTACAAATAGAAAAAATAATAATCTTAAGTGAGAAATCTGGAAAACACACATATTAACCAAGTATCAAAGCTATTATCAGTAATGGGGCAAGTTAACAGTATGTTCTCACTGGTGTGACACACTGAAGAATATACTTACTACATCACTGCTTTGATATTTCTGCCAAAAATGTATAATTTTAATCCAGTCGGGAAGAAATAACAAAATGAAAATGAAGGATGTGCCACAAAATACATGGCTTGAAGTTTTAAAAATGCCAACCTCATGAAAGTCAAGGAAAAACTAAGAAACTATTCTGAATTAAATGAATCTAAAGGGACATGACAACTAAATGCGATATGTGATCCTAGAGTGGCTCTAGGACCAGAAAAATGATTACTTCATCTACACCCACCTTTGGCCATAAAGTATCTTATTAGGACAGTTGATGAGACTTGATCCAGGTCAATAGAGAATTATAATAATATCCACCAATGTGAATTTTGAAAACTTTAAATTGCACTATGATTATGAAAGAGAATGAGAAAGAGAATGATCTGGGTTTGTAAAGAAATACACACTGAAGTATTTAAGGAAAAGAGGCATTGTACAAACAATGTGTTATCAAATACAAAGTAGAAGATGTAATGGAGAAAAATAAACCACTTACAATTGCAACAAACTCTGAGATGTGAAGGAATAAATGTGTATGCATTATAAAATATCATAGAAATAAATAGGTAGATTTACTGATTTCATGGATAGGAAGAATCAGTATCCTAAAAATTTCGATTCTTCCTAAGTAATCTCCAACACCAATAGAATTCAATGTGTTTCAATGGTATTGTTTGTAGAGTTAGACAAACTCACTCTAAAATGAATTCACACCAATAAGGAAAAAGTAAACAGATAATCTAAAAAGAATGGGACATGACTGGATCTTCCTTCATAATCATTAGTACGGTAGTTAAGATAGGGGGGTATTAACACAACAAACAAAAACTAGATTGTATTAGGGCTGCCATAACAAAATACTATAGAGTAGGTGACTTACACAACAGATTCCTTTTCTCACAGGTCTTCAGGTTAGAAGTCCCAGATAAAGGTACCAGTTGATTCAGTTCCTGGTGAGCGCTCTCTTCCTGGCTTGAAAATGGCCACCTACTTAATGCATACTCAGGTGGCCTTTCCTCTGTAGCACTTGTGGAGAGAAAAAGAGAGTGTGTGAGCTCTGGTGTCTCTTTCTCTTCACATAAGGGCACCAGTTGTATTGGATTAGGGGCTCAGCCTTATGATCTCACTTAACTTTTATTTCATCTTGAAATTCAATCAAATTCCTCTGCCTCCACCATTAATATCAAACCAAGTGCCCCTTCCCTCCTACAGCTGATCCCTAACCAAGTTCTTCTTCGTCATTTTTCTTTCTCTTTCATCATGCTGTGCCATGGCTACAAATCTCTACTTGTCCGTATTGTATTTGGAGTTTAGTCTCTCTTCCCTATGGCAACAGCTTATTCCCTATTTTATTCAATAAAATCTGTCTTGCTGTTTTTAACAAAGGTCAAATAACTTTCAGATTTAAACGGAAACTTGAATCTTAGGGGATATGGAATATTAAAGAACAAAAAGAGGAGGTAGACAGACAAGTGATTTTACACATTCACACTGTGACTAATGATGATGATAAAAATGAAATTAAAACCTTATTTTATACCAAAGGTTAAAATGTCTGTTATTTTGTACTATAAATTAAAAATAAATTTCAAATGAAATAAAAACACAAAAATAGAAACTTCAATATTTTAAATTTAGTATTAATTAAAACTTAGTTGAATAAAGCACAAGTTTCAGTATTAGGAACCTTGACATGCTAGAACACCTTAGAGAATGTAAAGCCTTGGATTAACCATTAGCCTTTGCTTGAGTAGAAAAGATGATCAGTTACCATGAAATATATTGTAACATATTACCATAAAATTTAGTTTCTGCCTAAGCTTGTTTCTTAAAAGAGGCAAAGCACTCTCCTAATATCATAAGTTTCTTTTTAAAAAGCCAAGGACTGTTGACTTCTGACTTTGCAATTATGGATATTTAATATACGAAACTATGTGTCAGAATGTTTGTTACTGAAAAATGGGTTCGTCCACATGGAATTATAAATTGTTTTCCATGGGAGCTTACTCTTACATATTTTGTGATGCTAAGTCTGCTGATTATACAATCATTTATCTTGATAAGAATATCTCAATAATATTAAAAAAGTACTGTGGGTGCTTGTAAAATTAGAAAAGTATGTAAAATCATTTCTCCTTTCAAAAATCATTTAAATTCTAAAAGATTAACTCCAAAGCACAATGCAGAAACTTGATTTTCCATGACAAGAGGTAAAAACACCTTATGAAACTCTTAGAAGAATGTGTAGGAGAATATATTTGCATCCTACAAGAAAGGAAAGATAAACACACACACACACACATAACTATGAAGGAAAACACTGATAAAACAAAAAAAAAACTTCTGTATGACAAAGACATCATAAACAACAAAGATAAAAATATATTTGGAGAAGGTATTTACAGCATATATAACAGTATCAAGAACATACAAAGAACTCTCAATTTTCAATTTTAAATAACAAATATCATACAGACTTTTTAAAATATTACTTGAATAAGTTGGGCATATGACATGAAAAGCAATTCACAAAGGAAGAAACCAAATTACCAAAAACCACGAGAGAAAATCTCACTCGTGATGAGAAGAAAGCCAATTACTTTTATAAAAGTTACTTTTTTATCATCCTCAGAGTAGAAAATTGTCTGGCATACCTAAAGTTGGTTAGGATTTTAAGCGAAAAGGAAGTCTGCCTTCCTACTAGTGGAAATATCCAAGTATGGAGAGTATTTGGTCTAGTACATTTAAAAACTTAACTGTGTTTTCATGACAACCCCTCAATCCTACATTTGGTAAGTACTTTAGAGAAATCTTGCACACAAACAATAGCAGACATGTCAAGGATGTTTTTGTAACAGGGTACAATAAAAAAAATTGACAGCATTTAAACATCCATCAATAAAATAAACTGTGGAATATTCATGTGTTGAAATACCATACAGCACTTAAGATGAACAGACTTGATTTATATATAGCAACACGGAAAGAACTTCAAAACCTAATGTAAAGCAAGAAATTCAAGTTGCATAAAGAGTAATAATTTCTGTATAATTTTAAAATAGAAATACAGAAATGTATATATTAGCTCTTCCCGAATATAGCATAAAAGTATACAGTATATATGCTGATTAATATTAAGCATCAACTTGGCTAGACAATGGTACCCAACAAGATGTATGTACCTATATATACATAGACAGAGAGAGGGAGAAGAAGAGAGGGGGCAGGGTTAAGAAACAGAACCCTGATTCATACTGTAATATTCAAGTCTCAAAACATTCACAGGAAATATGTGAAGCCAACTTCCAGTGGGTGATGTGCTTCTAAGGAGGGAGAGAGGCAAATTATTTGGGGCCATTAACAAAAACTGGCTTTACCGATAATGTTTTATTAAAATGTATCATTATATATAATTTTATATAAGTGTATATATTCATATCTCAAGCAAAAAAATGGCAAAATGCTAACATTAATTAATTCTAGGAAGTAGGAACACGAACATGATTTCCATCATTCTACTTTTCTGTACCTTCACGCACAAAGTAAACAAGCACTGCATGAGAGAGCAGTTTTACATTCATCATTAAAATGGTGCTGTTTGTATGGAGTTCTGATTGAATATTGCCTCAGTGAAATGACCCTCATGCTTCCCTGCAACTGCGCTTTGATTTCATTTCATTCAGCAACATTCAGCCTCCTATGCAGTCACTAATACAGAGGGAAACATGCCCGGGATTGAAAAAGAAAAAGGTTTTGGTAACTAAAATTAAGATATCCAACTGCAAATTAATAACTTAACTCTGGTTTATTCACCACCAGCTTTAGTTTCTTCCAGCCTGATCTGCCTTCTTCACAGTCCAGCCACTAGGGTACCACAGGTCACCGTGGGAGTTTTGATGAGACCATCAGGTGGGACCTCAGCATTTCCTTCCTAATGTAGACAGCGATCATGGCAACTCACAGATTTAACATACACAGAGTTCTGAGCACTCACAGAGTTGCTCTAAGGGTGGAGTCACTGTGCTCACTCTCAGAGGGAAACCTCTTCTCTCCTAAGCAGCTAAACTTGTGCCCCAGATCACAGAATGTCACCTGGTCTGGGTCCATCTTCTAAGAAGGTCACTGAAACCTCAGCCTCAGCCCAGTCGGGAGACCTTCTCTCTGATAAAGACTAAGCCTCTTTCCATCAGGTAAATTTTGTCACCTAATGATGGCCAATGTATTCTTATTAGGCTCCAGGTTTGACCAACGACAGGAAATAAACAATTTCCATTCTCTACAGTATGGCAGATGCAGAGCTGTGCATTTTACTTACTTTGCATAATTTAAATCCCTATGAGACAGGCCATCTCCATTTTAGGAGGAGGTGATTGCAGCACAAAGGCTAAACGGTTTGTCCATATACACATTACCATTATTGATCAGATCCCTGATTTAAACTCAGAGTTGTCTACTTCCGGGGTGGGGCGGAGGGGATTGATCAAGATGGTGGAGTAAGAGGACATGGAGCTAACCTCTCCCCATGAACACATCAAAGATACATCTATATGTGGAAGAATTCTCACTGAAAACTAACTAGGAACTGGCAGCAGAACTCCTGTACGACCACGGCTGTAAGAAAGATCCACATATAACTGGGTAGGAAGAGAAGAAATTCGATTGAGTTGGGACCTGTGCTGCTGGGAGTGTACTCAGCAAAAGAGACAACGCACCCATAGACACCTACCCTGGGGAGTGAGCAATGAGAGCCACAGATTGTGTGCCCTGGTCCTGGCGTCCTACGTCAGGGAAGATAAGCCCCCTTGGCTGGCTGGAGGAGGGTTGTTACTAACAGGAGGGCTGTGGGAAGCTTGGACTCTGCTCATGAGGAGTGCATGAGTGCCGGCTTGCCCCCAAAGAAAGGTATAGAGGGCAGAGAGAGGACTGCTCTAACGGCTTCTGGGTTTTCCGTGACTGCCTCGGCGCGTGCCCAACCCCAAGTTAAGTGAATGCTCCAGCCCTGCTCACTCCAAGTCACAGCGTTGTACTGGATCTGGGCAGCCACAGCAGGGGAGAAGACTTGGCCACGGGACTCAGAGATGACACGGTCCCAGGGCAAAGCCTGGGTGGGGTGGGGTGGTGGCAGCCATTGTTCATGCTTATTTAAACAGCACATCAGGAGAATCCTAGAACAATGAAGGCAGACACTCCACCACAGCTCATACTCCGGTACACACCAAGGGTCCACACGGGCCCCACCTAGCGCTCCACTGTGGCTCCACAACAGGGCAAGGGGGGGCAGAGACTGGGGAAATGATCGCTGTGTGGGACAAAGAGGACTTGCACTGCAGGCTGCATCTGAGCAGAGCAAGGAAAACAATCACAGGCATCTTCATAGGCAGCACATCAGAGACAGCCTGGATCTCTGTCTGCAGCTGACAAGAGCCAAGAGCCTGCATGGGCCTCCCTCGCTTCAGCACTCCCTCCATCTGGGGCAAGTATCTCAGTACTGGGAGAGGGGAAAACACACACTTAAAGGAAACAGAGCAAGCTCATGCCCAACCCTCAAGGCTTCTGCTCCAGCAACTTGGGATCAGACCTTGCGCCTGGTAGAGTAGTGACAGCCACTGAAAAGAGGGAAAGTGTTGCCTCACACCCAGCTCCGGCACTAGCCATTCCATCTCCAGCCCCACCCCCTACCAAGGTGATAGCAGCCAGCACACTCTGAGGAAAGATGTGACTTTCTTCCATGTCAAATCCAGCTCTCCAAAGACACTGGGCACTTGCAGTCTGTACAGGGATGCTCCCACATAAGAAGATCCCTTCAAGACAGTAATAGGTAGCTGTTTCACCTAAATTGATACTGCCAGAGACAGTTCAGCAAAATGAAAAGGCAGAGGAATTGCTCTCAATTGAAAGAGCAAGAGCAAAACACTGAAAAAATAATGAAATGGAAATTTACCAGACAGAATTCAAAGCAGTGGTGATAAAAATGTTAGCAGAATTAGGGAATAGGATAGATGAACACAGTGAAAATTATAACAAGGAACTAGAAAATATAAAAAAGACTCAATTAGAAATAAAGAATTTAATAACTGAAATTAAAAAAACACACTAGAAGGAATGAATAGCACACTAAGTGATACAGAAGCACACATAGTGATCTGGAAAACTGAATGATGGAAATCACCCAGTTAGAACAGCAAAAAGAAAAATGAATTTTAAAAAATTAAAACAGTTTAAGAGGTCTCTGAAATAATACTGAACATACCAATGTTGGCACTATAGGGGTCTCAGAAGGAGAAGAGAGAGAGAGAAGGGGATCAAAAATGTATTTGAGGATATTATGGCTAAAAACTTCCTAAAACTGAAGAAGGAAACATATTTAGGTACAGGAAGCTTAGAGGGTCTCAAACAAGGTGAACCCAAAGAGACCCACACCAAGACATATTATAATTAAAATGGCAAAAGTTAAAGAGAATTCTAAAGACAGCAAGAGAAAAAGAAAGAGTAATATACAACGGAATCTTCATAATACTACTGGCTGTCTTCTCTGCAGAAAATTTGCAGACCAGAAGGGAGTGGCATGATATATTCAAAGTGCTGAAAGGGAAAAACCTGCAAACTAGGATACTTGATCCAGCAAGATTATAATTTAGAATTGAAGGAGAGATAAAGAAGTTCTCAGATAAGCAAAAACTAAAAGAGCCCATCAATACTAAACCAACTGTAATAGAAATGTTAAAAGGCCTCCCCTAAGGGGAAAATAAGTAAGAATCTATAGGACAGGGAAAATCCCACTAGGAAAAGCAAATATATAGAAAGCACTGAGGATCAAACATTTAAATAGCCAGTACAAATATTAAAAGATTAAAAAATTATAAAAAACAACTATAACTACAATAAACAGTTAAGGGATAAATATGAAGGCATAAAATATGACATCAAAAAATGTGTGGGAGGGGAGTGAAAATGTAGATCTTTAAGAATGTGTTTGAACTTCAATGACTACCAGTTTAAAATAAGTAGATATAGTACTAGGTCAACTTATATGAACCCCATGGTAACCACAAATCAAAAACCTATAATAGATACACAGAAACTAAAAAGAAAGGAACATAAGCATATTACTAAAAAAGATCATCAAACCACAAAGGATGAAACAAAAAGGAGAAATGGACAGAGATAAACTACAAAAATAAAGGGGAAAACAAGTAATAAAATGTCAGTAAGTACATACCTATCAATAATTACTTTAAATGTCAACAGACTAAATCCTCCAAACAAAAGACATAGGGTAGCTGATTGGATATAAAAAGTAAGACCCATCCATATATTGCTTACAAGAGACTCACCTGAGAGCTAAAGACACACACAGGCTGAAAGTGAGGGGATGGAAAAAGATATTTCATGCAAACGGAAATGGCAAGAAAGTGGGGGTAATAATACTCATACCAGGCAAAACAGACTTTAAAACATAGGTTAAAACAAAAGACAAAGAAGGGCATTAAATAATGATAAGGGGAGCAATACAAGAAGAAGATATTACACTCATTAACATATATGCACCCAATACAGGAGCACCTAAATATATAAAACAACTACTAACAGACAAAAAGGAAGAAACTGACAATAATGCAATAATATTAGGGGTCTTTAACACCTCATTTATATCAATGGACAGATAATCCAGTTAGAAAATCAGTAAGGCAACAGTGGGCTTAAATAACACTAAAGACCAGTTGGACTTCATAAATATCTACAGGACATTACATCCAAAGCCAGCAGAATAAACATAAACATTCTTTTCAATTGCACATGGAACATTCTTCAGGATAGATCACATGCTAGGCCACAAAACAAGTCTCAACGAACTTAAGAGGACTGAAATTATATCAAATTATATTTATCGATTCTATTAATATGTATGCATTTCTATATGTTAATATTTGTAAAACTATGAAATCTTTCAAGCATGAACAAAACTTTCATTTTGTTCATAAATAAAAAGATTTTTGTTTTATTGAAGAAAATTTTAGATGATATGTCTTAGAATTAAACAATGATGGGGGAAAAAAGCTGTCTAATTCCAAAGCCTGTGTTTTCTCTACCAACCTGCTAAGATCCATGTACGACTAAAAGACAAGTGTATGTCTGTAACCTTGCTACTCAAAGTATCATCTAAGGACCAGCAGTATTGACATCATCTGGAAGGTTGTAGAAATGCAGACTCTCCAAACCCAAAGTGACTGAATCAGAATCAGTATTTTAAAAAGAATCCCCACCCAGGTGATTTTTATGCACTCTTAAGTTGAAAGAGCACCCACCAATGATATATGCCAGATGTGTAGACCAGGTGACCAAATGGATGGTGACTGGGTTTACTGGGTGACCACCACTGAAATAGGGCAAAAAGGTGAAAGAGTGCCTTAGGAGATGGGGGAAGAGCAGTGAGCTTTGAATATTTGGAATTTGTATGAAAGACATTCAAGTAGAGGCATTCAGAGGATAACTGGATATAGCAGTGTGGAGATCAGAAAGAGTGTAAGGCTGGAGAGGTGGGTTTGGTAGTGATCATGTAATGTGGGATGCAAGGCCATGAATGTGAGTCAGGCTGAAGAGGAAGGATATATAGAAAGAAAAGAGCCAAGGACAAAAGTAGCTCAGATGCTATTATGTGAAAGTTTGCAATTCCTCTAAACGATTTTTCTCCAAAGTTTAGAACTAGAATCCTTGTGTTGAAACATCTTGTTAAAAGTTAAAATTTTTCAATATGAGGAAGAGTCCTCTAATAGAGTTCTTCTGTGAATGAATGGGCTTCCTGAAGAAGTAAAGGGGAGGCTTCATTGTGTCTCATCCAGTGCACACATGCTTGTCAGGGTGCTTCAGAAATAATTTAAATTCTGAGGCTGTGGAACTATTCCAACCCTGAAACACCATCACTAAGGCCAAATGATTATGTTAATGGTAATTGTCCCAGTGTGTTCAAATTCTAGCATGCTTAAAACTATAGTCGCAATAAAAAGCCATTGTTCTGATGTTAAAAAAAATATGTATATGTAGAATAAAAATAGCTGCCTCAAGTTTTGGATATCACATGGATTTGATTTGTTAAGGTCCTTGAAAATTGCTGTTGTAATTTTCCTAGCACTGTCATAATGCAGACTTGAGTTGTGTCAGGGAAACGTTAAAGCAAAGGATGGTAAATTGGAACTCTCAGAAAACTCTATGATCCCTTTTCTCTAACCTCCCCAATCTATAATCTTTTCCCCTGTTCTGCTGCTAAAATTTTCCTTCTAAGATAAGATCTGAACATGCCGGGCCCCGGATGGGAGGCTGGAGAAGGGATTACTTTTGAAGAAATCCTGTTGCCTTCAATATAGAACCCAACTCCTTGGATTTAATAAATGGTCTTTCACAGACTGACTCGGACCCATTCCTAGGCATCCACTGTTGGAACTTTTCTTTCTAAAATGACCTTCACTTTATTCCTCGCCTGGAAAACTCATCTTTCAAGATCCAATTTAAGTATTCTCTTCTCACTAATGCTTTCCCAAGTTTCCCAAGTAGATTTAACAATCTCACAGCAACCACACATACTTTTTTTTTTAAACGGGAGCCAATGCAATTTTTATCTGGTTCTCGAAGGAGAAAAAGTGGACGTTAGGTAGGGGGCGCCAGGCTACAACAGGGCTACTGTTGGAACTCCAGAGGCCCAAATAGCTTACACTTATCTAAGACAAGGCCGCCTGATGGGGAGCCAGCAGCTTAGAAAGACGGAAATTTTGAGACCGAGGGTCCGCCCAGGTGCAAAGAAGCCTTCTCCCTCAGGACTAGCAGCAGCAGCTCGGGAGGAGAGCCCGGGGCTGAGACTCAAACCTCCCTTGACTCGGGGCTCCAGCTGCTGGCAGCAGGGGCGGCGGGGCGGCCTGGCCACAGGATTCTTGTTTGGAGCCTCACCGGCTGTGGCAGATTTGACTCTGGAAGCAGACAAGGTCGCCCGGACAGCCAGGGGCCCCAGTGCCTTGTGTTTCTTGTTCTTGCTGCCCACGTTGCAGCCATTGCACAAGATTCCTCTGGGTCCAGGTCCCTGAACCACTCCTGCCTGGCCTCCAAGAACTCTTCACATCCCCTGGGTTCCACCACCATCTTGCGTCCTCCATCTGGGTTTCTGTGCAGACCTCTCTAATAGGGCAATCAGGACACTTTTCCATAGTGATGCTTGTCAGCAGTCTTCCCCGTGGCACTGAGTTTAGAAGCAGATTCCGTTCTTTTCATCTCGTGTCCCCAGCCTGTAGACTGGCTCTGGTAGTTCCTAGAGCTTCAAACGTTTATCAAAGCTACGCCACTATGAAAAGTGTGTACATGTGTCTGCCAAACCATGTGCGTGCATTTGTATGCACCTACACACACCCTCATGCACAAATCCCAAATCTGCCCCTCCTTTTTTTTCTTTACTTTTTCCTTTCTTTTTTTTTTTTGACTGCAAAATTATAGTTGCAATCTGGGCTTTGACTTAGTAAGTGGGCCCTTATGAATAAGTATAAACAAACTAAACAGAATAAAAATGTGTTTTCCAACCTTGAAGATATTATGGTAAGTTGTTCTAGAAGTCATGTAAAAGAGACCCATTGTTTGCCTTGACTTCTGTCTCACTGGATGGCATATGTTTTCTCCATTGTCTTTGTTTCCCGCGTCACCACCTGGCTTATATGTTGACCAGGGATACAGAGGCACAAAACTAGTAGCCAAAGTTTATAATGGAAGACTAGCCAGCAACTGAACGTGCCCCTTTCCTTATCTGTTCACGCATCACAGTGGGAGTTGGGGGTAAGTTGCCTCTTATGCACAGCCTGACCAATGTCTAATTTAGGTGAAATATTTTACCCCTATGTTCCAGTCTTTCTGTAATATAAATAGATATATAACTACTATCTAAGTTCTATTTTTGAAATTAAATATTTTACCATAAAAAAATTCTGATCATTTATAAACAGTTACTACCTTGTTTCTAAACACTTGCTACATAGGTCTATTGACTAATCCTCCTCTGTGCTCTTCACCTGCTTTCTGTTCCTTCAAGATTCTAAGTTCCTGCATTGCTTTAGCATGTTTCATAAAGAACAGTGAACAGAAGAACTCCTAAGGAATAGTATATCTTTTTTTACTCAATTTGCGTCACTATGATTCCTGCAAGTTGAGTTTCCTGGGCAATAAATAGACTCTGCTACAGAGATTAAAGTTCAGGACGTTCACTAAGAAATGTTCTTGGGATTGACACCTATGGAAGCAAAGGAAGCCACCTGGAAGAAGAGAGAAGTTGAGCAGTGGTGAAGTCTCAATCAAGATCTCAGCTTGCTCCCTGAAGAGTTCTAAAGTTGGTCTGGTGTTTCAGTGTTGTAAAGAGTTAGGACAAAGGGCTCAGATCCTTAAACCTCCATGCAGATCAGTTATTCAATGTGGGATGCCATAAGCAGAAGGCATAACCTTGGGCAGTCACCTCTCCTCGTCCAAGGCAATTCCTGAAAAGTGATGATGCTGAGCACTGTCTGCCAGTCTCTGTCTTCCCTGTAGCTGGGGAAATAGGTCCTTCAGTCTTGTGGGGTATATGGGTAGAACATCATAATGTCAGCTGCAATGACATTATTTACAGAGCTCAGCTCTTCTGAGGGTACAGTTGACCCTTAAACACACAGGTTTGACTGTGTGGGTCCATTTATACATGGATTTTTTTTCAGTAAGTAGGTGCTATATGATCTGAGGTTTGTTGAATTCAAGGATGCAGATGGAGATCGACTGTAATGTTATAAGTGGATTTTTCATTGTGTGGAAGGTAAGCATGCCTAACCCTGGCACTGTTCAAGGTGCAACTGTACTTAGGAGATGGAGTGGGGGAAAAGTAAGCTCTGAAAGTTTAAAAAATTCAAGAAGTTGAATTCAAGAAGTTGAAAAAATTCAAGTTACAGATTCAATTATTTTATTTTTACTTTTGTTTAAAAACAAGGAATGGTGAGTGGAGTAGGTAAGAGAGGTCAGTGGGTTATTTCTGGACTAACAGTTCATTTTGAGGGCAGCAAAATAAAATCCTGAGACAGGGATTTGAAACTCGACTCCTAGTTAATAAATATGTGGTTCTAGGAAGTCAGTTAATCCCTTGTACTTTCAGTGTCCCCATCTATAAGTGACAGTCTCCCACATCATGGCTGTGAAGATTGTGACAGAGCCTATGTATAAGCCATCATTATGTGAAGGAAGATGGCATAGTAAAAATGATCTTATATAGGTAATCCTGGGAGTCATTCTATTAGACTGAATTCTCTAATGAAATATAACCAATAGTATATATATATATATATATATATATATATATATATATATATATATATAAAATAGGGAAAGAGAGAGAGATATCATAAGATATTGGCTCATGAAATTATAGAGGCTGAGAAGTCCCAAGATCTACAGTCAGCAGCTGGAGAGCCACGGGAGCTGCGTCCTAAGGCCTGGGAACCAGTAGAGCCAATGGGACAAGTTCCAGTCTGAAAGCCAGCAGGCTCAAAACCCAAGAAGGTATGATGTTTCAATTCAAAAGCAGGAAAAGACCAGTGTCCAAGCTGAAAACTGGCAGAAGGAATTCCTTCTTCTCAGCCTTTTTGTTCTGTTCAGGCACATCCAAATTAGGGAGGAAAATCCACCTGACTCGTTTTTCTGATATAAATGTTTATTTCATGCAGGAGCACCCTCATAAACACAACCAGAGTAATGCTTGACCAAATGTCTGGGCACCCCATCACCCAGTCAAGTTGACACACACAATTTACCATCACACACTGATTACTCCAAATTCAAGCACTGTATCACAACCCTTCAGGAGTTCACATTATAGCAGAAATTCAGGAATGTGTATCTAACTAACTGATCTAATCTCCATGATCTGCTGTCACTGAGCCCTGAATTTACCTGGCAACCACCCATCTCTGTTCAAATCGCCATATTCTTGGGTACTGTTGTATAAGACAAATCCTTGCTCCATTATTATCCTTTTGGACTACTTGCCCAACATCCTGCTAGTGTGGTTATCATTAATTTCTAGTCCCATTGGCTTTTGGAGAGGAAAGATTTCTTCAAATCCTAAGGGTAACTAAGAGGACAAACAGAGGTCCTCAAGTTAGAGAACTAAACATAAAGCCAGATCTTTTGCCCATTAAGAATTAACTACTTGCTAATCTTTCTCCTTATCTCAGTGAACTGAGGGGGTATGTGTCTTTCTTCTCCCTGGCCAATAAAATGAAAAACGCTGACATTATTTTAGCATCTCTAGGGATCAGTCTCCCAGGGGCCTTCCCACCATACCAACAGGAGGGGCTCAATGATTGTTGGGTACTTTCCCAGTTTGATTGTTTGAGAGTAACAGTTCATCTCTCAAAGGCCTTGGGCTTTTGGCTTCATAGACTCTAAATTGTGTTACACAATTCATTTGAAGAGGGTCATTGTCCAATAATGCTGATCTATTTCTTTTTACACTCAGCAAATGTGTTATTTGATTTTCTCCTCTTCCCAATTAGCATCAATGGTAGTTCCTAATGGTGTGATTTGAGCTTGAAGGTTAAACATGGCATGCCTGTCTGCTGTTCAAATCAGTGCTGCTCTGACATTGTTATTCCTCACCTAAACTTCAATTGATGATTTGATTTAAACTAGCTGTTTTTGCTAATTCAGTAATTAGTTACTTGGCAAAGCACTAATCGTATTGGGAGATGAAACAAAAAAAAACCTCAGATTTACATACATAATGAAATTTCAGCATGAATAGTTTGCTCCAAAGAATGATATTTAGTATGAAACTCAAATTTAGAAAAATTAAAAATAAAAAATACTAAATGCTCTAGCACCTAAGAGCCATATGGTTATATTTCTCCATTTTGTGAATACCAAATATGTGCCTTACATTGTTCCAAATGCTTTACATACATTACTGTAATCCCATAGTGACCCTAAAAGGTAGGTACTATCAGCTCCACTTTACAGATGAGAAAATAAAGCCCAGGGATACAGAGTGCTTTTACCAATGTCACGTGACCACAAAATGAAAGACCATGTAGTCAAACTAAGTTCTGTCTAACCCCAAATTCTATGTTCTTTAAATTATTTTCCATGACTCTTAGATATTTTCTCCCACTCCCAATGGGTAAACTTCTATGAAAGTCACACCTATCCTAGTTCAAGAAAGCTGAATGTTTTGTCCTGATTGCTCATGTGAATGGCTGGGATATTGTGTCCAATGGCTCAATGTGACAGGGAGCTGGGTAGAGGACTAGGTCTCCATTTAAAGATCCAAAATTTTCTGTGTATTTTCTGTGTATTCTGTGTTAGAAATTATTTAACAATGTTGAAATTTCTACTGTTCATAGTCTGTGTACACCAGTTTATATTACAGGTCTAGAAATGTCAATTCCACATGCAGTAACCTAACTGTTGGAATGGATGTGTATTCTTTTGACCTCAGATCTAGTGGCATTCTCTACATTTTTATCCCAAGAAAAATCTCTGAACATGAGAAAAAAATGTGACTTTTCTTTCTATTGTCCTGTGCCAGGTTTGGAAATAAACAGCTAAATGATGACTAGACCTATAACATTCTTATACAGAAAATCACTTAAAAATAAATAGATTGATCCAACAAAAAAAGGATGTTTTATGAATGAAAAACTCTCAGTATGAGAGGGGACCTTTAAGATGGTGGAGGAGTAAAACATGGAGATCACCTTTCTCCCCAAAAATATATCAAAAATACATCTACAAGGGGCTTCCCTGGTGGCACAGTGGTTGAGAGTCCGCCTGCCGATGCAGGGAACACAGGTTCGTGCCCCTGACCGGGAGGATCCCACGTGCCACGGAGCGGCTGGGCCCGTGAGCCATGGCCGCTGAGCCAGCGCGTCCGGAGCCTGTGCTCTGCAACAGGAGAGGCTGCGGCGGTGAGAGGCCCGCGTACCGCAAAAAAAAAAAAAAAAAAAAATCTACATGTGGAACAACTCCTACAGAACACCTACTGAAGGCTGGCAGAAGACCTCAGACCTCCAAAAAGGCAAGAAACTCCCCACATACCTGGGTAGGGCAAAAGAAAACAGAAAAAACATAGACAAAAGAATAGGGATGGGACCTGCACTTCTGGGAGGGAGCTGTGAAGGAGGAAAAGTTTCCTCACACTAGGGAGCCCCTTCACTGGCGGAGATGGGGGTGGGCGGGGGTGGGGGAAGCTTCGGGGCCACGGAGGAGAGCGCAGCAACAGGGGTGCAGAGGGCAAAGCAGAGAGATTCCCACACAGAAGATTGGTGCCGACCAGTCCTCACCAGCCTGAGATGCTTGTCTGCTCACCCGCTGGGGCAGTGGGGGCTGGGAGCTGAGGCTCGGGCTTCAGTCGGAGCGCAGGGAGAGGACTGGGGTTGGCTGTGTGAAGGCAGCCTGAAGGGGGACAGTGTACCACAGCTAGCCAGGAGGGAGTCTGGGAAAAAGTCTGGAGCTGCCTAAGAGTCAAGAGACCATTGTTTTGGGGTGTGTGAGGAGAGGGGATTCCTTCCCCGTGTGCCTACAGAAGGCAGAGCACCGCCTAAGTGAGCTGCAGAGGCAGGCATGAGCCATGGCTATCAGCTCGGACCCCAGAGACGGGCATGAAACACTAAGGCTGCTGCCACTGCCGCCAAGAATCCTGTGTGCAAGCACATGTCACTAACCACATGCCCGCCCCTCCCCAGGAGCTTGTGCAGCATGCCCTTGCCAGAGTCCCGAGATCCAGGGACAACAATCCAGGGACAATTTCCCCAGGAGAACACACGGAATGCCTCAGGCTGTTGCAAAGTCACACTGGCCTCTGCCCCCACAGGATCGCCACACATGCCTATTATGAATACCATACCCCTCCCTCTCCCTGGTCTGAAAAAGCAAGAGAGCCCTAATCAGCCACTGCTTTAACCCCCTCCTGTCTGGGCAGGGAACAGATGCTTGAGGGTGACCTACACCCAGAGGTGGGGCCAAAACCAAAGCTGAACCCCAGGAGCTGTGTGAACAAAGAAGAAAAAGGGAAATTTCTCCATGCAGCCTCAGTCAGGAGCAGTGGATTAAATCCCCACAATCAACATGATGAACCTTGCATCTGTGGCATACCTGAATAGACAACGAATGTGCCCAAAAGTGAGGAGGTAGACTTTGGGAGCAACTGTAGACTTGAGGTTTGCTGTCTGCGACTGATTTGCTTCTGATTTTTATGTTTAGTTTAGCTTAGATCCTAGTGCTTGCTATCACTGGTGGATTTGCTTCTTGGTTGTATTGCTCTCTTCTTTTTTTATATTTTATTATTTTTAATTCTTTTATTTGATTTGATTTTTATTCATTCTTTTTCTTCTGCTGAGCCGTGTGGCTGACAGGGTCTTGGTGCTCCAGCCAGTTGTCAGTCCTGAGCCTCTTAGGTGGGAGAGCCGAGTCCAGGACACTGGAGCACCAGCGACCTCCTGGCCCCACAGAATATCAATCAGGAAGAGCTCTCCCAGAGATCTCCATCTCAACAGTAAGACCCAGCTCCACCCAACGGCCAGCAAGAACCACTGCAGGCTGTCCCATGCCAAACAACTAGCAAGATAGGAATACAACCACACCCATTAGCAGACAGGCTGCCTAAAATCACATTAAGTTCACAGACACCCCAAAACACACCACCGGATGTTGCCCTGCCCACCATAAAGACAACATCCAGTCCCACCCACCAGAACACGGTCACCAGTCCCCTCCACCAGTAAGAGTACAAAAGCCACTGAACCAACCTCACGCACTGGGGGGAGACACCAAAATTAATGGGAAATACGAACCTGCAGGCTGCAAAAAGGAGACCCCAAACACAGTAAGTTAAACAAAATGAGAAGACAGAGAAATATGCAGCAGATGAAGGAGCAAAGTAAAAACCCACCGACCAAACAAATGAAGAGGAAATAGTCAGTCTACCTGAAAAAGAACTCACAGTAATAATAGTAAAGATGATCCAAAATCTTCAAAATAGAATGGAGAAAATACAAGAAACAGTTAACAAGGATATAGAAGAACTAAACAGCAAACAAACAATGATGAACAACACAATAAATGAAATTTAAAATTCTCTAGAAGGAATCAAGAGCAGAATAACTGAGGCAGAAGAACAGATAAGTGACCTGGAAGACAAAACAGTGTAAATAACTGCTGCACATCAAAATAAAGAAAAAAGAATGAAAAGAATTGAGGACAGTCTCAGAGACTTCTGGGACAATATTAAACACACCAACATTCAAATGATAGGGGTGCCAGAGAATAAGAGGAAAAGAAAGGGTCTGAGAAAATACTGGAAGGGATTATAGTTGAAAACTTCCCTAATATGGGAAAGCAAATAGTCAAACAAGTCCAGGAGTGCAGAGAATCCCATACAGGATAAATCCAAGGAGAAACACCCCAAGACACATATTATTCAAACTATCAAAAATTAAATACAAAGAAAAAATATTAAAAGCAATCTACAGATTTAATGCAGTCCTTATGAAACTACCAATGGCATTTTTCACAGAACTAGAACTAAAAATTTCACAATTTGTATGGAAACACAAAAGATCCCAAATAGCCAAAGCAATCTTGAGAAAGAGAAATGGATCAGGCTCCCTGACATCAGACTATACTACAAAGCTACAGTAATCAAGACAGTACGGTACTGGCACAAAAACAGAAATATAGATCAATGGAACAGGATAGAAAGCACAGTGAAAAATCCACACACATATGGTCACCTTATCTTTGATAAAGGAGGCAAGAATATACAATGGAGAAAAGACAGCCTCTTCAATAAGTGGTGCTGGGAAAACTGGACAGCTACACCTAAAGAATGAAATTAAAACACTCCCTAACACCATACACAAAAATAAACTCAAAATGGATTAAGGACCTAAATGTAAGGCCAGACACTGTTAATCGCTTAGAGGAAAACACAGGCAGAACACTGTATGACATAAATCACATCAAGATCCTTTCTGACCCACCTCGAGAAATAGTAATAAAAACAAATATAAACAAATGGGACCTAATGAAACTTAAAAGCTTTTGCACAGCAAAGGAAACCATAAACAAGATGAAAAGGCAACCCTCAGAATGGGAGAAAATATTTGCAGACAAAGCCACTGACAAAGGATTAATCTCTAAAATATACAAGTGGCTCATGCAGCTCTATGTCAAAAAAAAAAAACAACCCAATTGAAAAATGGGCAGAAGACCTAAACAGACATTTCTCCATAAAAGATATACAGATTGCCAACAAGCACATGAAAGGATGCTCAACATCACTAATCATTAGGGAAATGCAAATCAAAACCACAGTGCGGTATCACCTCATACTGGTCAGAACGGCCATCATCAAAATATCTACAAACAATAAATGCTGGAGAGGGTGTGGAGAAAAGGGAACCCTCTTGCACTATTGGTGGTAATGTAAATTAATATAGCCACTATGGAGAACAGTATGGAGGTTCCTTAAAAAACTAAAGATCAAACTACCGTATGACCCAGCAATACCACTACTAGGCATATACCCTGAGAAAAACATAGTTCAAAAAGAGACATGTACCACAATGTTCATTGCAGCCCTCTTTACAATAGCCAGGACATGGAAGCAACCTAAGTGTCCATTGACAGATGAATGGATAGAGAAGTTGTGGCACATATATACAATGGAATATTACTCAGTCATAAAAGGAAATGAAATTGAGTTATTTGTAGTGAGGTGGATGGACGTAGAGTCTGTCATACAGGGTAAAGTAAGTCAGAAAGAACAAAATACCATATGCTAACACATATATATGGAATCCAAAAAAAAAAAAATGTTCTGATGAACCTAGGGGCAGGACAGGAATAAAGACACAGACGTACAGAATGGACTTGAGGATGTGGGGAGGGGGAAGGGTAAGCTGGGACGAAGTGAGAGAGTAACATGGACATATATACACTACCAAATGTAAAATATTTAGTAGGAAGCATCTGCAAAGCACAGGGAGGTCATCTAGGTGCTTTGTGACCACCTAGAAGGGTGGGAGAGGGAGGGTGGGAGGGAGATGCAAGAGGGAGGGGATATGGAAATATACGTATACATATAGCTGATTCAGTTTGTTAAATAGCAGAAACTATCACAACATTGTAAAGCAATTATACTCCAATTAAGATGTTTAAAAAAAGAAACTCTCAGTATGCTTTTACATTCATTATCTCATTTAATCTCTCCAAAACTGTGCCTCATAGGGTTAATAGAAACTGGTAACCAAACGAAATTTTTTAGCTTGTTTTACAACTTGTTAAAAATCCCTCTACTTGTAGCCTACCTCCCACTGAGCAAGCTCACCTTAATTATTTTGTTGCAAATTGCATACCCTTCAAACTTCACACAGCCTAAACAATAAATTGTTTGCCCAAGTTGTTTCCCAGGAACTTGCAGTCTGCTGTGTCTAATCAAGCTCAAGCCAAATTAAACTGGTGGACCACCAACCCTAAACCTGGGCTGGCAGAGGTGTCCAGCGAATGACCTTTTGACATCAGAGGACCAAAAACTCCACCCTCAGACCATACTAAGCGCCTCCATTTTTGAACGTGTATCCAGTGAAGAAGCACCTAACCCAGATATGATACACAGAACACCAATTTCCTCACCTTTTCCTTATCTCTAATCACCTTTCCCCATGCCTAAGACATCCTGCTTCTTTATCCCATAATCCCAAGCCACTTGCCTTTGCTGGGGAGGGGTGTCAGATTTGAGACTAGTTCTCCCATCTCCTTGCTTGGCTGCCTTGTGAATAAACCCTTTCTTTGCTGCAAACCTCAGTGTCTCAGCATTTTGGTTTGCTGTACATCAAGCAAACAAACTTGGTTCAGTAACATTTCCAGGAACTTTGTGAGGTAGGGTTTTTAGAAATGAGAAAACTGGGGCTTGAGAAGGTTAAGTGCTTTGCCCCAGGTCACAGCGCTGTTAAGGATGAATGCTTCTATATAAGAGCCCCTGTAATTCTGTACCCATGATAAACATAGCTAATTAATCAGCACGTTCTTTTGTGCTAAGCCTAGAAAGATTTCAGAACCTCCCTCCCCACACTGAGTGCCCCCCCAAAAACCCGACATAACCCCCTCAGTAGTCACCAGTGGATTGATATGAAGTGGTACACACTTTTAAATCTAGTTCTAACCTTACAGGATAAGATACTAATGCGCTGGCAACACCATTTAGATATTTTAGGGATTGAGGCAGGCAGCCACATCACACTGTTGCCTTCCTTTGGTGAGTTAATCCATCATGTGTGGTAGATCTGCCTGCCAGCTTCTCTAATAGGACACCAAGGTCCACAGGAAACAGGTGATTACTTAGTCCAACTGCCTTCCCCAGAGACAAACAGCAACAAGCCCAAGGCCTTATCGTCCTGGAATGCTGAGCCACTTTTTACAGAATTCAAGTTTCATTTAACTAAGAAAACGCATTTTAAATTGATTTTCTCTCAAAACACAGTTGGGCTTCGTAAATGTACACAGAAAGTAGTTTTCTAAAGTTAAATAACAATTGTATGCATAGAGCCTACATCATGCTGGGACAATGTAGACACTCAAAATTTCCCCTTTCTATTCTGACCTCTCTTCTTTGTAAAGAAGGATCTCTTCTCTCAGATGATTCTGCAGATAATTGATAAAGATTTTGAACCAGTTAAGCCCAATCTTTTATGAAATTACAAGTAATGCTGTCAAAAATATTTTTAGCAGAAAATCCAAAAATTGCAAACACCACGATTTTAATTGTAACTGTTTAATTTTAATTGTAACTGTATCTGTAACTAATCCTTTAGCTTCATTTTTTAAAAACTCTTTAGTTTATTCACTAATAGATATGAAAAGAATTTAAAATGTAAATACATTTCCTTTCAAAGAAAATGTTCAAAGCGACTACAGAAAAAGACAAAGAACGCAGAGTTCACAGAAAGTAGTTTTATGTAATTATATTTGTAAGAAATTAGAAAGCTAAGGGCCAGATTAAAAAATGGTAAGGTAGACCACATCATTCCATACAGAAATAAATGATATTTGTCACATAATTTCTATTCAAAATACTTATTTCTAAATAACAATTTGCAAAACACTGAAAACTTATTTAGAAAGCAAATGCATAATCTCATGACACATAATTAACTATTGTTAATATTTTTATAGAAATTCAGTAATTTTTCTCTATATATTAACATATAGTTAAATGCATTTATTTTTATAAGTTCAGGATTTCATATGTGTGTGTATGTTTTTATGTGTATAGTTGTATACATGTATAGATGGATGTGTATGTGTGTATATATGCACATACAGCTGTGTGTACCTATGTATGTATGTATGTATGTTGTGTGTGTGTATTTGTGCATGCATGTGTATAATCATTTGTATAGGTGTATATCCTGTGTATGTATGAGTGTGTGTGTTTCTGTATATCTGTGTTTATCGGTGTGTGTGTATGTTTTTGTTTATTCAAACGTATATATGTGTATGTGTGCCTGTGTATCTGTGGGTATGTTTGTGTATGCATGCATGTTTTTGTTTGTATGCCTGCATATCTGTATGTGTATTTCCACCTAAAACAATATGTAGTTTTCTCATCACCGTTTAACTCTAAAGAGCTTATTAGTATTTCTTTATTAGTTTTATTATTATATATTTCTGTAGTTTTATGTTCCATAGTTTAAAGGATCAAGTAATTTTCAAGGCTTGTTACAGAAATCTCACCATATTTCCCCCTCCTCTTCATAAGCAACTATTTTAAGTTGGTGAGCCGAATCTTCTATTATTTGACTTCATGTATCTAAAGGACACATTTATATTTCTATAACCTTAAATTTTTAGTCTTAAGTATTAGATAGTACTTCCCAGACTTAATATGGAGGCTCATCTGTTTTTCATTGATTCTCCCCACATCACTCACACCCACCCTATCAGTCCCACAATGTTCTCAGTATCTCTAATTTTGTTTAGATCAATAGTCATGCCCACATTTGTATGTCCATGTAAACACAATTCACCATTGATTATTTCTGTTGCCTAAACAGTATACTGTTTTTCTTTAGCTTATTTTCTATGAGCTTATCATGACTTCACAATCAAATTCCTCCAGTTGTGTAATTCTCATGGCAAGACGTTGAGACCCATCAGTTGTTCCATCCTTCACCTCTCTGAAGAGTCCCTCACAGAGTTTCTTAGATGCCCCAAACTGGACAGATGACATTCTTGGACTGCTCCTGTTTTAGGATCTGCACCATCATCCCGAGGATTCTGTTTGCTTTTGTTGTGTTGGAGCATCTTTTTCTTGGATTCTTTACCCTCCTCTTTCTTCGTTGACTCTATGATTTGGTAAAGTATTTCTTTAGTGGTTTCCTGAGAAAGGAGTGGGTGAAAGGCTACTTTTTTAAAGAGTAATTTCTGATAATTTCTAAATCTACTCTCACAATAATTTGTCTAGAAATAGAATTCTAAGTGAGCAATAATTTATTTTGAAGATATTCCTCCATTGTCTTCTAGATTCCACAGGTACAACTGAGGTTTATAATGACTCATGACTCACTGATTAATGAATCAATGACTAGTTGATTCATTGTATGAACAGCCCTCTTTTCTCCTTTCTCCTGCTCCTCCTCCTTCCTCCTCCTCCTCACCCTCCCCCCCATTCTCCTTTTTTCTCCTTCTTCTTCTCCTTCTTCTTCTTCTTTCCTTCTCTTCTCTCCTTCGCCCTCCCCCACCCCAGTACTGACCCCACAGTTACAAAATGTCTACATAGTAGGGGATGAGGTATTTTCTTGTCTCTTTTCATTAGATATTTAATGAGCCCATTCACTATTGGAACATGTTTTCTTTATTTCTGGGAAAATGTCCTTCATTATTTCATTGATGATTCCATTTCCTCTCTTTTATTTCTTCTATCTGGAACTTCTTTTTAAAGTTATTATTATATAGTGAAATTTTCTACAACATTACATAGTCTTGGTTTTTTGCCCATTGTTGTACTACCAAAACCTAGTACATTGACTGGGAGTTACTAAATGTTGAATGAGTGAATTATTTCTGGGAACAAGTAATTTTAGTGACTACATAATTTTAATATACATGTATGTCATTTAATATTTTTTAATTTGACATTTATTTAACATTGTTAGAAATTTCAGTTGTTTCTTAAACTTTATATAATGGTCTAGTCAGCATTCTCTTTGTATCTTTTTGTTGCCTTCTAAATAATTTCTTTATAATTTTTTCCAATTCTAGAATTCTGTTTGGAGTTTTACCTACTCTGCTAGTTCATAATATTCTTTTTAATATTTAAATGTTCGTTTTTTTAGGAGTTGTCTTTGTTACTTAAATTTTTTTAAATTTTCATAGTCTTTTGCTTCTCACCTACAGTCTTTACTCCCTCTTTATTTATTTAAACATAGTAAGAGTATTTGTGTCTATACCTATTCCTGAAGTCTTTGAGAATATGATTCTACTGTTATTTTTTTCACTTTCACTTATCCTGTCTTGTATAGCTTTTACTTTTTCTTTTATTTTTTTAAATTTGGCTTCCAATTATGAGCTCATATATCCCTTGAAACTTGGCCATGGGAATTCTTTGAGAAGTTGGGTGAAGGTGGATTATTCACAAAAGTATTTACATTTGTCTCTTCCAGCTCTTGGGGACAGTACCAACTCAGAACCACTTTAATCTAAATCCTCAGCTATGGTTTTAATTACCCCCCAGGCAGTATATATGTGGGTTGTAAACCCTCATGAGTGTTGGTTTATGGCCTACCTATTCCTGAGAAAAATTATTTTCTACTGTATCCAGCACCAAAGACCTAGACATAAATTCCTTCTCTAATTTATTTAAACATAGTAAGAATATTTGTGTTTAAGTACACCTATTCTTGAAGTTTTTGAGGGTATAGGGACTGCTGACTTATTTCTAGTTTACCTTGACAACATTATGTGGACCCTCCTACCAGATTCTCATTTGAGACTGAGAATAAGTTTTTGTTTGTCTGTTCGTTTTTTTATGCCCTATACCCTGGACCATAAGGTCACAGTTATGTGTAAAAGTTGCTTAGTGTGGTGGGTTCCCACTTTGACATAATTTTGGCCTCTGAGAATTTTTTTCTCTACCCCACAATATACTTTTCAATCTAGCATTTTGAACTATCTTCATTAAAAGGGTCTACCAAGGTATCTATATGATCATACAGCCAGAAGCACAAGTTACTATTTTTCTGCTCTGATAAAGACAAAAATAGTATTAAGGTCAATTAAATGGTATGGTCCAAATTTTGTGAAGCGCACTTGAATAAAGTTGTGCATATTTGCATAAAATTTGCATAAAGCTGTTTGTGCTCTTCTACTCAAACTAACTATCCTCTTCATATCTTCTTCTTAGCCAAGTTCTAAACCATCTTCAGTACTCAAGTTCAACTTCCAACTTAAAGCCTGCCTGAATATTCTGCCAAATATTAATTTGAAACATTTCCTACTCTTAGATATGTAAATAATATATGTTATAGAGTTTCAGATAAGATAATGAATTATCATGTCTATTTTATGTATTGGGAAACTGAGCTTAATACTACACAAATTAGGAAGCACCGAAATTGGTGTCTGAAGCTTTCTGCTGACTCCTCACCTTGAGGCTGCAATAACACAGAACACCCAATCTTACTTATTTCTTTGCTGCTCACAATTCTATCTCCAGAATATGAGCAGTTGTAGTTCTTAGGGTAGCTTGAGATAGAGGCAGCTCTAACCACCAGATTGTATTTATCAGTAGCACCAACAAAAGAACTTCCAAAACATGTAATCTAAGTAAAAAGTAGGCCTGCTTCACATCTTCCTTTAACTGTGAAATAAGTGTTACCCAAAGGGGTCATAACAGGCTCTTGGCACTTTATGATCCTGAACAGCTTGTCCTCTAAGACTAAGCCTGATATTTTCTTACCTGTGTACCACCTGAAGGCAACAACTACAGTTCTGCTTCATCCTCCCTCTTTTTCCCACCCTTGGTTCCTGAGAGTCTCTGGAGAGTTTAAATGAGGTACCAGCTCATGGTTTGGGGAAACCTGCTCTCAATAACACTAGTATGACCAGCCCTTCTTTTAAGCAAAACCATATAAAAGAGCTTTTAGAGGACTTCAGAGTGTAAAGAATATACATTGTGAAGAATGAAATAATGCCATTTGCAGCAACATAGATGGACCTAGAGATTATAATACTAAGTGAAGTAAGCCAGACAGAGAAAGAAAAATATCATATGATATCGCTTGTACTGGAATCTAAAAAAATGATACAAATGAACTTATGTACAAAATAGAAACAGACCCACAGACATAGAAAACAAACTTACAGTCACCAAAGGGGAAAAAGGGGGAAAGGGGGGAGGGATAAATTAGGAGTTTGGGATTAACATACACACACTATTATATATAAGATAGATAAGCAACAAGGACGTACTGTAGAGCACAGGGAACTATACTCAATATTTTGTAATAACCTATAAGGGGAAAGGATATATATACACAGCAAAGTTATATATATATATATATATATATATATATATATATATATATATATATATATATACACACACACACACACCTGGAACTAACACAACATTGGAAATCAACTATACTTCAATTAAAAAAAAGAATATACATTTTTATGCAACTTCACGTATCTCCCTGTGATGAGCAAGATGCTACCATTTTACTGAATTACTTTGTACAGACTGAGAATTCCTGGTGAACACGTCCCTTCTTCTGCCTAGGTTCACATCTGTACTATACCATGAAAAGGTTAGTTAGGACTAATAATCCCAGACATCTCCTCCAACTTAACACCTTATCACCACCTCATTTCCTTTTCCCCTGTCTACACACACTTCTTCGAATTCCCTCTTGATTTTATCTCATTTAGGCATGTTCCTAGTACCCTAATGAATGTCTGCACCTTAAGAACAGGGACTGCGTCTGCTCCCTGCCATCCACTCCCCTAGGAATCATGGTACCTATGACAATACGGGCACATGGCAGGCCCACACAGAGCGTGTGTCAAATCAACTTTTATGATGGGTCTTTTCCCCTGAGCCCTTTCTTCAACTCCATGCCCCACACTCCAGTGTTTCTCATGGAGCCAGACCAGATGTGGCTTTTCTGTCACATATATCTTTACACTGCCAGAGCTCTGACCTCATCTAATGTCTCACCCCCACACTCACACACCATCCTCAATGACCAACCAAACAACACAAAGCCAAAAAACACCTACCACCATTCTCTCTTGTACATTCATCCACTCTACTAATTGTGCTGTTTAAAAATAATAACTAGCTTCGACATACCCTATTAACAGCTTATAATTCACTTAAGTTCACTTAATAACAGTGCTAGATGTAAATAATATTTATCTCAATTTTCCAGATGTGGAAAGTAGGGCTCAGAAAAGATAAACAGATTCCCCAAGATCACACAGTTATTTAATGGCTCTATCGGATCTGGCATCCCATGACATCTATGATCAGAACATCACATCATCCTCTGGAATATTGGGCATCTTGCAGGGTCTTGCCCAGGGAAGGATGAAGGGCAGGTTCCCCACATCTTTCCCCCAAGCAGCCTTAGCACCAGGTCTGTGATTTCCGTGGGTGATCAGATTTAAGCATCTTAATTTGCAGGCTTCTCTGAGAAACACAGAGATGCATGGGGCTGTGTTTGTACCTGTGTCATGGTTTTAGGTGAGTTTGTGGCTCATAAGACACGTTGTAAATGATAGAAAATTCTCAGTTCTGCACTCCAGGATTTCATGGTGAGAGCTTGAGTCCCTGTTGGGCATCAGGTAGTTTTGTTCAGGATTCTATTTAGGCACAGGCAGAACCCTGCCTCTCTACAATCTTCCCACATTCTGATCCCAAGAAATTACCCAAAGTAATATTTGGAGTAATGGAGTCCTAAATTCACTTGTTGGAAATTTGTTTTAAAGGGCCAGGGGAATTTTAAGAATATAAATTTTGTTTCAGACTTTTTAAAAACCCTCTAATGCCCTCCTGTCTTAGTCTGTTTGAGTTGTTTAACAGAATACCACAGACTTGGTGGTTTATAAACAACAGAACTTTATTCCTCACACTTCTGGAAGCTGAGAAGTCCAAGATCAAGGTACTAGCAGATTTGGTGTCTGGTGAGAACCCACTTCTTACTTCATAGAAGTCTGTCTTCTTGCTGTGTCCTCACATGACGGAAGGGGCTACGGAGCTCTCTGGGGTTTCTTTTATCAATATAAAGGCACTAATACCATTCATGAAGGTTTCACCCTCATGACCACTGGCCCCATCTCAAAATACCACCTCACTGGGATAAGGTTTCAACATACGAATTTGGTGGGAACAAAAACATATAGTCTATAGTGTCTGCCTTATTTGAAAAAACAAAAAACAACAAATTAACGCAAAATCTATTATGAAAACCAAAAATGCAATGTTTTGTTATTGCAAGTTAGTGGGATTAAGAACTAACTAGAAAATCATGGAGTGATAGCAGAGCTTCTTTTTCTGGAGTTTGTCTTATTATCTTCCCACACTCTGATTCTTCAACTTGTTTGGCTTAAGGATATTTCTTTTATCTTATTTCCCACTTCCTAATAATCTTGACTTAGTTCAAGAATTTTTTAACACATCTACAAGATAGCTAGCCTTGCATAAGGGGCTCAGTATTCAGTACCCAACTTGTCACCGCAATACCTATGAAGCACGTATTATTTCCAATGAAAGAGCAAGGGTTCAAAGAGGTCCAATTACTTGCCCAGGTTCATGGAAATAGTAAGCAACAAGATAGATATGAGCTGTACGACCTACCTCAAAAGCACTGAACCAGAGGGCCTCTCTAACACTGCAGTTGTCAAAAACCACCCACCCCAGCTTTCCCACACTAAAAATCTTAAGAAAATTAATGGGCAAGAATCTGTTAATTGTTCCTGTTTGCCTTCATCATATTTACTGCTGAAATATTTTTAGGGACCTCGGTTCTAAAAATCAAGAGAATATTATATCTCAATTTATCTGATCTCAAGTTAATTCTTACCTATGAGGTGCACACACACAAAGTACTTTCCATAAGAATGTAAATCGGATCATCTCAGAATGTTCAAGATCACTTATCCACACTCTATCAGTTTAATAAAACCAAGAGCTAACATTTATTAAGCATTTACTATAAAATATATCAAGCAGAGGGATAAACACTTTTGCATGTTTTGCTCATTCAACTCTCCCAGCAATGCTATCATTATCTATATTTGATGGATAAAAAAAATTGAGTATTAGAAAGTTTACATCCAGGGTAGAGCAAGACACAAACTTACTCCAGTCCAACATTAAGGCCTCCATATAACATTCATCCTCCTGCAGAAGGAGATCATAATTCATAGAACATGCACTCATTTTATTACTGAGCTAGGATAAGATTGCAGGTCTTCATAGGCCCACTGCAACATGTACTCTGCCTTCAGACATCTTAACTTTCTAGGTATATCTTTATGGTTTAGCTGCCAACTGCTAAAACCCAGCCTGTAGAAGAGATGCCTCACACTTGCATATTTCAGATTCTTAGCATTTCCACATGCCTCTTGGACTGGTTATCATTTAGAGTGACCTCTTGGCATACTAATTTCTGCAATAAGTAACAATAGCAATGATTACAATAATACAAATGTTTGATAATGATGATAATGATGTTGAAGATGCTATTACCACTTTAGGTTCCATTCCAAGGAGCCTAGTTTGCCAGAAAGAATGGGTTCAAAGGAGAGCAAATAGGAAAACTGCAATGAAAAGGCTTAGCTGGTAAATTGCCGTATGTGAATCTGCTTTGATTTTTGCATTTGCTGTAAGACAATTCGAATTCTAAATGGCACTTCAGTCCAGAAAGTGTGAAATCTGAAATCTGCCCTGTTAAAGTCATACAGTTGAGCTCTGATAAATAACCTCAAGTAATTTGAGACAATTCACCATTAAGACCATTTCTGTTCCCATCTACATGTGAGGCCAATTTTAAAAGACAGATTCCCTTTTAGAAATGCTAAGACCATCTTCCAGACCTGAATGACTGGCCTAGACTGAGATGCCAATGCAAATGCCATCTAGCAGCAGTAGAGCAGTGACCATTCTTAAAAATGGTTTTAATGGAGCTCCTCATTTGATCTTATTTAACTGCTGTGTCTTGTAAGTCAGTTAGCGACTTCAAGCTTTGCTGACACTTGGGGTATGTGCACAGCCCCCTCTGGTCTCTGTAATCTTTCTCAGGCCTCATTTCCATAATGGATGAATATTTATTCTCCAGAACATTTCATAAGCAAAACAGTCCTGCCTCAGAAGAAAAACGTAATCCTCAGAAAAAAGAAAAAAGAAAAAAAGCTAATATCTGAGAAAGAGGACTGAGACTGAGCATCCCAAATCAAAAGAGACTCGGCGCTATGATCCTAGGCAGTGAATCAGACAGCAAAATATCGAATATTATCACAGCTGAAGAAATATCTTTTCATAAAGGGATATTTCTTATCTCCACCTTCATAGCTCTGCCAAAAGAAAAAAAGGCAGTATCCCTGTAACAGGAAATGGCTCTTGCACTTGCACATTTTTAGAGGATAAAATGCTACTTTTAACCATGGTCCAAGGCTATAACTTATAACATAAGTAAGGTCTCATTGAGAAAATGTATATAAAATAATTAGTGCAAAGCTCTTGTACCTAAGAGGTGTTATCCTAAGTGTCATAACTCCTTCTGTGCCAGCTAAGCCACTACTGATGTCCTGAGACGACATACAGGGAACCTATACCAGCTCTATGTCAGAGACCAGCATGTGGTCACTGGGGCAGGGCACAGACTGACACAAACCTAAGGATGGAAGCAATCCACAGGACTGAAACTCTAGTCAGCCTCAAAGTATACAGACAGCTTCTGTACATGTTCACCAGCTTCTACTTACATGCCTCTGGAATCTAGACCTTAGATCCACCCAAAGTCAGTGAATAGCTAACATATTAACTAAAACACATTGCCACTAAACTTCCCAAAGGTGACAGAGTACTGCTTCCTTAAAAGAGAGGAAAAAGAACATAAAACCATCTGAAGATATAATGGCTAGAACCTTCCCTAACCTAGCAAAGGAAACAGAGATCCAAGTCAAAGAAGCTCAGATTTCCAAACAAGAGGAACTCAAAGAGACCCACATCAAGATGCATTATAATTAAAATGTCAAAAGTTAAAGATAAGGAGAGAATCTTAAAGGCAGCAAGGAAAAACAACTAGTTACACACAAGAGAAAGGGAACCTCCCAAAAACTATAAAGTAAAAAATAATAAAAAACTGTAAAGTTTCTGCTGAAAAATGAGATGATAGTCTTATGGAGGTTCCCTTTCTCTCTTCTCCTTCTGGGACCCCTATAATGTGAATGTTAGTGCTCTTAATGTTGTCTCTGAGATCCGTTAAACTATCCTCCTTTTTTTAAAGTTTTTGCTGTTCCAATTGGGTGATCTCCACCACCCTGTCTTCCAGATCACTGATGCATTCTTCTGCATCCTCTAATCTGCTGTTGATTCCCTCTTGTGTATTTTTCATTTGAGTTATTGTATTTCTCAGTTCTGATTGGTTCCTTTTTATATTTTCTATCTCTTTGTTGAAGTTCTCACTGAGTTCATCCATTCTTCTCCTGAGTTCAGCCAGCATCTTTATGACGGCTATTTTGAACTCTTTGCCTGGTAAATTGCTTATCTCCATTTTGTTTAGTTCTTTTTCTGAGGTTCTGTCTTATTCTTTTGTTTAGGCAGTATACCTTTGTCTCTTCATTTTGCCTAATCTCTGTGTTTGTTTCTATGCATTAGGTGTATCAGCTACATCTCCCAGTCCTGAAAAAGGTGACCTTATGTAGAACTTGTCCTGTGGGGCCCATTGGCACAATCTTCACAATTCAGAGCCAGGTGCTCCAGATGTATCCCCTGTGTAGGCCACATGTGCCCACCTACTGTGGATGGGCTGTGATTGCTGTGGGCACACTGGTCAGTGGGGCTGGCTCCCAGCCTGCCTGGCTGTGTGGTTCAGCCACAATTGCTGTGGATGCCTTGGTGGGCAGGGCTGGTCCTCACTCAATCTGTCCTCAAGGTCTGGCTGCAACTGCTATGGGTACACTGGTGGATGGAGCTGGTCTCTAGCCCAGCTGTCTGTGAGGCTTGGCCATGACTGCTGTAGGAACACTGATGTGCAGGGCTGGCCTCCCCAGGGTAGGAGCTGCTTTGGAGGAGGGCCCATACTGGCTGGGGCCACCAACCAGGTGGGGCAGGGTGGGAGCCACTTTGAAGAGACCAGCCAGAGCAGGCAGGTTGGGCAGGGTTGGACTTCAGGAGAATGCTGGGATGGAGCTCACAGCATTAGCTAGGCTGACGGAGAGCAGAAATGGAGGCGGCCAGATCCAGGCCAGCTAGGTGGAAAGAGAAAAAAAAAAGGCACCAACCAGCACTTCCACACTTCCATCCCTGGAAAAAGTTGTACCAGATCCCTGCCCCTCTGGCACATGCCCTAAGACTAGTCAAGGAATCTCCTTCTCATACAACACAGGCACTTTTAAAGCTGCTGCTTCTGTGCTGGGATGTGGAGCAAGTCAACTTGTGTGTGAGCCGTGCGAGAACAAACTCTTAATTTCTCACAGCCCTGTGGCTCTCCCGGACATAAGCCCCACTGGTTTTCAAAGTCGGATGTTACGGTGGCTCATCTTCCCAGTGCAGGACCCCTGGTCTGGGGAGCCTGAGGTGGGGCTCAGACCCCTGGCTCCTCAAGGGGGACCTCCACAGTTGGGATGGCCCTCCTGCTTGTGGGTCACCACACCAGAGGGTATGGGTTCTGAGTAGACCGTATCTTTACACCTCCTGTCTCAATGTGGCCTTTTCTTTATATCCTTAGCTGTAGAAAAAGTGTTCTACTAGTCTTCAGGTAGTTCTCAGAGATAGTTGCTCTATGTATGGTTGTAGTTTGGGTGTGTCCATCGGAGGAGGTGAGCTCAGGATCCTCCTACTCTACCATCTTGATCTGGACCTACTGTGAGCCTTTAAAGGAGACTCTTTTTAAAATGAGCCTCTTTTAGTCATACCTAATATTTATAGAAGACTTTATGTTTGACATAACTCATCATAACCTTTATATAATTTAATCTTTACAACAACCCTATAAGGTAGTTATTACATTTCTCATCTTACACGTGAAGAAATAACAGGACATAATTTACTAACTTTCCCAAGCTCACTTAATTATTAAGATTCAAGCATACTTTTGTCTAACTGCAAAATTCAGGTTCTTAGCACTATAGTATGCTACCTCTACCTCTTCTAGCAGGAGAGAACCACACTAAGGCTAAAGAAAACAACAACAACCACAACAATGCAGTACAACCAAAACAATAAAAACAACGGCAAAAACCCAAACCCCTTTCTCTTTGTTAATATCTTTTTCTCTGTCTCTGTCTTTTTCTCTCTCTCCATCCCTCTCTCAAAAATCTCTGTGTCTATCACTCACACATAGATAGTAACACTTGGACAGTGAAGAAGGGTCACCAATATGGTATAAGAGAGATCAGGCAGCGTTCTTATCCCAAAATATATTCTCAATAGTCCTATTTTATTGGGGCCTGAAAATCCCATTATTTTATCATCCACTTTTGAATCAGCAATGTTCTCCAAAAAGCCTTTGATCTTTTGAATATATGCTATCATTTACCCAAGAGTGCATTAATGTGAGCCCATTAGAAATAGGTCACCAAAGCAAGGTTCAGTGAAACAAGGCAGCAAGACAGGGGATGAGGAAAGAAAAACATGGCAGCAGTGGTCTTAAGGCATCTATGGGTGCCAGAGCACATAAAGATCAAGGTACTCCTTGTAGGACATTATAAAATGTCCAAAAATCTACCATACAAATAAAGAAACATTTTAGGAGCTTAAAATTTGACTTGTGTATTTACAAAACACAAAACTTGTATATTTACAAAACAAAATCAGCCACCAACATATTTTGGCTTCCTTTAAAATTCACTTGTTGTGTGTCGTTTATTTATTCACTCAAAACTATATATATATATATATATATATGTGTGTGTGTGTGTGTGTGTGTATATATATATATATATATATATAGGTTAAAAACACTGTGTATTTATTCTCTTACAATTTTGAAGGTCAGATGTCTGAAACCAGTTTCACTGGGCTGAAATCAAGGGGTCAGCAGCAGAGCTGCAGTCCTTCCAGAGGCCTTGGGGGAGAGTCTGTTCCTTGCTTCTTCCAGCTTCTGATGACTACTGGCATTCCTTGACATGAGGCAGTGTCAATTCAATCTTCAAGGCCATCACCTTCAAATTTCACTCTGAACATCTCCTCTGTGTTTATCACATCTCTCTCTGCCCCCCCCCCCTTTTTAAACATCTTTATTGGAGTATAATTGCTTTACAATGTTGTACTAGTTTCTGCTGTATAACAAGGTGAATCAGCTATATGTATACATATATCCCCATATCCGCTCCGTCTAGTGCCTCCCTCCCACCTCCCTATCCCACCACTCTAGGTGGTCACAAAGCACCAAGCTGATCTCCCTGTGCTATGCGACTACTTCCCACTAGTTAGCTATTTTACATTTGATAGCGTATATGTGTCAGTGTTACTTTCTCACTTCGTGCCAGCTTACCCTTCCCCCTCGCTGTGTCCTCAAGTCCATTCCATAGGTCTGTGTCTTTATTCCAGTCCTGCACCTAGGTTCATCAGAACCTTTTTTTTTTTTTTAGACTTACTTTTCACTCTGTATGACACTCTCGAGGTCCATCCAGCTCACTACAAATAGCTCAATTTCGTTTCTTTTTATGGCAGAGTAATATTCCATTGTATATATGTGCCACATCTTCTTTATCCATTCATCTGTTGATGGACACTTAGGTTGCTTCCATGTCCTGGCTATTGTAAAATGAGCTGCAATGAACATTGTGGTACATGACTCTTTTTGAATTATGGTTTTCTCAGGGTATGTGCCCAGTAGTGGGATTACTGGGTCGTACGGTAGTTCTACTTTAGTTTTTTAAGGAACCTCCATACTGTTCTCCATAGTGGCTGTATCAATGTACATTCCCACCAACAGTACAAGTGGGTTCCCTTTTCTCCACACCCTCTCCAGCAATTACTGTGTGTAGATTTTTTGATGATGGCCATTCTGACTGGTGGGAGGTGATACTGCATTGTAGTTTTGATTTGCATTTCTCTAATGATTAGTGATGTTGAGCATCATTTCATGTGTTTGTTGTCAATCTCTATATCTTCTTTGGAGAAATGTCTATTTAGGTTTTCTGCCCATTTTTGGATTGGGTTGTTTTTTGTTTTTTGTTTTTTGATATCGAGCTGCATGAGGTGCTTGTATATTTTGGAGATAAATCCTTTGTCAGTTGCTTCCTTTGCAAATATTATCTCCCGTTCTGAAGGCTGTCTTTTCCTCTTGTTTATGTTTTCCTTTGCTGTGCAAAATCTTTTAAGTTTCATTAGGTCCCATTTGTTTATTATTTTTTTTTAATTTCCATTTCTCTTGGAGGTGGGTCAAAAAGGATCTTGCTGTGAAATATATCATAGAGTGTTCTGCCTATGTTTCCCTCTAAGAGTTTTATTGTGTCTGGCCTTACATTTAGGTCTTTAATCCATTTTGAGTTTATTTTTGTGTATGGTGTTAGGAAGTGTTCTAATTTCATTCTTTTACATGTAGCTTTCCAGTTTTCCAAGCAACACTTATTGAAGAGGCTGTCATTTCTCCATTGTATACTCTTGCCTCCTATATCAAAGATAAATTGGCCATATGTGCGTGGGTTTATCTCTGGGCTTTTACCCTGTTACATTGATCTATATTTCTGTTTTTGTGCCAGTACCATAATGCCTTGATTACTGTAGCTTTGTAGTACAGTCTGAAGTCAGGGAGCCTGATTCCTCCAGCTACATTTTTCTTTCTTGACTGCTTGGGCTATTCGGGGTCTTTTGTGTTTCCATACAAATGGTGAAATTATTTGTTCTAGTTCTGTGAAAAATGCCATTGGTAGTTTGACAGGGATTGCATTGAATCTGTAGATTGCTTTGGGTAGTAGAGTCATTTTCACAATGTTGATTCTTCCAATCGAAGAACATGGTATATCTCGCCATGTGTCTGTATCGTCTTTAATTCCCTTCATCAGTGTCTTATACTTTTCTGCAAACAGGTCTTTTGTCTCCTTAGGTAGGTTTATTCCTAGGTATTTTATTCTTTTTGTTGCAATGGTAAATGGGAGTGTTTCCTTAATTTCTCTTTCAGATTTTTCATCATTAGTGTATAGGAATGCAAGAGATTTCTGTGCATTAATTTTGTACCCTGCTACTCTATCAGATTCATTCATTAGCTCTAGTAGTTTTCTGGTAGTGTCTTTAGGATTCTCTATGTAGAGTATCATGTCATCTGCAAACAGTGACAGTTTAATTCTTCTTTTCTGATTTGGATTCCATTTATTTCTTTTCCTTCTCTGATGGCTGTGGCTAAAACTTCCAAAACTATGTTGAATAATAATGGTGAGTGGGCAACCTTTTCTTGTTCCTGATCTTAGAGGAAATGGTTTCAATTTTTCGCCCTTGAGAATGATATTGGCTGTGGGTTAGTTTTATATGGCCTTTATTATGTTGAGGTAAGTTCTCTTGCCTACTTTCTGGAGGGTTTTTTTTTTTATCATAAATGGGTGTTGAATTGTGTTGAATGCTTTTTCTGCATCTACTGATATGATCATATGGTTTTTCTCCTTCAATTTGTTAATATGGTGCATCACATTGACTGAATTGAATATACTGAATAACCCGTGCACTACTTGGATAAAACCCACTTGATCGTGGTGTATGATCCTTTTAAAGGTGCTGCTGGATTCTGTTTGCTAGTATTTTGTTGAGGATTTTCACATCTATGATCATCAGTGATATTGGCCTGTAGTTTTCCTGTATTTTGTGACATCACAGTCTTGTTCTGGTATCAGGGTGATGGTGGCCTCATAGAATGAGTTTGGGAGTGTTCCTCCCTCTGCTATATTTTGGAAGAGTTTGAGAAGGATAGGTGTTAGCTCTTCTCTAAATGTTTGATAGAATTCGCCTGAGAAGCTATCTGGTCCTGGGCTTTTGTTTCTTGGGAGATTTTTAATCACAGTTTCAATTTCCGTGCCTGTGATTGGTATCTTGTTTTCTATTTCTTCCTGGTTCAGTCTCAGAAGGTTGTGTTTTTCTAAGAATTTGTCCATTTCTTCCAGGTTGTCCATTTTATTGGCATATATTTGCTTGTAGTAATCTCTCACGATCCTTTGTATTTCTGCAGTGTCAGTTGTTACTTCTCCTTTTTCATTTCTAATTCTGTTGATTTGAGTCTTCTCCCTTCTTTTCTTTATGAGTCTGGGTAATGGTTTAGCAATTTTGTTTATCTTCTCAAAGAACCAGCTCTAATTTTATTGATCTTTGCCATCATTTCCTTCATTTCTTTTCCACTTAATTCTGATCTTATCTTTATGATTCTTTTCCTTCGGTAACTTTGGGGATTTTTGTCCTTCTTTCTCTAATTCCTTTAGGTGTAAGGTTAGGTTATTTGAGATTTTCTTGTTTCTGAAGGTAGGATTTTATTACTATAAACTTCCCTCTTAGAACTGCTTTTGCTGCATCTCATAGGTTTGGGGTCGTCGTCTTTTCATTTTCATTTGTTTCTATCTATTTTTTGATTTCCTCTTTGATTTCTCCAGTGATCTCTTGGTTATTTAGTAGTGTATTGTTTAGACTCCATGTGCTTGTAGTTTTTACAATTTTTTTTCCTGTAATTGACACCTAGTCTCATAGCTTTGTGGTCAGAAAAGATATTAGTTACAATTTCAATTTTCTTAAATTTACCAAGGCTTGATTTGTGACACAAGATATGGTCTATCCTGGAGAATGTTCCATGAGCACTTGAGAAGAAAGTGTATTCTGTTGTTTTTGGATGAAATGTCCTATAAATAACAATTAAGTCAATATTGTTTAATGTGTCATTGAAAGCTTGTGTTTCCTTATTTATTTTCATTTTGGATGATCTGTCCATTGGTGAAAGTGGGTGGTTAAAGTCCCCTACTATGATTGTGTTAGCGTCGATTTCCCTTTTTATGGCTGTTAGCATTTGCCTTATGTATTGAGGTGCTCCTATGTTGGGTGTATAAATATTTAAATTGGATTGATCCCTTTATCATTATCTTTGTCTCTTGTAATTCTCTTTATTTTAAAGTCTATTTTTTTCTGATAGGAGAATTGCTACTCCAGCTTTCTTCTGATTTCCATTTGCATGGAATATCTTTTTCCATCCCCTCACTTTCAGTCCATATGTGTCCGTGGGTCTGAAGTGGGTATCTTGTAGACAGCATATGTATGGGTCTTGTTTTTGTATCCATTCAGCCAGTCTATGTCTTTTGGATGGAGCAGTTAATCCCTTAACATTTAAGGTAATTATAGATACGTATGTTCCTGTTGCCATTTTCTTCATTGTTTTGGGTTCGTTATTGTAGTTCTTTTCCTTCTCTTGTTTCCTGCCTAGAGAAGTTCCTTTAGCATTTGTTGTAAAGCTGGTTTGGTGGTCCTGAATTCTCTTAACTTTTGCTTATTTATAAAGGTTTTAAGATCTCCATCAAATCTGAATGAGATCCTTTCTGTGTGGAGTAATCTTGGTTAGGTTTTTCCCTTTCATCACTTTAAATATGTCCTGCCACTCCCTTTTGGCTTGCAGAGTTCCTGCTGAAAGATCAGCTGTTAACCTTATGGGGATTCCCTTTTATGTTATTTGTTCCTTTTCCCTTGCTACTTTTAATATTTTTTCTTTGTATTTAATTTTTGATAGCTTGATTAATATGTGTCTTGGCATGTTTCTTCTTGGATTTATCCTGTATGGGACTCTCTGTGCTTCCTGGACTTGACTGACTATTTCTTTTCCCATGTTGGGGAAGTTTTTGACTATAATCTATTCCAGTATTTTCTCAGACATTTTCTTTTTCTCTTCTTCTTCTGGGACCCCTATAATTCGAATGTTGGTGCATTTAATGTTGTCCCAGAGGTCTCTGAGACTGTCCTCAGTTCTTTTCATTCTTTTTTCTTTATTCTGCTCCCTGGCAGTTATTTCCAGCATTTTATCTTCCAGCTCACTTACCCATTCTTCTGCCTCATTTATTCTGCTATCAATTCCTTCTAGAGTATTTTTAATTTCAGTAATTGTGTCATTCATCACTTTTTCCTTGCTCTTTAGTTCTTCTAGATCCTTGTTAAATGTTTCTTGTATTTTCCCCATTCTGTTTCCAAGATTTTAGATCATCTTTCCTATCGTTACTTTGAATTCTTTTTCAGGTAGGCTGCCTATTTCATCTTCATTTATTTGGTCTTGTAGGTTTTTACCTTGCTCCTTCATCTGTAACATATTTTTCTGTCATTTCATTTTTTAATTTTTCTTTGGATGGGTGGTGCTGTATTCCTGTCTTACTGGTTGTTTGGCCTGAGATGTCCAGCATTGGAGTTTGTAGGCGGTTGTATAGAGCTAGGTCTTGGTGTTGAGATGAGGACCTCTTGGAGGCTTCAGTCTGATTGATATTCCCTGGGGTCTGAGGTTCTCTGTTAGTCCAGCAGTTTGGACTCAGAGCTCCCACCACAGGAGCTCAGGCCCAACCTCTGGCCTGGGAACGAAGATCCCACAAGTTTCATGGCGCAGTAAAAATAGAAAAAGAAAGAAAGAAAAAAGGAGCAGTACAATATCAAATTCTAAAAAACAAAATAAAATTAGAAGGATAAAAAATATATTAGGAAAAATAAGACTATGATTCAAACAACTGCAACATGGTAAAATCAAACCACAACAGAAAAAAGAAGAAAAAAGGAGGGAGTGGGTATAACAAGTCAAAAGGAGAGATCACTAACAAAGTATAAAGAATAAAATAAAATTAGAATAAAAGATTAGGAAAAATGAAAATATTAAAGAATCAACAACAATGAATCAACAAGGTAAAACAGAACCCCAATCTAAAAGAGGAAAAAAAAAAAGCCTTGGCTATGGGGGCAGAGTTTAAGTGGGGTTGGAACTTAGGCAGGGGTGGGGTTTAGGGTGGGGGGGACCTAGTCGGGTGTGGGGATGACGTTTGAGTTTGGGGCAGGGCCTAGGCCGGACGACGTTCAAGCGTGGGAGGGGCCTCTGCTTAGGATCTGCGCACATGGGGAGAGGCAGCAGTGGAAAGGATGGTCTCTGGAGTGTGGAGTTCCAGAGTTTGGAGGTAGGACCCTGAGTGAGGTTGTGTGGGTGGGGTTTAGGCTCCGCTCGTTGGAGGGGGTCTCTGAGTGTAGGGGTGAGGCCCTGGGTGGGGTGGTGGGGGCCGGGCTTGGGCTCTGTGCAGCAGGAGGGAGGCCCCGAGGGCAGAGGATCAGGCCCAGGAGCCCAGCAGGCTTCCTGGTGCCTAAGTGGACAGGGAAAACACTGGCCCTGTTCTCTTCTGTTCCTTCATGCCCCTCCCCCACCATCTCCCCCAGGGTCTCCCCCGTCCCTGCTGGACCCCTAACCGTGGGTGGCTACCACTGGGTGTAGGAACTCCTCCCCTCCCCCAACCACCCCTCAGGGGTGCCGGTCCTGGAGATCCCACCTTCACTTTTGCTCCCCCTTCCCTCCCTCCCACTCCCTCAGGACCCGCGTGCCTGGAGGGGGCCTCAGTGGGCGGGAGATCAGGCCTGGGATCTAAGTAGGCTCCCAGGGTCCCAAGTGGGCAGGGGAAACCTGGCCATGCTCCCTTTTGATCCTCTGCCTTCCCAGTGGTTCCTCAATTTCCCCCTTCGGATGTGGGACCCCTTCCCCTCCCCCAGCCACACTTCAGGGGCACTACTCCCGTCCTGCCTCCACTTCTCCTCCCCCTTTCACTCCCCCCATGCCCCACATCCTACCCAGTCACTGGAGGTTCCTCCCATCCCCTTAGGTGTCCCTGGACCCCCACCAGTGCCTGGTAGGTGCCCTAGTTGTGAGGAGATGCGAATTCTGCGTCCTCCTAGTACGTCATCTTGACTCTGTCCCCCCAGTCAAAAATATTTTGTCCCCCCTTCATGTATCAGGTATTGTGCCAGAAGCAATAGGGATAGGGGTAAAAAGGGAAGTCATGGTCCACACTGTCACAGAGCTTGCTTTCTTAGTGGGGAGAAGGACCACTCAACAGCTATGTTAAAATGTGGTAAGTGGTATTCTAGACTTCTCTTCTTCTATGGGAGAAATAGCAGGATACCTAGGGTAGTCTAGGAGAGTCAGGATGGTTGTTAACATAAGATAAGCTCTTGAGGATAAGTAGGAATTATCCAAATGAGGGGAACAACGATGCGTTCACAAGCAAAGCATCATATGACAGGAGCACAGAAATCAATGGGGAAAAGATGGCCTATGAGACTAGAGAGGTGAGCAGGGGAAAGACCATGAAGTATTTCAGTCACATCCAATCAGAACAACAAAACCACTCTAAATATTTTAAATCAGACAGAATGTAGCACAGGGATGAATAGCTGGGAACCAAACAGAGGACAGAGAACTTGGCAACAGCAGGAAACTTCTGAGCCCTCCAGGTTGAAGGAGAAAATGGAGGAGCCCAGGGACTGCGATAAAACCAGGAACCACAGTGGGACTTCTGGGAAAGAGCTAGAACCACACAGCTGCTACCAGAAATGCTCAGGAGGCGAGAAGTGCCCTGGTTTCTTCCCTTCTTCTAGTTTTTAGTCTTAACAGTGTCTCCCATTGGTCAAACCTAGCTGGATGTCCCATGGTAAGGGAACCTGGGAGATGGAGTCTTGTGCAATAGAGAGAAGAGCAGGCAGAAGTCATCACAGAACAAACAAGGAGGATTTACCTTTTACCTTAGAGCAAAGAAAAGTCTTTGAAGAGTCATTGCTTTTGCACATGGTAAGAATCAATGTTTAAAGACAGTAATGGATGAAAATTTTTTCATCGAGGCATTATATCCATTGCTTTGTTTTATTAAATTTGAAGATGATCTTCACTCCATTTGATCAGTGGCAAGACCTGAGTAATAACCTGTGTTCCCTGGGAGAGGATACTGATATCAGACCTTTACCCCAGCTGATTCTTACTTTCTCCATCATGGAACTTTCTGTGATCACTCTCATCAACCATCAATCATCTCTTCCATTTGTGAATTTCCAGACTTGCAATGTTGACCAATGGAATCTTTAGAGATGATGCAAATGTCCAATACGTGCACAGTTCGTGATCCATGTGTGGCTATATAGAACTTGAAATGTGACTAGTGTCCCTGAACCTGGTTTTTAATTTTGTTCATTTTTAATGGATTTAAATTTTAAAAAGTACATGTGGTCAGTAGCTAACACATTGGCCAGCACAGCTGAAGCACCTATCATCAATTTTGTGGTGATGGTTTGGACAGTGTTAAAGTTAGACAGATCTTTCCATGCCTGTTCTTCCTCACCCTGACTTCTGACTTTAGGTAAACTGAAGAACATTGCTGGACAAAAGTTTCCTTCTCTTTAAAAATTAAATAACAGAAGATTCTTCTCAAGGATTGAAAGGATAAAACAAAAAGGTAAGTGAATTACCTAGCACAGTTACAGAGTTCTCAGAAGTTTCCAAGTTATATGTGTCCTTCCCCCCAGAACTCAACACTCCCCCTCCTTGTACATTGCTGGGAGTTTTGTAAAAGGCTATAAAAAAATAACAAGATGGATTTTTATATCAAAACTTTAAGAGCTCTTGTGTGTAAATGACTTTGACTCCTTCAAAATATTTACCTCATTTATATAGTACTGTCATTGTTTAAATCACTTTAGACTAACTCTTTCTCAAAATTGTTCCCAGAGTCATTTTCTAAGCCATCCAGGAAAACCATTTCATTCGTGTTTGGTTGCATTTCTAATTTTTTGAGTCAGTTTTAAATTGTATTTCTCTCTTTTTTGAACTATACATTTTGTATTAAAACATAGAAGAAAATAAAAATTTCCTACAAACCTACCAGCAGGAATTAAGCAGTATTAACATGTTTATAAAAATCATTATAGGCTTTTTTAGGCTACAAATGGACTTATCTACAAAACCGAAATAGAGTTACAGATGTAGAAAATAAACTTATGGTTACCAGGGGGTAAGGGGTGGGGGAGGGATAAATTGGAAGATTGGGATTGACACATACCCTCTACTATATATAAAATAGATAGGACATACTGTATAGCACAGAAAACTCTACTCAGTACTCTGTAAGGGCCTATATGGGAGAAGAATCTAAAAAAGAGTGGATATATGTATTTGTATAACAGATTTACTTTGCTGTACACCTGAAACTAACACAACACTGTAAATCATTTATACTCCAATAAAAATTTTTTTTAAATCATTATAGGCTTTTTTGATGTTCCTTTAAAAATAAAAAACATGATCATATTTTATATACAATATGCTGAATTTTTCACAACATTCTCACATAAACATGTTTACATCATGAATTATTCATTAAAATGTGGGGTTTTTTTAATGTTTGCAAAATATTCTATCATATGGATGTATCAAACTATACGAGCTACTCCTGTGTGGCTCCTGTTTGTAAAATATAAAGAAATATTTCCTAATTTATAAGTCTTAACTTTGAATGCTTTTTGCTTTCTTCAAATTGTAACCGATTCTAAAAGATAAGGAAGGATACAGAGAGTAACAGTTTTCAAATATGTGTATATAACAAGCACAGATATTTATATTTAAATATCTAATGATATTTATGATAAAAATATCATATCTATATGATATTTAAATATCATATAGATATTAATATATTAATATTTTTAATATTTAAAAAAGATATTTATATATCTTTGATCTCATTTAGTCCTAAAAATCCTGAGATATATAATATTATGCCCCTAAATTTTAGCAGTTTGGGTACAAAATTTCCAACATTAAGTTTTTGTAAGTCATCTATTTAGGAAGTGTCTGAACCAGAATTGGAACCCAGGGGTATCTGATTCCCAGTCCATACTTTACATTAGCAGGTGACAGCAACTGAATGGTTTCAACAGAACTATCATGGCAAAATATGTGTGCCATCTCTCATAACTTGCACGACTCTCAGAATATTCATATAGGCTGCTTTGGCAGAAGAGAGGCAAAGGGTTAAAAGTAATCTGGCTCTTGTTAGTTACAAAACAAAAAACCAACGTCTTTTTCTTTATCCGTGACCCTTTCAGAAGATTTTCCCTTTCAAATGTGCCTGAACACATCAGTCAATCCTGTGGCAGCATTTCACTCTCCCTGGCAACCGGGACCTTTCTGCGACAGCCCACAGTGACATTTTGAGCAGTTTTAATTAACAGGCGCCCTAAGACTGGAGGAAATTACGTCACTAAATGCCAGTCACTCCTGTTCTAGCTTTCATGGTTTCCCAAACAAAGACTGTAGCTGATGCTGCTGCGGTCAGTGTGATACTAGCCCTTGGGCCAACAGTGGCCAGTATTTCAGACTCAGCCTGCCGTAAACCAGATAGGATCAGGGATGAACTTGAGCAAAAGGTACAAAGGCCCTTTAAAACCCCTCCAAGTGATCAGCTCGGTGCTTTGTGACCAGCTAGAAGGGTGGGATAGGGAGGGTGGGAGGAAGAGAGATGCAAGAGGGAAGAGATATGGGGATATATGTATATGTATAACTGAGTCACTTTGTTATAAAGCAGAAACTAACACACCATTGTAAAGCAATTATACGCCAATAAAGATGTTTAAAAAAACAAACAAAAATAAATAAATAAAAATAAAACCCCTCCAAGAAACAAACACTCACAACCAGAGGTTTTTCCAATTTCTGGGATTTTGTTTCAGGGAGGAAAAGAGCTGGCAAGTTATTCTGTTCCTTTTAACAAAAGAAATTGATCTTTGCAGGTTTCCAGCTCCCAGGAGCCCATTAACTACTCCTCAAATGGAGGGCCCTTTAAGATGGTAATGTCTGGGGGAAGAAAATGAAGGAAGGTGTGGATGCAAATGACACAAATTTAGCTGATTTATGGCTCTGGAGAAATAAAGATGAATTTCTTTATAAAATGCAGTAGCAAATTAAGACATCATCCAGCAGACACATATAATATTGTGTTTTGAATGACAACTCTGGGAGTTTCTGGCGGATAATGTATTTCTTTTCTGTTCCACGTGGCTCAACCTAAAAAGGAGCTGATTTGTGTATAGAATCAGAGGAAACAGGATGCAACTCAGATACAAGCCTGACTCTGGAACCTTGTCCTGGTAAAACCGCAAATAATATATTGGGGCACCATTTTTACTTCTTTGAGACACAGCATAATAGGTAAAAACATCTACTGTGGAACCCTACGTCTGCTTGGATTGGAATCCTGGCTCATGCACCTGCTCTGTGACTTTGAGCCAATTACTTAACTTCTTTGTGTCTCAGCTTCTTCATCTATAAAGTGGGGTTAATCATAGTCCCTACTTCCTAAGATTAAATGAGACACTACTTGTATGCTGTTTCAAGCAATGTCTGGAACAATCTTGTAAGCCCTGTATAAGAATGTATTACAAAACAATTTTTAATACAATCATTTTCCGGTCCTTCTTTCTCACCTGACCATTGAAAAATGAGCAGCTTCAGGCAATATGGGCTCAAAAACATTTCATCTCTCAAGACTCTTGCTCTGCTCCAATTCCCTTCTGCTTTTCAGTGGGTGCATCCACACTTTCCTGCCCTTCTACTTCCATGTTCATTTGTACTGACAACCATCTCTCCTTTTGTCCAGAAGCCTCCTGAAATGAGTTGTCTCTCCTGTGCAAGGTGAACCCTTTTGTCTTCCCTTGCTTCACATCCTCCTTAGGAAAGTTAAAATTCCAGTCTCCTCTCTCAGCAACTTCTCTGCTCATTACCCTTTCAGTGTAAAAACAAGCTCAAGTCTCACACTATAGGCTTAACAAGAGTCTTCCGACTCCATTCTCCTGTCTACAGCCTTCTCTACTTCCTACCACAACCATAGTCCAGGTTGGAAATTTTTCTGGAATTTTTTTTCCAACAGAGACTTTGGACTTCTGGCTCCAGATGAGAAGGGTCTCTTCTTCCTCAGCCCATCTAGTAATGGGGAATTTTTAAAAATAAACAAAGATAAGGAAATTACCTATTGTGAGGATTGAAAAATATCAATCCTTGGCAATAAAAAGGGTATATTTCATGGAAGAAGGTTAGCACTCTTAGCCTGAGCCAGATCCAGACACTGTCTTGTAAAAGCCTGAAAGTAAAATCCCAAGGAAATTGAAGGGTTCAGAGATAAGAATTCTCACATACCTTAGGTAAGGAGGGAGAGACAGTGGTGGGAATAAAAGAGTGAAGAAGAAATAAGCCCCTGACTTTATTCTACGCCAAGCTTATTCTCACTATGCATATTAGAAGGAAGTTACGTCTATGAGTCTTATTTTCAAGAAGATTAAATGTCTATCTTAGTTTCTTAGGGTAGCCAAATACCTGGAAATTGGGGATTTCACTCTTTCCCCAAAAATGTTTTTAGCAAGAAAAACAAATAGGAAAATATGCTTTTCTTTGTAATTTCAATTCATCGTGATTATTCCATTAACCAAATTATGCCACTTTCTAAACATTCTTGTTGACTGGAAATTTCCCAATTCACAAAACCTACCCATGTCTGGTGATACTAAAGAAATAAAGAGCCAGCAGAGCACTATAAATTATTTTCCATGGGTCCTGTCACATTTTAAAGATATTTTCATCAGAGAACTGTCAATTTTATAAACTGTTGAAGATCTTTTCCTGAATCATCCATTACTCAATTGGAGAAGAGGTGAACACAAGTGGCAGATGGATTGACCAATGTCATTACACAGGTAGGATCATCAACAAGTCTAAAGTTTTGGGTAATTTGTTATCCTACAACAGAAGCCAAGGGAAATGGGGGATCAGCATTACTTCTCTAATGTAAGAACAATGCTTCTGAACCTATGTCATAATAAACATAATGTTGCACGGACAGAATTCTCAGATCTCAAGGAAGTCAAAGATGAGATGGACCTATAACAAAACTCATAATTCTAGGTGATATTAAAAATGGTTATACATTTATGAGATTGCCAGTTTTCATTATACCATCCTAAGCTTTACTTCATCTGATTTACACAGGACAATCCAATCATCTCGCCTGCAGACATCCTCAGCCAGGGCATTTTAACCACCATTACTTTGAATCTTGCTAAATCCAGCATTAAAGACCTATTTCAATGATTCAGACCATAGTTCACCATTCCCAGTCTCTCAGGCTCAGTCCTCACCTAGAGCCCCACTCAATTCTTCCTGTCTTACTGACCACATTCATAGGAATCTTGCTCCCTCCACCAAAAGTAGCACTCGTTATTTCTTTAACTTGTTATTTTAGTAGCATTATTGTGCATTTGTCAGGTGTTGCAGGCTGCTGTGTAACTAGACCCTGCAAGCCAGAGAAGGGAAAAGGGTAATGTAAAATCCGTAGGGTGGAACTTGGAACTCACTTTGAATTACCTTTCCATCTAGTGGGATGGATGTGTAGAGTCTGTTTAACATTATGTGCGTTAATTTCCTCACAGTGTTTTTAAACCAAAGCCTGTAGGCTCCTGTAGGTCATGAGGAGAATGCCATGGTTCCGGTCACATTTGCATCTCTTTTCCACTATCACCATATTTCTACACACTGGAATGTGTCTGTCATTACAGTGGAATGAAGGAGCTGGGCTTATCTGCACGTCAAAAGTCCTGGATCATTGATGCACAGAAGCACGTGATCTCTGTGAATCAAGTACTGCTTCTGAAATGAAAAATTTTCTCCTGGCATGGCCCATGTTATACTTTTAAATTATGGAGCTGGATTAAGCAAGTTGTGCAGCAACTGGCTGTTAGAAAAATGTCAAGTACGGTTCTGCTTTGGCTGGGCTAAATGATCACAGTAACAGCCAAGAGACAGGGAAAGTGGGTGCCTCTCTCAGGTCAGGGAGTGGGGACAAAATGCAGATTTGAAGGCTGAAGTGTGTCCTGGGAATTTTAGAGCTCATGGGTAAATTGTTGACTAATATATCCCAGAACAAAAAAACAAAACATGGGGATTAAATTCTCTCTGCTGAGTGCCTTTTATCCGGTGTATGTTGGTGAAATATAAACATGTTTTCATATGGAAATTTTACCACTTACTTGGCATAATCTCTCTCTCTCTCCTCCCCACCCTTCCTCCCTCTCTCTCCTTCCCTCTCCCTCTTTATATCCTTTACCTTTCACCAGAGTCTGCACCATGAATGATGGCATGGCTCTTCTGCAGGACTCCAGGCAATATCTGATTTCTCTCCACAGCGACTTAGTGGCTTCTTTCATAATTCTTAAGCTCCCAAGCTCACTTCCTTCTCCTCACTTTCAGATAAGAGCAAACCTCTTGTCTTACTTATATAACTTAAGTTTGGGGAAAACAGCCAGTGACTCTCTACATCAGAGATCAACATGAACAGTCACTCAGACTCAATTCTCCCTGAACCCCATTCAATTCTTAGTGTCATCTGACAATGGATTTAACTCAAATGTAGAAATGCATCTGCAGATGCCATATTGTGTTACTCCAGGTTCAGCTCCGCCTTTCTTCCCTTCTCTCTTCTCAATTGTGCAATAAAGAATTGAGGAAGAAAATTCAAGGAGCACTTTTTTCCTATATTCTCCCCATTAATAAATACATAACATTTGCTAATGCAATTGATAGTCCCCTGGCCTTGGTTCGAGCTCTGGCTCTAGGATTGTCTACCTGTGGCATAACCTCTGTGACCGCCAGTGTTCTTATCTCAAAGTGGGGATAATAATAATCCTATTTCACAAGGTAGTTCATTCAGTCTATTTATTGCACTAACCAAATTTATCCCACAACAACCTTCAGGATAGGTGGATCCCTATTTTTTTAGATGGGGAAAGGAGAGAAAAGCACCACATTATTAAAAGCTCAGCTGGTGATCAATGCTGCAATGCAGGACACATTACTCAACCTGGGTTGGAGCCTGGGGCTTAGGTTCTGAGTCTCAGCAGATACTCCTACCTTCTGAATCCTGCATCTACTTCTTGGGATGGTACCACCCTCAAGCAGTCTGCATGATTCTGACACTGTGCAGTAGAAAATATCCTGAAGCATGCACTAGGGTATTTTAATGCATATTGACTCCTTCCTGGCCCAATAAATATCTCTCAAGCTAAGCAATAGAAACAGCTGCCCTCTTGCAAGAGCAGTAAGGGGGAGATGAGTGATGAGATGATGCTGCAGTTCTCCTTTCCCTTCCAATCAGCTTTTGCATGGAGAGAAAGGGACTCTCACATAGCAACTCTGCTAGTTGGTTTTATTATCACAAATTAATAGGGGAAGAAATTCCTAAGCCTCTAAAATGGTAAATTAATTTGCACAGGGTCACCCAACGAAATAAGTGGTGATTACATTTCTAATGTTTTCTAACTCCAAAGGACAGACTATTCTCACTGTAATACCTTACATCATTGTGATAGTCTTAAAGATACTCACTGATGACTTTTATTGCTCCAGGTTACGGTACATGATAGGTCTGCCTCTGTATTTGGGTGGGACTGTTTTTCATTTATTTATTTCCCCAATTCTGTTTTCCTCAGGCTGTTGTTATTATTTAGACTTCCCAGCGCAGAGAAATCAGCAGTGAGGAGAAGGAGGTATGCTAGTATGTGAGTTTCACATTATTTGTGAACAAAGAATTTATAAAAACCACGATGTGCTTAGTACATGTGGAAATGAATAAGAGTTGATTGCGATTCAACTGGTAATGGAAAAGCAGAGTCGCAGGATAAAACAGAAAGACCACCAAATCTCTAGTCAGTCTCCAGACTGAGCAATGTGATTAAGAAATCTTGCAATTTGGGGAGAGTTACATAATTTCACTGAGTCTCCATTGTATCAACTATAAAATAAAGCTATTATTTGAACTTTTTATGCCAGAAATCAGTATATGAAATGGAGAGTGGTGTCACTGGTACATAAGAGGCCAGCATTAAAAAATTTCTTCATGCAGTAATTTATTCACCATTCAGTTTTTGGACTGGTCCACACTCCTGAAACTACATCCAACTTTCAAAAGATACACAGATATTTTCTGATCTAGAAGATCAAAGAAGATGGGCCTATGATATCAGTAATTAAGAGCATAGCAGCTGTAGCCTTTCCATCCTGGTTTGACCATTTAATGTATCCATTGATACTTGTATTGATTTTCAGGGATTCAATTTATATTTTCCAGAGCCTCATTCTACTTAAATAACCACCAGAGCCTCATTCCACTTAAAAAACCACCTAGTCTGATCAGTACTGATTCAGCATCAGGGTCGTGTCCAAATCAACTAAATGGAAGCATTCCTGCACAAAGGGTCAAAACCTTCAAGCTGCCAGTGGACTTCTGTTCAGTGCAACTAAGTGTCCAGGTCAACAACCATGAACTCAGTGATTCAGTTGTGGGCAACGGAACAAGTCATTAGGCCCTGAACTCTTCCACACTCTGCACATCTCACAGTGAATTCAAAGCAGAAAAATACAAATTATGTCCCTAACATTAGGAACCATGTTGTCCCAGCAACTAAACTACTATATTATGGATGAGGAACCTTTTAACAGCTAACTTGGCATTCTTCCTACTCTTTTAGAGCACTACACACAACTGGGGAGAATTTAATTAATTTGTTATTGACCTAACTTCTATCTGTCTCACCGGTTAGGGAAAAAAATCCATGAGGGTAGTGATTATGAATGTCTTGTATCTTCAGAGCCTACTAGAGTGCCTAGCACTGAGCCTCAGAAACTCTGCTGTGAGTTGTTTAAATGTGAAGTATTTCAGGACACATCAACATACATTTTTCATTCATTCATTCAATCAGCAAGCATTGTATATTTTCTGTATAGCAGGCATGATGGGGAAACAACTATAGACAAATCAGACGTGAAGCATTCCTTCCGGTGGGTGAAACAGACACTACATCGTTATTTACACAGTTAGATATTTAGTTATAATTGTAGATATTTCAATTCAAAAAACAGACACAGTTTGCCCAGAAAATATATTATTTGAGCCAAGCTGTGTGAGGAGGGTCCAGGGAAAGATTTCCCAACAAAGTGACATTTTCAGCAAGATGTAAAGAACGATGAGTAATTAATAAGAAAAGTCAGGGAGAAGAAATGCCCTGAGATGCAAAGGAGAAGGCTGCATTCAAGGAACTGAGAGAAGCCAAGTGTGGTCGTGATAGAAAGAGTGAGCCAGTGTCAGTCCTACGAGATAGTTTTGATGAAACAGGCAGGAGCTAGCCCCACCAGGAATTTACAGGTTAAGATTATTTTCTTTCCCTTATCCCAAGAAGAAGAACAAGCTCTTGAACGGCTGTAAAACAGAGACTTGTTTTTAAAAGACCATTCTGGCTGCACTAATGATCACAGAGTGGAGAAATGAAACAATGGATGCAAGGGAACCCAACAAGATGGTATGACTGATTAGACCCTGGAAGTAAAGATGGAGCTAGAAAAAGAAATGCAGGTGATTTCTAATTTGGGGGAGAAAACTAAGTGGTAAATTTAAGAAGAGCTGATGGAGAGAGAAAATGATAGTGATAAATCCCAAGTTTCTGGCTTGCATTATTCAGACTGATTCAAGCCAAGTCAGTCCCAAAGTATCCATTAGGCTAGGCAGGCAGAGAGTCTGGGCCCAGAATATTTTTAGAGGCCCACAGAATTATTTTTTAAATCATAAAAGTAAAATGAAAATTTTAATTTATAGAAAGTGCTTATATATATATTAACATATCCACCTTTATACCAATGCAGTAAAATGCAATCTTTAATTTTTTTTATAGAGGCAGCCAAAGTGCCTAGGGCTCATGAAAGTTATAATGTAGCCGTGGGCCAATTGTCACCGAGACAGAAAACTGGAGGAAGACCAGGTGGGCACGGGGCCAGAGGGCTGTGGCAGCACAGCGCAAGTCCATTCCAATATCAGTTTGAGTTTGAGGTACTCGTGACATATTCAAGTGAAAATGACAAGAAGTCCCTTAAATATACAACTTAAAAATGACAATGGTGTTTTCAAACATATGGTTACCAGGGGGGAAGGGTTGGAGGGAGGGATAGTTAGGGAGTTTGGGATTGACACGTACACACTGCTATATTTAAAATGGATACCCGGCTTCCGGGAAGATGGCGGAAAAGTAAGACACGGAGATCACCTTCCTCCCCATAGATACACCAGAAATACATCTACACGTGGAACAACTCCTACAGAACACCTACTGAATGCTGGCAGAAGACCTCAGACCTCCCAAAAGGCAAGAAAACCCCCATGTACCTGGGTAGGGCAAAAGAAAAAAGAATAAACAGAGACAAAAGGATAGGGACGGGACCTGCACCAGTGGGAGGGAGCTGTGAAAGAGGAAAGGTTCCCACACACTAGGAAGCCCCTTCGCGGCCGGAGACTGCGGGTGGCACAGGGGGAAAGCATCAGAGCCGCGGAAGAGAGCACAGCAACAGGGGTGCGGAGGCCAAAGCGGAGAGATTCCCGCACAGAGGATGGGTGCCGACCGGCACTCACCAGCTCGAGAAGCTTGTCTGCTCACGCGCCAGGGCGGGCGGGGCTGGGAGCTGAGGCTCGGGCTTCGGTCAGAGCACAGGGAGAGGACTGGGGTTGGCGGCATGAACACAGCCTGCAGGGGGTTAGTGCGCCACGGCTAGCCGGGAAGGAGTCCGGGGAAAAGTCTGGACCTGCCCAAGAGGCAAAAGACTTTTTCTTACCTCTTTGTTTCCTGGTGCGCGAGGAGAGGGGATTAAGAGCGCTGCTTAAAGGAGCTCCAGAGACGGGCGCGAGCCGTAGCTAAAAGTGCGGACCCCAGAGACGGGCATGAGACGCTAAGGCTGCTGCTGCCGCCACCCAAAAGCCTGTGTGCGAGCACAGGTCACTCTCCACACCCGTCTTCCGGGTAGCCTGTGCAGGCCGCCACTGGCAGGGTCCCGAGATTCAGGGACAACTTCCCCGCGAGAACGCACACTGCGCGCCTCAGGCTGCTGCAACGTCACGCCGGCCTCTGCCGCAGCAGGCCCGCCCCGCACTCCGTGCCCCTCCCTCCACCCCACCCCACCCCCGCACTCCGTGCCCCTCCCTCCGCCCCCCCCCCCCCCCCCCCCGGCCTGAGTGAGCCAGAGCCCCCGAACCAGCTGCTCCTTTAACGCTGTCCTGTCTCAGCAAACAACAGACGCCCTCCGGCGACCTACACGCAGAGGCGGGGCCAAATCCAAAGCTGAGCCCCTGGGAGCTGGGAGAACAAAGAAGAGAAAGGGAAATCTCTCCCAGCAGCCTCAGAAGCAGTGGATTAAAGCTCCACAATCAATTTGATGTACCCTGCATCTATAGAATACATGAATAGACAACGAATCATACCAAATTAAGGAGGTGGACTTCGAGAGCAAGATTTGTGATTTTTTTCCCCTTTTCCATTTTTTTCTGAGTGTGTATGTGTATGCTTCTGTGTGAGATTTTGTCTGTATAGCTTTGCTTCCACCATTTGTCCAAGGGTTCTATCCATCCGTTTTTGGTTTTTTTATCTTAATAATTATTTTTTATTTTAATAACTTTATTTTACTTTACCTTCATTCTTTCCTTCCTTCCCTCCGTTAGACAACTAATCATCACAAATTGAGAAGGTGGACTTTGAGAGCAAGATTTATGATTTTTTCCCCTTTTCCTCTTTTTGTGAGTGTGTATGTGTATGCTTCTATGTGAGATTTTGTCTGTGTAGCTGTGCTTCCACCATTTGTCCTAGGGCTCTATCCATCCGTTTTTTTTTTGTTTGTTTTCTCGTAATAATTATTTTTTTATTTTAATAACTTTATTATATTTTATCTTACTTTATTTTACTTTATCTTCTTTTTTTATTCTTTCCTTCCTTCCCTCATTCCTTCCTTCCTCCCTCCCTCCCTCCCTCCTTTCTTCCTTTCTTTCTTTCCTTCTACTTCTACTTCTACTTCTACTTCTACTAATTCTTTCTTTCTACTTTTTCTCCCTTTCATTCTGAGCCATGTGGATGAAAGGCTCTTGGTGCTGCAGCCAGGAGTCAGTGCTGTGCCTCTGAGCTGGGAGAGCCAACTTCAGGACACTGGTCCACAACAGACCTCCCAGATCCACATAATATCAAATGGCGAAAATCTCCCAGAGATCTCCATCTCAACATCAGCACCCAGCTTCACTCAACGACCAGCAAGATACAGTGCTGAACATCCTATGCCAAACAACTAGCAAGACAGGAACACAACCCCAACCAATAGCAGAGAGGCTGCCGAAAATCATAATAAGTCCACAGACACTCCAAAACACACCACGAGATGTGGACCTCCCAACCAGAAAGACAAGATTCAGCCTTATCCACCAGAACACAGGCACTAGTCCCCTCCACCAGGAAGCCTACACAACCCACTGAACCAACCTTAGCCACTGGGGACAGACACCAAAAACAACGGGAACTACGAACACGCAGCCTGCAAAAAGGAGATCCCAAACACAGTAAGATAAGCAAAATGAGAGGACAGGAAAACACATAGCAGATGAAGGAGCAACATAAAAACCCACAAGACCTAACAAATGAAGAGGAAATACGCAGTCTTCTTGAAAAAGAATTCAGAATAATGATAGTAAAGATGATCCAAAATCTTGGAAATAGAATGGAGAAAATGCAAGAAACATTTAACAAGGACCTAGAAGAACTAAACATGAAACAAACAACGATGAACAACACAATAAATGAAATTAAAAATACTCTAGATGGGATCAATAGCAGAATAACTGAGGCAGAAGAACGGTTAAGTGACCTGGAAGACAAAATAGTGGAAATAACTACTGCAGAGCAGAATAAAGAAAAAAGAATGAAAAGAACTAAGGACAGTCTCAGAGACCTATGGGACAACATTAAATGCACCAACATTTGAATTATAGGGGTTCCAGAAGAAGAAGAGAAAAAGAAAGGGACTGAGAAAATATTTGAAGAGATTATAGTTGAAAACTTCCCTAATATGGGAAAGGAAATAGTTAATCAAGTCCAGGAAACACAGAGAGTCCCATACAGGATAAATACAAGGAGAAATACGCCAAGACACATATTAATCAAACTGTCAAAAATTAAATACAAAGAAAACATACTACAAGGAGCAAGGGAAGAACAGCAAATAACACACAAGGGAACCCCCATAAGGTTAACAGCTGATCTTTCAGCAGAAATTCTGCAAGCCAGGAGGGACTGGCAGGACATATTTAAAGTGATGAAGGAGAAAAACCTGCAACCAAGATTACTCTACCCAGCAAGGATTTCATTCAGATTTGATGGAGAAATTAAAACCTTTACAGACAAGCAAAAGCTGAGAGAGTTCAGCACCACCAAACCAGCTCTACAACAACTGCTAAAGGAACTTCTCTAGGAAAGAAACACAAGAGAAGCAAAAGACCTACAATAACAAACCCAAAACAATTAAGAAAATGGGAAAAGGAACATACATATCGATAATTACCTTAAATGTAAATGGACTAAATGCTCCCACCAAAAGACACAGATTGGATGAATGGATAAAAAAACAAGACCCATATGTTTGCTGTCTACAAGAGACCCACTTCAGACCTAGAGACACATACAGACTGAAAGTAAGGGGATGGAAAAAGATATTTCATGCAAATGGAAACCAAAAGAAAGCTGGAGCAGCAATTCTCATATCAGATAAAATAGACTTTAAAATAAAGACTATTAGAAGAGACAAAGAAGGACACTACATAATGATCAAGGGATCGATCCAAGAAGAAGATATAACAATAGTAAATATTTATGCACCCAACATAGGAGCACCTCAATACATAAGGCAAATACTAACAGCCATAAAAGGGGAAATCGACAGTAACACATTCATAGTAGGGGACTTAAACACCCCACTTTCACCCATGGACAGATCATCCAAAATGAAAATAAATAAGGAAACACAAGCTTTAAATGATACATTAAACAAGATGGACTTAATTGATATTTACAGGAAATTCCAACCAAAAACAACAGAATACACATTTTTCTCAAGTGCTCATGGAACATTCTCCAGGATAGATCATATCTTGGGTCACAAATCAAGCCTTGGTAAATTTAAGAAAATTGAAATTTATCAAGTATCTTTTCCGCCCACAACGCTATGAGACTAGATATCAATTACAGGAAAAGATCTATAAAAAACACAAACGCATGGAGGCTAAACAATACACTCCTTAATAACGAAGTGATCACTGAAGAAATCAAAGAGGAAATAAAAAAACACCTAGAAACAAATGACAATGGAGACACAGTGACCCAAAATCTATGGGATGCATCAAAAGCAGTTCTAAGAGGGAAGTTTATAGCAATACAATCCTACCTTAAGAAAAAGGAAACATCTCGAATAAACAGCCTAACCTTGCACCTAAAGCAACTAGAGAAAGAAGAACAATAAAAACCCAGTTAGCAGAAGGAAGGAAATCATAAAAATCAGGTCAGAAATAAATGAAAAAGAAATGAAGGAAACGATAGCCAAGATCAATAAAACTAAAAGCTGCTTCTTTGAGAAGATAAACAAAATTGATAAATCATTAGCCAGACTCATGAAGAAAAAAAGGGAGAAGACTCAAAGCAATAGAATTAGAAATGAAAAAGGAGAAGTAACAACTGACACTGCAGAAATACAAAAGATCATGAGAGATTACTACAAGCAACTCTATGCCAATAAAATGGACAATCTGGAAGAAATGGACAAATTCTTAGAAATGCACAACCTGCCAAGACTGAATCAGGAAGAAATAGAAAATATGAACAGACCAATCACAAGCACTGAAATTGAAACTGTGATTAAAAATCGTCCAACAAACATAAGCCAAGGACCAGATGGCTTCACAGGCGAATTTTAAACTCTTCCAAAATATAGCAGAGGGAGGAACACTCCCAAACTCATTCTATGAGGCCACCATCACCCAGATACCAAAACCAGGCAAAGATGTCACAAAGGAAGAAAACTACAGGCCAATATCACTGATGAACATACATGCAAAAATCCTCAACAAAATACTAGCAAACAGATCCAACAGCACATTAAATGGATCATACACCATGATCAAGTGGGGTTTATTCAAGGAATACAAGGATTCTTCAATATATGCAAATCAATCAACGTGATACACCATATTAACAAATTGAAGGAGAAAAACCATATGATCATCTCAATAGATGCAGAGAAAGCTTTCAACAAAATTCAACACCCATTTATGGTAAAAACTCTGCAGAAAGTAGGCATAGAGGGAACATTCCCCAACATAATAAAGGTCATATATGACACACCCACAGCCAACATCGTCCTCAGTGGTGAAAACCTGAAAGCATTTCCACTAAGATCAGAAACAAGACAAGGTTGCCCACTCTCACCACTCTTATTTAACATAGTTTTGGAAGTTTTAGCCACAGCAATCAGAGAAGAAAAGGAAATAAAAGGAATCCAAATCAGAAAAGAAGAATTAAAGCTGTCACTGTTTGCAGATGACATAATACTATACATAGAGCATCCTAAAGATGCTACCAGAAAACTACTAGAGCCTATCAATGAATTTGGTAGCGTAGCAGGATACAAAATTAATGCACAGAAATCTTTGGCATCCCTATACACTAAGGATGAAAAATCTGAAAGTGAAAACTAGAAAACACTCCCATTTACCATTGCAACAAAAAGAATAAAATATCTAGGAATAAACCTACCTAAGGAGACAAAAGACATGTATGCAGAAAATTATAAGACACTGATGAAAGAAATTAAAGATTATACAAATAGATGGAGAGATATACCATGTTCTTGGATTGGAAGAATCGACATTGTGAAAATGACCCTACTACCCAAAGCAATCTACAGATTCAATGCAATCCGTATCAAACTACCACTGGTATTTTCACAGAACTAGAACAAAAAATTTCACAATTTGTATGGAAACACAAAAGACCCCGAATAGCAAAAGCAATCTTGAGAACGAAAAACGGACCTGGAGGAATCAGGCTCCCTGACTTCAGACTATACTAAAAAGCTACAGTAATCAAGACAGTATGGTACTGGCACAAAAACAGAAAGATAGATCAATGGAACAGGATAGAAAGCCCAGAGATAAACCCACGCACATATGGTCACCTTATCTTTAATAAAGGAGGCAGGAATGTACAATGGAGAAAGGACAGTCTCTTCAGTAGGTGGTGCTGGCAAAACTGGACAGTTACATGTAAAAGTATGAGATTAGAACACTCCCTAACACCATACACAAAAATAAACTCAAAATGGATTAAAGACCTAAATGTAAGGCCAGACACTATAAAACTCTTAGCGGACAACATAGGCAGGACACTCTATGACATAAATCACAGCAAGATCCTTTTTGACCCAGCTCCTAGAGAAATGGAAATAAAAACAAAAATAAACAAATTCGACCTAATGAAACTTAAAAGCTTTTGCGCAGCAAAGGAAACCATAAACAAGACCAAAAGACCACCCTCGGAATGGGAGAAAATATTTGCAAATGAAGCAACTGACAAAGGATTAATCTCCAAAATTTATAAGCAGCTCATGCAGCTTAATAACAAAAAAACAAACAACCCAATCCAAAAATGGGCAGAAGACCTAAATAGACATTTCTCCAAAGAAGATATACAGACTGCCAACAAACACATGAAAGAATGCTCGACAGCACTAATCATTAGAGAAATGCAAATCAAAACTACAATGAGATATCATCTCACACCAGTCAGAATGGCCATCATCAAAAAATCTAGAAACAATAAATGCTGGAGAGGGTGTGGAGAAAAGGGAACCCTCTTGCACTGTTGGTGGGAATGTAAATTGATACAGACACCGTGGAGAACAGTATGGAGGTTCCTTAAAAAACTACAAATAGAACTACCATATGACCCAGCAATTCCACTACTGGGCATATACCCTGAGAAACCATAATTCAAAAAGAGTCATGTACCAAAATGTTCATTGCCGCTCTATTTACAATAGCCCGGAGACGGAAACAACCTAAGTGTCCATCATCGGATAAATGGATAAAGAAGATGTGGCACATATATACAATGGAGTATTAGCCATAAAAAGAAACGAAATTGAGCTATTTGTAATGAGGTGGATAGACCTAGAGTCTGTCATACAGAGTGAAGTAAGTCAGAAAGAGAAAGGCAAATACCGTATGCTAACACATATATATGGAATTAAAAAAAAAAAAAAGTCATGAAGAACCTAGGGGTAAGACAGCAATAAAGACACAGACCTAGTAAGGAATGGACTTGAGGATATGGGGAGGTGTAAGGGTAAACTGTGACAAAGCGAGAGACAGGCATGGACATATACACACTACCAAACGTAAGGTAGATAGCTAGTGGGAAGCAGCCGCATAGCACAGGGAGATCAGCTCGGTGCTTTGTGATCACCTGGAGGTGTGGGATAGGGAGGGTGGGAGGGAGGGAGACGCAAGAGGGAAGAGATATGGGAACATATGTATATATATAACTGATTCATTTTGTTGTAAAGCAGAAACTAACACACCATTGTAAAGCAATTATACTCCAATAAAGATGCTAAAAATTAAAAAAACCACAATGAGCTATCACCTCACCAAAAAATTAATTAATTAATTAATTAATGAAATTAAATAAAATGGATACCCAACATGGACCTACTTATAGCACAGGGAACAATTCTGCTCAGTACTTTTTAACAGCCTAATGGAAAAAGAATTTGAAAAACAATAGATACATGTATATGTATAACTGAATCACTTTGCTGTACACCTGAAACTAACACACCATTGTTAATCAACTCTACTCCAATATAAAATAAAAAGTTAAAATTTTAAAAAATGACTGTGGTATTCTCAATGTCCAAAACAAATGAAGCAACGTTGGATTTGGAGTCATGAAATAATGAATTTCAGCTCTTGCTCCACCACTGATATGGTCTTTAATTATTCTGACTGCCTAGAATAACATTATTTTTCCTCTAATGTTTCAAAACATGTTGTGTTGGTGGTGACCCTTCCTCCAGCTGCAGTGAGGGATTACCTGATACAAAGTGAGTCAATCAGAGTCCACCTGTGGAACTTAGTATCTGAAGGTCGTTGGGAAGACCCCTGTGCCCTCTTGAGGTAGAGCCATAGGAATGTGTCCTCAGAATTCCCAGGGAAAGGGCAAACTACCACATGGAGAAACCTGCTTGAGAAAATGAAGCCAGCCTGCAGAAAATGACAGGTTCAATTTAGAGAAAATCCTGATGACTTTAGCATCCCAGTTTCTAATTCTCCTGGCACCACGTCTACCCCTGCACTGTCCAGATAGTTGACCAATAAACTGTCTATTCTGTTTAGGTTAATTCCAGTTTTAACATTTTCAAAAAGCAGGGGTGCTGGCCAATACAACTACAAAATACCTATGTGATCTTGGGCAAGTCATGAAATCTTACCAAGCCAAAATTTTCTGGTCTGTAGAATGGATATGGTAAAACATACATCAAAGTATTGAGAGGATGATTAAATGAGAAAATTATATAAAAATGCTTCAAAGTTCAGTGTAAAACATGCACTTATTAATTATCATTGCTTTTATGAAGGAGGGTGAGAGTAGAACGGACTTGTAGTTATCAAAGTAGGAATCCTTTGGCCCAGGAAGGATGCTGGCTCAGTTACTGTGAAGCCATCATATGGGGTTTAAAGAACCCTCTTCAAAGTACACCATTAGATTGAAGAAGTCATATTACTTTTCTGGAGTGCTCTCTAGTTCATGCTGATCTTTGCTAATTTGCCAATATTTGCCAAAATCAGTTAGCTCACTCAGAAGGAAATTCATATAGGGCTAGATTGAGTTGTCCATCCAGCTCATTCCAATATTCACAGTAAAAAGCTTCTTCTCCCTGCCTTCGAAGTGCCCTGTCCTTTTAGAATGACCTTTACTCATTATATCATGTATTGGGTATGTCTATAGATTTTGAAGTCTTCAAAGGCAGCCTCACAGTCTCAGTTATGTGTGTTCCTAGCACTGAGCATACAATAGGTAGTCAAATGTTAGTTCAATAAATGGATGATTCAGGTATATTATATCTCTAACTCACAAAACACACATTAGTAAGTCTAAGGCCAATAATCTGTGTTCCACACCATAGAATCTGAAATGAAATCTAACCAGCTGGATCGAGATTTGAAAGTACGTTTGTGAACAGGTGGTGTCATGCTTGAGGATGGCCTGGAGATCCTTTATGAGAGAGCAGTACTGTGTGGCTAGATGTGGATTGTCTCTGACTCAACCTGTGGCAGGATGAGGGCTCTTCTTAAGGGCACCTGAAAAACCACATTTCAATACAAGACAACTGGTTGCTCAAGATGCTGCCACTCAGCATCACCTGGTGCTTACTTTGTAGGTCTATCCTTAAAGCATCTATATTTTAGTTCCTTAAAAACTGGTAACTGAATCATAAAGAACCTTTGTGGCAACAAACTGTAAATTAAATAGGCATAAGAGAGCATCATAAAGACTAGGACTCATATTTTTCACATTCCAATAAACATAGCATCAGTTAAAAGGTCAAGTCCAAGAACCTTAGCCAAGTTCCCATCCAGATGGAAATTATAGGTGTTATAAAGCCCCAAAAGCCAGAGATTCTAGCCAAAGCAAGGACAAGCTATAAACGGTCTACACCTCCCTAGTGTGATAATAACACCGCAAACATGCTTGTAGTCTGCAGAAATATTGCTTTCATTCTTTTGTTCAGTAAACATTTATTGAGAGCCTACTACATGCTGAGGAATGCTTGGAGGTTGGGATGATGAGTGGGCTCCCATGAAGCTGAGGAGAAACACGTACACAAACCTAGACACACACAAATACACGCACGCACAACATGCAGTTAATAATGCAAAACTAGTCAATATAAAGCAGTGTCATTAATGACTACTTCTTCAAGCTTATGTTATGGATTGACTATGTCTCCCCAAAATTTACACGTTGAAATTCTAACCCCAGTACCACCAAATACCAAATGTGACTTTATTTATAAATAAGGTTGTTGCAGATGTCGTTAGTTAAGATGAGGTCATACTGGAGTAGGGCGGTCTAACACAATATGACTGGTATCCTTATAAAAAGGGGAAATTTGGATATATAGACACACACACAACGAGAGCACCATGTGAAAACTGAGCCTATGCTACCACAAACCAAGGAACCATTAGAAGCTAGGAGAGCGGCCAGGAGCAAATCCTTCCCTTGTGCCTTCAGGGAGAACATGGCCCTACAGATACCTTGACTGCAGACTTCTCCCATCCAGAACTGTGAGACAATAAAGCATCTGCTGTTTAAGACACACATCCACCTTGTACTTTTTTCCAGCAGCCCCAGGAAATTAATACACCTTAGTTTTCTCATCTGTATGATGAATATTATAAAACTGACATATTGGTGTTGCACTGACGGATTAAAGGAGAAAGTATATATAAAAAGCTTTTTGAACTTCAAAGTTTAGTGTATATAGTACATATGAAGAGGCACAAAAGCATAGGTTGTCCACAAGGACCTTTGGCATAGCCCAAGCCATGTTAGGTTTCCCAGCAAGTCTGAACCTACTTGTTTCCAATTTCAAGAGCAAAATATGGAGCTTAGACCTGCACTGTACGATACAACAGCCACATGTGAGCACTTGAAATGTGACTAATTTGAAGTAAGATGTGCTGTAAGTGTAAAATACACAACAGATTTCAAAGTCTTAGTATGAAAAAAAAGTTAAATATCTCATCAGTATTTTTATATTAACTACATATTGAAATTAGAATATTTGGGATATACTGTGTTAAATATATTATTAAAATTATAAATTAATCACAGCTGGTTTTTGTTTGTTTTACTTATTTAATGTGCTACTGGAAAATTCATAATTACTTATGCGGCACACATTCTTTACTATTCTATACATATTGGACAACACAAGTGTAGAGGTAAAATGCATCCCTACATTTTCCTGATAGCTCATGCTATTTTCCATCCTGGTTACGTGTCAGTTACAACAGGAGGTCTCACGGAATCAGAGTACGCTGCAGCTGAAAGCGTGGTAGAGTTTGCCCGCCAGAGGTTCCATTAGCTGTGGCCACTTCGTCAGGAGAGGTCTTAGAAGTTGAGATACACTTCTTTGATATACTTGCTCTGCTGGTACCTTTGGTACCTGTACCAAAGGTACCTGTCCCTTTGATACACTTGCTCCGCTGGTGTCCCTTCCTCACTACCTCAGAACTCCTGCTCATCTGACTGGTGGTGGGATTCAGATTCAATTCACAGCCGAGTTAGGAAACTCATGGCCTTTACCCTCAGGTAAGGAGGCTGAGTATTTGAGAAATGATTTCCCCAAGGCCAAACAGAAGAGTCTAGACTTTTTGATAAGTTACACTGACTACAGTGGAAGTCAGACAGTTGAAGACAGACTACAGCCTGTCACTTACTTTCCCTGAGACTTTTAACATATACTTTCTGAAGGTCATGCATTATCCAGACGATAGAGATATAGGTAATTATGAGATGGATTTAACCATTGGAGGACTCAGATTCAATTTAGGAAACTAATATTTACCTCCAGGATTACAATGAAAATTGAATAACATCTCATGTGAAAAATGCCTTGCTCTATATGGATACAATGCTTACTACCAGGGTTATTACCCCAAATAACACCCCATATGAAAAGATTTTAGTGCTCTGTCTGACACATAGGAATTGTTCAGTAATACCATCCTTTTGCATCCTCACAATGAACTGAGCCTTCCAGTGGCCCCAAAATGTCTCCCCAAATGTTCCCTTTAGATGGGTGAAAATTACAGTCCAGAAAGATATGTGACACATACCCCCATTACACAGACTGTTACTAGTTCCATGACCTAATTTGAATTCTTCCAGTTTCAAAATTTAATGGTTCCATGTTCTTGTGTTGTCAGTATCAACACTCACTGAACAGCCTTATGTTCTGTCCAAGGTACAAGGGATGCAAATATTTGGTTTAGAGCAACCAAGTGCTTACAATATAATTTGAGGTATCTTTCCAGGAAAGCATTTAATTTATCATGTGCACATGCCATATTTTATCTTCTAGAGCCTATTATTATTCTTTGGTAAATATTTGGTAAAACTTGGTAAATGTTTTTAAATTATTTGGACTGATAAGAAGAATTCATTATCAACAATACAATTTATACCAGTTTGCATGACATGAAAAACATCCTTTTCCTTAGTGATCACCCCAAGGACCTAAATTTCCAGGTGAAGCCATCAGTGGCTTTAGCTGCCATCTGTCTGGTAAGAAGGCAAAACTTTGAAGAAGATAACTGACGGTCTAGTTATGGTCTGCATAATTTCCCAGATGTTCAAGGGCAAGGGGTCTATTGGGCTAGGAAAATCTGGGCAGAAATGACTAAGTGACTACTTTAAGTCAGCCTTCGGAGATGGCATGACTCAACAGAGCTCCCAGGTTTCCTCTTTCTTCATGATTTTGTCACTTCTCCCTTGAGCCTTTAATACTGTCTTGCCCCTTCGGCTCTACAACCCTGTACACTTGTCCCCATGCCTGCTCTCATCACCAGCGTCTCTGTTGCTCTCTATTCCCTTTTGATGTAGTGAAAATCAACAAAGAAAACCCTCTAGAAAACAGGTGTACTGAGGTGTTATGTGTGATGAGGCAACAAAAAAGTCAACAAAGAGCCAAGAATCTTAAGAAATACAGGGAGGTGACTGAGGAACCAGATATAACTGCAGAAGCCAGCTCTGGTGTGGGAAATAAAGATAGCAGCCCACTTCATGGAGCCAGTTCTGGTCTTAAAGGTCTTATTCAGAGAAGGAATCAGTTAAATGAGGTTATGGGGCAAATTTCAGGTCTCAGTGATAGGCTGCTGTGGATAGACAGGATGCCCTTCTGGGCAGAGATCAACACAGGACAAGAATGTCATCCTCAGACTGAGGATGCCTGACAAATTCAGGACCTACCAAAGCCTAAAAGTGAAAGAATCAAGAAGATACTCTTGATATCTTTCTGGATATTTTCTGTGATTATCTCCTTCCACAGGGCTCCAAAGGCATATGCCCTTCTCAACTTATCAAAATGAAGAACAAGATTTAGGAAACAGAGAAGAGAAAAATCGAAGTTAACAGTAGCTTACTTTCTGGAAGAAACCAATATTAATGTCATAAATATGTTTCCTTTAAATCTTTCTCTCTCTCTCTCGTTTATACTCTTCCATAAGTAGTTTTGTACATTGATTTTTTCATGTATATAATATGAACTGGCCCATTATAAAATGTTCTTTAAAGTATAACTTTAATGGAAGACCAATATTTCATTTTATACAGGCCCCATAATTTATTTAACACTCTTTCTAGTTGTTACTTTGTGATTATGAAAATATGTGCTTTGGTATTAAAAATGCCTGACAGGCATATCCTTGGTCATAAATCTTCGTCTTATTTACTGGGAACTTCCTTAGATTGTATTAATGAGGATAAATATCTTAAAGACACATTCTATATATTATTAAACTGGTTTCAAGAGAGCCTTGTCCACTCTGCAATCCCCTAAGAAAGCTGGAAATGCACACTTCAGCTAAATCTCCTTGGATTGAAAATTGTCGGTTTTTAACTGGCTACTAATTAGATATGCAAAATAATGATATGCGATTTCTGTTTAATATGCTCTCTTTAAAAACAAGCAACAAACAATTTCAAGAATTTTTGGTAGGTATTTGATTTTCTTTGAGAAATGACAATTCATAATCTTTGTCCAATTTATTACTATACTAGGAGCTGTCTTCTACTGGTACTGCATTGATTAGCCCTGTATACGTTAAGAATGTCAACTTTTCTTAATTTTTTGTGAATATTCTGCCTATTTTCTCTTTAAATTTTGGAGAAAATGTTGCCAGTCGAAACTTTAATAAAATCAAAGTAATCGGTAACTGTCTTGGTAATTCCTTCCACTGTTTTTTGTTGGGTTCTTTTTTAACATTTTTATTGGAGTATCATTGCTTTACACTGGTGTATTAGTTTCTGCTTTATAACAAAGTGAATCAGCTATACACATACATATATCCCCATATCTCTGACCTATCCCACCCCTCTAGGTGGACACAAAGCCCTGAGCTGATCTCCCTGTGCTATGCAGCTGCTTCCCATAGCTGTCTATTTTACATTTGGCAGTGTATATATCTCCATGCCACTATCTCACTTCATCCCAGCTTACCCTTCCCCCTCCCCGTGTCCTCAAGTCCATTCTCTATATCTGTGTCTTTATTCCTGCCCTGCCCCTAGGTTCGTTTGAACATTTTTTTTTTTTAGATTCCATATATATGTGTTAGCATACGGTATTTGTTTTTCTTTCTGACTTACTTAACTCTGTATGACAGTCTCTAGGTCCATTCACCTCACTACAAATAACTCAGTTTCGTTCCTTTTTATGGCTGAGTAATATTCCATTGTATATATGTGCCGCATCTTCTTTATCCATTCATCTGCTGATGGACACTTAGGTTGCTTCCATGACCTAGCTATTGTAAATAGACCTGCAAAGAACATTTTGGTACATGACTCTTTTTGAATTATGGTTTTTCAGGGTATATGCCCAGTAGTGGGATTGCTGGCTCATATGGTAGTTCTATTTGTAGTTTTTTAAGGAACTTCCATACTGTTCCCCATAGTGGCTCTATCAATTTACATTCCCACCAACAGTGCAAGAGGGTTCCCTTTTCTCCACACCCTCTCCAGCATTTATTGTTTCTAGATTTTTTGATGATGGCCATTCTGACAGGTGTGAAATGATATCTCATTGCAGTTTTGACTTGCATTTCTCTAATGATTAAGGATGTTAACCATTCTTTCATGTGTCTGGTGGCAATCTGTATATCTTCTTTGGAGAAATGTCTATTTAGGCCTTCTGTGCATTTTTGGATTCGGTTGTTTGTTTTTTTAATGTTGAGATGCATGAGCTACTTGAAAAGTTCGGAGATTAATCCTTTGTCAGTTGCTTCATTTGCAAATATTTTCTCCCATTCTGAGGGTTTTCTTCTCATCTTGTTTATGGTTTCCTTTGCTGTGCAAAAGCTTTTAAGTTTCCTTAGGTCCCATTTGTTTATTTCTGTTTTTATTTCCATTTCTCTAGGTGAGTCAAAAGAATCTTGCAGTGAAATGTGTCATAGAGTGTTCTGCCTATGTTACCTCTAAGAGTTTTATAGTGTCTGGCCTTACATTTAGGTCTTTAATCCATTTTGAGTTTAGTTTTGTGTAGGGTGTTACGGAATGTTCTAATTTCATTGTTTTACAGGTAGCTGTCCAGTTTCCCCAGCATCACTTATTGAAGAGGATATCTTTTCTCCATCATACATTCTTGCCTCCTTTATCAAAAATAAGGTGACCATATGTGCATTGGTTTACCTTTGGGCTTTCTATCCTGTTCCATTGATCTATATTTCTGTTTTTGTGCCAGTACCATATTGTCTTGATTACTGTAGCTTTGTAGTATAATGTGAAGTCAGGGAGCCTGATTCCTCCAGGTCCGTTTTTCGTTCTCAAGATTGCTTTGGCTATTTGGGATCTTTTGTATTTCTACACAAATTGTGAAATTTTTAGTTCTAGTTGTGTGAAAAATGCTATTGGTAGTTTGATGGGGATTGCACTGAATCTGTAGATTGCTTTGGCTAGTAGAGTCATTTTCACAATGTTGATTCTTCCAATCGAAGAACATGGTATATCTGCCCATCTGTTTGTGTCATCTTTAAATTCTTCCATCAGTGTCTTAAACTTTTCTGCATACAGGTCTTTTGTCTCCTTAGGTTTATTCCTAGGTATTTTATTCTTTTTGTTGCAATGGTATTTGGGAGTGTTTCCTTAATTTCTCTTTCAGATTTTTCATCACTCGTGTATAGGAATGCAAGAGATTTCTGTGCATTAATTTTGTATCCTGCTATTCTATCAAATTCATTGATTAGCACTAAAAGTTTTCTGGTAGCATCTTTAGGATTCTCTATATATAGTATCATGTCATCTGCAAACAGTGATAGTTTTACTTCTTCTTTTCCTATTTGGATTCCTTTTATTTCTTTTTCTTTTCTGATGGCTGTGGCTAAAACTTCCAAAACTATGTTGAATAATAGTGGTGAGAGTGGGCAACCTTGTCGTGTTCCTGATTGTAAAGGAAATGGTTTCAACTTTTCACCCTTTGAGAATGATGTTGGCTGTGGGTTTCTCATATATGGCCTTTATTATGTTGAGGTAAGTTCCCTCTATGCCTACTCTCTGGAGAGTTTTTACCGTAAATGGGTGTTCAATTTTGTTGAAAGCTTTTTCTGCATCTATTGAGATGATCATATGGTTTTTCTCCTTTTATTTGTTAATATGGTGTATCACGTTGATTGATTTGCGTATATTGAAGAATCCTTGCATTCTTCGGATAAACCCCACTTGATCATGGTGTATGATCCTTTTAATGTGCTACTGGATTCTGCTTGCTAGTATTTTGTTGAGGATTTTCACATCTATGTTCATCAGTGATACTGGCCTGTAGTTTGCTCTTTTTGTGATATCTTTGTCTGATTTTGGTATCAGGGTGATGGTGGCCTCGTAGAATGAGTTTGGGAATATTCCTCCCTCTGCTATATTTTGCAAGAGTTTGAAAAGGATAGGTGTTAGCTCTTCTCTACAAGTTTGATAGAATTCACCTATGAAGCCAGCTGGTCCTGGGCTTTTGTTTGTTGGAAGATTTTTAACCACAGCTCCAATTTCGGTGCTTGTGCTTGGTGTCTTCATATTTTCTATTTCTTACTGGTTCAGTTTCGGAAGGTTGTGCACTTCTAAGAATTTGTCCATTTCTTCCAGGTTGTCCATTTTATTGGCATATAGTTGCTTGTAGTAATCTCTCATGATCCTTTGTATTTCTGCAGTGTCAGTTGTTACTTCTCCTTTTTCATTTCTAATTCTGTTGATTTCAGTCTTCTCCCTTTTTTTCTTGATGACTCTGGCTAATGATTTACCAATTTTGTTTATCTTCTCAAAGAACCAGTTTTGAGTTTTATTGATCTTTGCTATTGTTTCCTTCATTTCTTTTTCATTTATTTCTGATCTGATCTTTATGATTTCTTTCTTTCTGCTAACTTTGGGGATTTTTGTGCTTCTTTCTCTAATTGCTTTAGGTGTAAGGTTAGGTTGTTTATTTGAGATTTTTCTTTTTTTTTGAGGTAAGACTGTATTGCTATAAACTTCCCTCTTAGTACTGCTTTTGCTGCATCCCATAGGTTTCGGGTCACTGTGTTTTCATTGTCATTTGTTTCTATGTATTTTTTTATTTCCTCTTTGATTTCTTCAGTGGTCTCTTGGTTATTTAGTAGTGTGTTGTTTAGCCTCCATGTGTTTGTATTTTTTACAGTTTTTTCCTGTAACTGATATCTAGTCTCATAGCATTGTGGTTGGAAAAGATACTTGATATGATTTCAATTTTCTTAAATTTACAAAGGCTTGATTTGTGACCCAAGATATGATCTATCCTCAAGAATGTTCCATGAACACTTGAGAAGAAAATGTATTCTTTTGTTTTGGGATGGAATGTCCTATAAATATCAATTAAATCTATTTGCTTTAATGTATCATTTAAAGCTTGTGTTTCCTTATTTATGTTCATTTTGGATGCTCTGTCCATTGGTGAAGGTGGGGTGTTTAAGTCCCATACTATTATTCTGTTATTATCGATTTCCCCTCTTATGGCTCTTAGCTTTTTCTTTATGTACTGAGGTGCTCCTATATTGGGTACATAAATATTTACAATTGTTAAATCTTTTTCTTGGATTGATCCCTTAATCATTATGTACTGTCCTTCGCTTTCTTTTGTGATAGTCTTCATTTTAGAGTCTGCTTTGTCTGATATGAGAATTGCTACTCCAGCTTTCTTTTGATTTCCATTTGCATGGAATATCTTTTTCCATCCCCTCACTTTTAGTTTGTATGTGTCCCTAGGTCTGAAGTGGGCCTCCTGTAGAGAGCATATATATGGGTCTTGTTTTTGTATCCATTCAGCCAGTCTATGTCTTTTGGTTGGAGCATTTAACCCATTTATATTTAAGGTAATTATCAATATGTATGTTCCTATTACCATTTTCTTAATTGCTTGGGTTTGTTATTGTAGGTCTTTTCCTTCTCTTATGTTTCCTCCCTAGAGAAGTTCCTTTAGCATTTGGTGTAAAGCTGGTTTGGTACTGCTGAATTCTCTTAGCTTTTGCTTGTCTGTAAAGGTTCTAATTTCTCTATCAAATCTGAATGAAATCCTTGCTGGGTAGAGTAATCTTCATTCTAGGTTTTTCCCTTTCATCACTTTAATTATGCTCTGCCACTCCCTTCTGGCTTGCACAGTTTCTGCTGAAAGATAAGCTGTTACTCTTACGGGAGTCCCTTGTATTTTACTTGTTTTTCCCTTGCTGCTTTTCATATTTTTTCTTTGTATTTAATTTTTGATAGCTTGATTCATATGTGCTTGGTGTGTTTCTCCTTGCAGTTATCCTGTATGGGACTCTCTGTGATTCCTAGACTTGATTGACTATTTCCTTTACCATATTAGGGAAATTTCAACTATAATCTCTTCAAATATTTTCTCAGTCCCTTTATTTTTCTCTTCTTCTTCTGGGACCCCTATAATTCAAATGTTGGTGTGTTTAATGTTGTCCCAGAGGTCTCTAAGATTGTCCTCAATTCTTTTTTCTTTATTCTGCTCTGTGGTAGTTATTTCCAGTACTTTATCTTCCAGGTCACTTATCCGTTCTTCTGCCTCAGTTTTTCTGCTCCTGATTCCTTCTAGAGAATTTTTAATTTCATTTATTGTATTGGTCATGATTGTTTGATTGTTCTTTAGTTCTTCTAGGTCCTTGTTAAACGTTTCTTGTACTATCTCCATTCTATTTCCAAGATTTTGGATCATCTTTACTATCATTACTCTGAATTCTTTTTCAGGTAGGCTGCCGATTTCCTCTTCATTTGTTTGGTCTGGTGGGTTTTTACCTTGCTCCTTCATCTGCTGTGTGTTTCTCTGTCTTCTCATTTTGCTTAACGTACTGTGTTTGGAGTCTCCTTTTTGCAGGCTGTAGGTTCGTGGTTCCCATTGTTTTTGGTGTCTGCCTCCAGTGGGTAAAGTTGGTTCAGTGGGTTGTGTACTCTTCCTGGTGGAGGGGACTAGTGCCTGTGTTCTGGGGGATGAGACTGGATCTTGCCCTTCTGGTGGGCAGGACCGAGTCCGGTGGTGTGTTTTGGGGTGTCTGTGACCTTATTATGATTTTAGGCAGCCTCTCTGCTATTGGGTGGGGTTGTGTTCCTGTCCTGCTAGTTGTTTGGCATAGGGTATCTAGCACTGTAGCTTGCTGGTTGTTGAATGGAGCTGGTTCTTAGCTTTGAGACGGAGATCTCTGGGAGCGCTTTCACCGTTTGATATTACATGGAGCCATGAGATTGCTGGTGGACCAGTGTCCTGAACTTGGTTCTGCCACCTCAGAGGCTCAGGCCTGACACCCAGCCGGAGCACCAAGACCCTGTCAGTCACACAGCTGCAAGTGTTGGAGGCCTCCTGCAGAGGTGGGGGTTGGCTGGTGCTCACTGCGGGGACAAGGACACGGGCAGCAGAAGGTCTGGGAAGTATGCCTTCAGTTCCACTGTTTTTATGTGTGACAGAAAGTCTTTGTCCTCTAAAGTCCATAAAATTATATAAAATACTTCCTTCTTTTTTAAAAACAGCTTTCTTACTTTATACTTAGTTTGATTACTCCATTTGTAAATCACTTTAGTGAAAAGCAGAAACTAACACCATTTTAAAGCAATTTTACTCCAATAAAGATGTTTTTAAAAAATCACTAAAGTGAGCAAGTATTCATGTTAAAAAGCCATTTCTGACATCAAAATATTTATAGTTTATATTGGGATTAAACGATGTCATAAAATGACCATATGGAAGAGATTTGATAAATCACTTACCTTATTCTTATGGTGAAATTTTACATTGTCTTAAAAATCTTTTCCTGGAGAACATGTTCGGAATTAGAAAAATTCTTACAGCATAGTATTAATTGTAAAGAAGCAATCAAAATAATCTTTATAGTTTAATCCCTATTTCATAAATACAGCTGTATTTAAAGTTCCAACTATGTAAGCAGCTATAAATGTGAAAATTAATATAGGTAGATTCCAAAATGTTAAAAATGTTTGTTTCCAGGTTGTGAGATTACTGTTGATTTTTATTTTATACTCTTCATTATTTTCTAAATTTTCTATGGTTGACAATTATGTCTTTTAAAATAAAAAAATAAAGTTTTAATATAGGATAGTTTGGATTGAAAATAAGGTACTGTTTTTTTCATTAATGCTTTACGTAAGAATACAGTTTTCCATAGCCAGTTCTATTTTTCAAATCATTTTGTATTTTTCTCATTTCTTCTTTCTTTCAGGATAAAATAGATGGAAAACTGTTCTCTTGAAGCATGCATAATAGTCTGAGGTCACCTGCTACCTCCTCATAAACTAGCCCCCAATTTAGGTTACACTGTTTGATTTCCTATGAATATGTTGTACATTCTCACCCAATTCACGTTATGACATGTGATGTTCTCTTGCTTTCCAATGCATTTCCCCTGCTGCCCCTTTCCCTACCAGCTTCTTGCTGCTGACAATATTTTAGCTCTTCAAGATGTTCATCTTGACCTCCCTGCTCACTTCCCCTCAACCTGCTCTCTGCTGCTTCCTAGCACCTTTCAATGTCATGGTGTGTCTCCCCTTCTAAATCATGAGTTTTCTGTGGGTATTATCATGATTTAATTTTTCTTTAAGTAGCATGAGTCCTACTCATTTGTAAGACCCAATTAAATGACTGTGTTATATAGTCACTTGGCTGCATTACGTGGACATTTCAGTAAATTCTAGAAGCAAAAACCAATACACTTTTCAGTATTAAAAGTATAATAACTGGGGCTTCTCTGGTGGCACAGTGGTTGAGAATCTGCCTGCTAATGCAGGGGATACGGGTTCAATCCCTGGTCTGGGAGGATCCCACATGCCGTGGAAAAACTAGGCCCATGAGCCACAACTACTGAGCCTGCGCATCTGGAGCCTGTGCTCTGCAACAAGAGAGGCCGCGATAGTGAGAGGCCCCCGCACCGCGATGAAGAGTGGCCACCGCTTGCCACAACTAGAGAAAGCCCTCTCACAGAAACAAAGACCCAACACAGCAAAAATAAATTAATTAATTAATAAACTCCCACCCCCAACATCTTCTTAAAAAAAAAAAAAAGCACTCTGTGTCTTAGAGATCCTGGTGATTTGACCTTGGACAAATAACTTAAAAAAAGAAAAAAAAATGTATAATAATAAGTGGTGCTGGGAAAACTGGACAGGTACATGTAAAAGTATGAGATTAGATCACTCCCTAACACCATACACAAAATAAGCAGAAAATGGATTAAAGACCTAAATGTAAGGCCAGAAACTATCAAACTCTTAGAGGAAAACATAGGCAGAACACTCTATGACATAAATCACAGCAAGTTCCTTTTTGAACCACCTCCTAGAGAAATCGAAATAAAAACAAAAATAAACAAATGGGTCCTAAGGAAACTTAAAAGCTTTTGCACAGCAAAGGAAACCATAAAGACCAAAAGACCACAAGACCAAAAGACAACCCTCAGAATGGGAGAAAATATTTGCAAATGAAGCAACTGACAAAGGATTAATCTCCAAAATTTATAAGCAGCTCATGCAGCTTAATAACAAAAAAACAAACAACCCAATCCAAAAATGCACAGAAGGCCTAAATAGACATTTCTCCAAAGAAGATATACAGATTTCCAACAGACACATGAAAGGATGCTCAACATCATTAATCATTAGAGAAATGCAAATCAAAACTACAATGAGGTATCACCCCACACCAGTCAGAATGGCCATCATCAAAAAATCTAGAAACCATAAATGCTGGAGAGGGTGTGGAGAAAAGGGAACACTCTTGCACTGCTGGTGGGAATGTGAATTGGTACAGCCACTATGGAGAACAGTATGGAGGTTCCTTAAAAAACTACAAATAGAACTACCATATGACCCAGCAATCCCACTACTGGGCATATACCCTGAGGAACCATAATTCAAAAAGAGTCATGTACCAAAATGTTCATTGCAGCTCTATTTACAATAGCCCAGAGATGGAAACAACCTAAGTGTCAATCATCAGATGAATGGATAAAGATGTGGCACATATATAAAATGCAATATTACTCAGCCATAAAAAGAAATGAAATTGAGCTATTTGTAATGAGGTGGATAGACCTAGAATCTGTCATACAGAGTGAAGTAAGTCAGAAAGAGAAAGACAAATACCGTATGCTAACACATATATATGGAATTTAAGAGAAAAAAAAAGTCATGAAGAACCTAGGGGTAAGACAGGAATAAAGACACAGACCTACTAGAGAATGGACTTGAGGATATGGGGAGGGGGAAGGGTAAGCTGTGACAAAGCGAGAGAGAGGCATGGACATATATACACTACCAAATATAAGGTAGATAGCTAGTGGGAAGCAGCCGCATAGCACAGGGAGATCAGCTCTGTGCTTTGTGACCGCCTGGAGGGGTGGGATAGGGAGGGTGGGAGGGAGGGAGACGCAAGAGGGAAGAGATATAGGAACATATGTATATGTATAACTGATTCACTTTGTTATAAAGCAGAAACTAACACACCATTGTAAAGCAATTATACCCCAATAAAGATGTTAAAAAACAAAAAAAAAGATTCAATTATACAAAAAAAAAAAAAAAGTACTCTGTGTCTGAGAGATCCTGGTGATTTGACCTTGGACAAATAACTTAAAAAAAAAAAGTATAATAACTTTATCTCCTTAGACGTAAAACAGAGTTACCATAGGACACATCAGTTCTACTCTTCAGTATCCACCCGAGAGAAATGAAAACATATGTCCACACCAAAACTTGTATATGAATGTTCATAGCAGTATTATTCATAATAGGCAAGAAGTGGAATCAACCCAAATATCCATCAGCTGAGTAATGAATAAACAGATATGGCATATTCATACAGTGGAATATTATTTGGCAATAAAGAAGAATGAAGTACATAGATGACATAGATGAACCTCAAAAAATGCTAAGTGAAACAAGCCAATCACAGAAAATCATACTACATGACACCAAATATATGAAATGTCCAGAACAAGCAAATCCATAGAGACAGAAAGGAGATAAGTGGTTGCTTAAGGCTGGAGGGGGTCAGGTATATGAGCGTGTGTGATAGGAGGAGTAACTGCTAACAGGTATGATATTTCTATTTGAGGTGATGAAAATGTTCCGAAATTATGGTGATAGAATTATGGTAAAAGACTATGGTGTTAGTTGTATACCTCTGTAAGTACACTAAAAACCACTGAATTGAAATGGATGAACTTTATGATATGTAAATTGTTTCTCTAAACTCCTCACCTTTTCCCTGGGTTGCAGCCCACCTTCAAACGCTAGCCCATATCCTTGCCACTACCACCACTGAGGGAGGAAGGTAAGAATATGATCAGGAAAGGACTTAGGAAAAGTAAGATTTAAGGACATTGTGATTGTGATTGTGATTGTCCTTGCTGTGATTGCTATTTGGTAATATTTTTTAAGTATTTTTACATTTGGAAGCATCAAACTGGACACATCAAATAGTTCCAAGGTCAAAACGACCTCATCAATTCAGCTATATCAAAATGTGCTACTTCTCCACCTTGTGGCTCCTCAGAGCTTAGTGATCAGTAGTTTGCTCCTCTGATCTTCCATAGATTCCATTATGTTGTAGTGTTATCAGGTTTTGTACAGATTTCTCCTGAAAGGCTAGACTAGCTAAACTATAAGCCCACAGACCATAACAGACTCATCATAGAACTCTGTCTTCAAAAAACTGCCTGGAAAATGCTACAGTTAATTATCATTTTACTGAATGGAATAAAAAGGGAAAAAAGTAAAAATATAAAAGATGGCTTCACTGCTAACTTCAAAATTGTGTGTTTTCCCACCTCCATCCTCAGGAAGATGTTAAGCAATTAATCTGATGTCCTTCAAAAACCATCTGTAGATGTGGTACACACACACACACACACACACACACACACACACACACACACACACACATAGTATACAATGGAACACTACTCAGTCATAAAAAAGAACAAAATTTTTCCATTTGCAATAACATGGATGGACTTGGAGGGTACTATGTTAAATGAAGTAAGTCGGAGAAAGACAAATACTGTATGATGTCACTTATATGTGGAATCTAAAAAATAAACTAGTGAATGTAACAAAAAAGAAACAGACTCACAGATATAGAGAAGAAACTAGTGGTTACCAGTGAGGAGAAAGGAGGGGCAATATCGGGGTAGGGGAGTAAGAGGTAAAAACTACTATGTATGAAATAAATAAGCTACAAGGTTATACTGTGTAGCACAGGGAATATAGCCAATATTTTATAATAACTCTAAGTGGAATACAACTTTAAAGAATTGTGAATCACTATGTTGTACACCTGAAGCCTATATAATATTATACATCAACTGTACCTCAATAAATAAAATGCCTGTCAAGGCCAAGAAAGCCACACTAAAAACAAGTATCTTTAAAATAAAGCAAGAGAAACTAAGGGTAGATATCAGAGTGGATCTGCTGCACAGCACAATAAAAATGCAATGGAATAAAGAATGAAAGAACGTTTTAAGTCATGTGAGTGAAAGAAAACCAAATATCCTAGAATGTTTTAATTTTACCTGAAGAAAATCAGGAGCTAACTAAGTTGATCTTAAAGATCTTTCTTCCCAGCTTTTATAAATCTGAAAATTATGAGCAGGACTTCTTGGTTCTATGACCCTATATAGGCCCAGCACTGTGCCTTCACACCAGACATTTCCACCAGCTGCCAGACAGGTGATTGATGACAATGAAAGAAATCATCAGGAGACAATGGCGCCTGTGAGGTCCAGGTCCACATATTTACTTGCTCTGAATTAAAACGCTCAAACTGCAGGTTCACTCTCATCCCCTGTATTTATGGTTCCCTCTGCCTTGAAGCAAGCGTAGTGAGTGCCATGAAAAATCTGCTGAAAGCCTGTCTCATTTCTGGGCAGACCCTGTAAATTTCTAAGCGGTGCTTTGTAACCCTTCATTCTGATTTGTAACGTCCAACAACAATGTCAATGACACACAAACGGTCTAGAGGCCCATTTCCTCCAGCTGAGCAGTGGCCAAGGGGTCCTGGCCTTTCATTATCCCCAGTGTCAACAGAGCAGTGCTATATCAGGGCATCCAGACCTCCCCAGTGGAGATGACAGGCTTGTCTTCCCAGTCAAGACCCTTGTCTAAAATGTGGCAGATGCTGAGCGGGGCATGACCTTGTCGCGTTGTGTTTGATGTCAGAGTAGATAAATGTTAGGAAGGGTGCAAGTCCTAAATAGAATGTCTTCCCTACAATTAGAGGAAGAGAAAACAAAATATCAATCCTCTGGGAAAACTTATGACATACCCACCCTGTGCCAACACTCCTGTAGAAGCTGGGAAAACAGGAGCAAAGAGAGTGGATGGAGTCCTTGACTTCTTGGAGCTTAGATGCTGCTGCCTTGCTTTATTCGATGAATAAATCAAAGGATGAATAAATGACTAAATATAATCCTTGCCCAAGAAGAGGTTGCTAATGCCAATGATGTCTAAATTGAACCTGGTCCTCCAAGCTAGACTATACAACACTCACAGCACAACCCCAGCAGTTAGTGAAAGCAAAGTTAATGGTTAAATGGGGATTTGAGGTTTTATCTCAGTACCTTTTACATGCAATACTTGGCCTCCAAATTCTGATTTTCTTTGCTAACCTCAAGCCTCTTCTTTGAACTGGTATGGTTTTTTTTAAGTCTCTAAACATCCTGCTTATTGGGCCTCAATGTTCTTACGTAGTTTTTTAGCATTACTGTCTCCTTCCTTTTTTTGTGGTCTATAATAATTGAGTATAGATCAAGTCTAGTTCAGGACAGCACAGAAATTCACCTATTGCCTAGTTTGACTACCCCTCTTGTCAAACACAGAACGGGGTTGAGGCAGACCCCTATGAAATGAATGTCTGCTTCCACGGATTATAGAAACATAGAGTGGGAAATTGAGGTCACCTTTTCCCCATTCTCCAAAGACACGCTTTGATTCCAGGTGTTCACTTATAAAAACTAGGCAGTAAAGATGAGACTTTATTAAAGTTTGGGATGAAGGAAGGCAGAGAAGCTGGATTTGCACCTGAGAAGTTACTGCCCCAGGAGTATTGGCTGGGAAGGGGGAGGCCTGTTATCAGCCTGAACAGGAGCCTAACACCCAGGGGCCTGGAAGGCTGAGTTTACCCAATTCATGTAACAAAGTGGGTGCCAGAACTCTAAGAAAAAAAGCAGAATCCAAAAACCAGAAACTCCAAAAGAGGTGTGAATAAGAAACACAGCCATAGGCAGAGGTACATTAAGACAGTAAGGGCCAGGTAGTAAAAAAGAAAAAGAACAAGGGTAGAAGGGAAGACACTCGGCGCACTGAGCCCTGTGCCAGGGGCTGAGCACTTTCACACACCACATTTCATTTAATAGTCACAGCAATTTTTGCAAAATTTATATCATTTAAACTCATACTGAGAAGGAACAACAAATCCCGAGGATCTGAGAAGTGAATCGACATACGTAAAATCACCCAGATGACAACTAGGGAGCCAAGATTAGAACTCCGGACACAAGAGATCCACGCTCCACTTTAATTACCTCTATCATCAGAGCAGAAGAAAACTTTGCTACTTTACACAAGGAACTTCTATGTTATTTGACTGGACTAAAATGTTCTTTTTTTCCCTCAATCTGAGAGGACACTAAACGATTTGACCTGTTTTAGAAGAGCTTAAGGAACGGGAAACATAAATTACTATTTAATGCTCATAATTATATGCCTTGTGACAGAAACAAAATTGAACCAAAATTAAAACAGTGTAAGCTAAATATTAAGTGGCTTTCTGAGTTTTATCTCCATACACCAGCCAACAGCCTCTCTCAACATTCATTTGCCAGTACGAACGCATTAGCAGATAAAATGGGAAATTCTGTCCCTCCTGAACAAAATTATCAACAGCTCTCTGCCATTTAGTAGCAATAGCTTTTATGAGGTTATAATATGGTGATCCTGCCTGGAACACTTGGTTTTTTTAAATCATAAAACCTTAGAATTGGAAGATACTTTGGAACTCTCCCATTTCCAGGTGGGTAAACATATCTCATCTCATAGGTCAGCTTCCTCCGATGAAGACTGGCTTTTGGGAACACAGTGCTGAGAATCACTATAAAGACAGCTCCTGGTTCCAGACGTTTAAGATGCCTTGGTAGATGGATACAAGTAAGGAGTAGAAGATCTTTGTCAACCTGTATCTGGACCAATATCTTAAAACTAGAGAAAATTCCACATAATGAAATATCGTAAATATTTCCTATACATTACCTACTTTAATATTCCTAAGCTCTTAACAATTTTGGTATTACTGTTATTGCCCTTTTATTAAAAAGTTGAGAACACTGAAGCTGAGGGAAGTTAAAATTGTGTCCAAATTCTTTTCTGATAGTGAACAAGTTTGTACTTGTCACCAAGTCAAGTATGGCTTCAAAGCCATGTTTCTTCCTGGAAGTGACTGATTGCTCATTAGAGGTATTTTTATTTGAGGCATTTTAAGCTGTGAGTGCATGTGGGAATGTGTGTGTGCACATATGTTTGTGTGTGTGTGTGTGTGTGTGTGTGTGGTCCCCCCCACACCTTATCTGCGATTTCACTTTCCAGTTTCAGTCACCTAGAGTCAACCATGGTCAAAAATATTAAATGGAAAATTCCAGAAATAAACAATTCATAAGTTTTAAATTGCACACCGTCCTGTGCATCCCACTCTGTCCTGCAGGGGACAGGAATCATCCGTTTGTCCAGTGTATCCTGCCCATTAGTCACTTAGCAGCTGTCTCGGTTATCAAAGCAACTCTGGTGGTATTGCGGTGCTTGTGTTCAAGTCACCCTTATTTTACTTAATAATGGCCTCAAAGCAAGAGAGTAGCAATGCTGGCAATTCAGATGTGCCAAACAGAAGCCACAGAGTACTTCCTTTAAGTGAAAGGCTGAAAGTTCTCAACTTAATAAGGAAAGAAAAAAAATTGTACGCAGAGGTTGCTAAGATCTACGGTAAGAACAAATCTTCTATCTGTGAAATTGCAAAGAAGGAAAAAGAGATTCATGCTAATTTTGCTGTCACACCTCAAACTGCAAAAGTTACAGCCACTGTGCATTAAGTGTTTAGTTAAGATGGAAAAGGCATTAAAGTGGTACAATAAGATATTTCAAGTGAGAGAGAGCACATTCACATAACTTTATTACGCTGTATTTTACAAGTGTTCTATTTTATTATTGTTGTTGCTAGTCTCTTACTGTGCCTAATTTATAAATTAAACTTTATCATAGGTATGTACGTAGAGGAAAAACATAGTATACATAGGGTTCGGTACTATCTGAAGCTTCAAGCATCCACTGGGGATCTTGGAACATATCCCCCAAAGATAAGGGGGACTACTATAAATACTATGCTATTCCAATATACTTGTTAAAATAGTTTGGGGGAGAAATATTTTACTAAAAATCTTAGCTCAGTGAAGAAGGATTTATCATAAATATAAACTACCAAAATCACTTTTAAAATATTAATTTATATTCCTGCCAAATTTCCTAATGTGCAATTTCTATATAAGTGGTTGTTCAGTCATGTAGCTAGTCACTGTGATTTAAAATTCCAGAACACCGAATTAGCCTCTTTTTAGGAGGTGAACATAAGCACTTTAAATATAGAGCTGCTTTAACCAGTACTAATGGATAATTATTTAAAACTCGGGTATTTTCTCATGTCCATTTGGTCCCCAAATGTATTCTATGGCTACCCCCCCTTTCCATCTGCCAAAAATAAAAAAGTCTAAGCCAACTAAGATGACATTCGTGCCCTCCTCAGATGGACCCCAGCCACGTTTCTTGCCTCATTACTTTCCCCTCCCTCCTGCCCTTCTGTACTGTATTCTTTGCTTCAGTGACACCCAAGACTGAGATTTTTTTTTTTTAATTTTTTTTTACTGAAGTAGAGTTGATTTACAATGCTGTGCCAATCTCTGCTGTACAGCAAAGGGACTCAGTTATACACATATATTCTTTTTTATATTCTTTGACATTATGGTTTATCATAGGATATTGAATATAGTTCCCTGTGCTAGACATTAGGACCTTGTCGTTTATCCAAAACACTGAGATTTCTGACTCACCTCCATTCCTATAGACTCCCAGGCCTGGGGTCCCTGTGCCACTTCTCTACCTGTAGAGGTTTAGTCACCCTAAAGCCTGAGTTCTTATCTTGCCACTTCAGGGGTGTCTTCTCACATGCCTGTACCCCTACATCAACAAAAAAGGAATTCCTCTTTCTTAGGGGTTCTTGGCGTTCTCTCTTTACCACACTGGGTCTCCTCCCTCCTTACAATACCTTATAAGGATCTTCCAAAACTGCTATAATAATAATTATTATTATTTGCCAAATTGGGCATCTAAACAGCATTTTGTACTGAACACTGAAGAGTAAAAACAAACAGGACCAAGTAATTTGAAGAAGAAAATTTAATTTTGTGTGCTTGGACTGAAAGATCTTTCTGGATAGGCTAGAAAAAACATGGAAGATATTTTGCTTCTTTTCCGTTCCAAATTTAAAAACAGCTGTTGCTAAGGATATAAAAATGAAGGAACATATCATTGCTGAAATGACCCTGGGTGCTATGCCATGGTATCTTGAAAATCTAACAACTGGATCATAGGGTTCAATGCACTCTTCCCCTAGCACAGTAACAGGGGGCTGCACCCAGATTAAGATACACCAGCATCCCTGAAGTCCTCTTTGTGCTTCCACCTCGCTATGAATATTCCCAAAGGTAAACACTATTTTGATCTTCAGACATCATAGATTGATTTTGTCTGTTTACATATTTAATAAAATGGAAGCATACAGAACACATTCCTTTGTGTCTGACTTCTTTTCCTAAATATAAGTGCATGGGATTCATCCACATTATTGTACACTGCAGTAGCTATTTTCATTGTAAAATAATATTCCATTGTATAAATCTACCACAGTTTATTCTCCTTTCTATTGAAGATGGGCATTTGTGTTGTTTTCAACTGTAAATAGTGCTGTGATGAACATTCCTGTACATGTCTCTTGGTGCATACATTATATAGGTATATAGGTTAGATGCTCAGGAGTGGAACTGATGGGTCGTAGGGTATGTTCTGCATACATTTAGCTTCAGTAGATGATGTTGGTTTTCCAAAGTAGTTGTACAATTCACACTCCCACTGTCAGTGTGTAAGAGTCCCCACTACCTCACATCCTTGCAAAGATTTGCAGTTAGCTGTCCGTTTTAGCACTTCTAGGAAAGGTGTTGAAAGTAGTATCAGTAGTCTTCTTCAAGACAATCTCAGGAGAGGCCATTTAGATTCTTCTCCAACAGGAGAGAGAGAGGGCTGATTCATTGGCAAAGGAGGCTCAGCAAAATTTGAAAGACCAAAGACTTTAGCTTGGTAAGAATATACCCCCAGATGTTCATCTTTCCAATTTACAAGGTCCTACTACTTCATAATAAATGCCCTAACTTAAAAAACCATACGGAGGCAAACTGGATTTCCTTGTCATCTGGCCCAAATGAGATCCCAGTCAAGAGCCAGCACCGATGCACCAGTCATGTGAGTGAATCATCTTGGAAGCAGATCCCCCAGCTTCAGTCAAGACCTCCCAGCTGACACTAAGTGAAGAAGGGATAAGCTTCTCTGCCAAACCATGCCCAAATTGCAGATTTGTGAGCAAAATTAATTTTTATTGTTGTTTTAAGCCAAGAGTCAATGAACTTTGTCTGTAAAGGGTCAAATAGCAAATATTTTAGGCTTTGCAAACCACATGTGGTCACTGTCACCATTTTTTAGTTCTTTCTTTCTCTCTCTCTCTTTCTTTCTACAATGCTGTAAGAATGGCAAAAAGTATTCCTAGCTTATGGGCCATATAAAATAGGCTGTGGGCTGGATTTGGTCCATGGGCAAGAGTTTGCTGACACCTGTTTTAAGCCACTAAATGTTACAGTGATTTGTTACAGAGCAATCGATTATCAGAACAATTAATTAAATAAGTTGCACGAAGATGAATTTGCAAATTTAGAAGATAAAAAGGAAATAATCGTGTGTGTGTGTGTGTGTGTGTACACTTACACACAAAGTAAACATCACAAGAATTTTATGATAGCTTTATTGGCTAGACATAAAAGGTCAAATGTGACACATAAATACAAAAATGGCAATATACAAAATCTTCCATTTAAAAAAGAAATCTTTTTGCAGAGAAGAAAATAAGTATCTATTGAAAACCTGCCTCATTCCAGGATCTCTGTAGCACCATGACATGCATTATTTTATTTATCTTCATAAGAATCTTATGAAGGAGGTACTATTATCCTTATCCATATTTTACCAATAATGAAACCCAGGTTTAAAGAAGTAAAATAATTTTCTCAAGGCCTCATGACGAATAACAGGTAAAGCTTGGACTCAAACTAAGTTCTATCTACCAAACTCTAAAGCCTATGGTTTTAAGAATTAGCTGGATTGGATCTTAAATAAAACCACTTCACCTGAAATTTGTATCTCACAACCTCACCCACCAATTTTCCAGGTGAGGAAACCGAGACACAGAGAGTTCATTAGAATCATAGCACAATACAACTGACATGAAAGCTTAGTTCCCTCTTCTATATGTACTTCCCTCATCTCTGTACTTGGATCATTTTCGGTTGCAACATATTTAATATGTATATTTAAATAAGTGGTACCATGCTTTTGAAAAATCTAATCAGGGATCTGAAATTTTAGATATTACTTTAATATCTTATTTATAAGCCCATTTTCTTCAGAATTTCTTCAGAATCTAAAATTTTCTACAAATAAATAAGATGTATGTGTATGTATCCTGTGATGCAACAGAAAAAGAGCTATTTCTTTTGCAACAGTTGCAAGCATAGCAGATACCCTAGAAGCATAGCAGACACGCTATGCTGTTTTTGAGTTAGCGAGAATCCCCTGGGAATCAGTGTTCCTTTTGGACTGTATTTTTGTAATACATTTAATTCATGTCAAGTACTATAGAGGTTCAAGGCATAGAGATCTGCAGGCAATTCCTCTTGGGAATGTGTGGCCATTCCCCTTCTGCAGCTGATCCTTTTTGATCTCTTCTAAGCCTCCTCTAAGCAGTCACTCTGAAAAATCTTTATCAAGTGCTCATAGAACCTGAACTCAGCCTCTTGCTGCAGGGAGCACCAAAATCTAATCATCAGAAAGTCCCCACAAGCCAGGGAAACCTGTTCTCTCTCCCCCAGCAGAGAGTCCATGAATAGTTCTAAAAAACCCCTAAAGAGATTCTTTGCGGAGCAGTAGATGGGGACCGAAGATCCTCCCATTTCAACTGCTGGGCTCCACCTTAGCTCTGGCATTGTGGAGAAAAATCACAAGGGAGCAAAGTCATGAAGACACGGAAGCTTGTATTTAGTTCACAGTTGGGGAGGGGGAAATTTCCCCCCTCCCCCTCTTGAGTTCTTGTGGCTGGACTAATAATAAAATTGACACAAGACAGATTAGCGGGAGAAAAAGAAACATTTAATTCGTATGCATGGAAGGCTTATACAAATAGGACCTAATAAGTGGCCAAAGCAGACAGCTTTTATACTTTACAGGGGAAAAAACAATAAATTTTTGAATTGATAAGATGAAGAAACTTAGGCGTTGGGTGCTCAATTAGTGAAGGATCTAAACACTTTGGGCTGGGGGCAGTAAATTAAAGAAGTAACAAGGTTTATTTATACATGCCTTTTGGCCCCAAATTCCTATCTCTGGCAATAAGGGTGTCCTTCTACTCCAGATGCAGGGAGTGCACCTTTCGCATGAGAGATTTATTTCCTGCCTTTGGGGAGACAGAGAGGAGGGTCTCTCTTGCATCAGCTGTTTCTAAAGTAAATTTAATTCAAAATAATCAATATGTCATTGAGACATATTTCGGAGTGGCCTGCCCTGAGCCCAACACCATTCTCTATATATGTGGGCCAGTGCAGTGGACTTTTCATCAATACTCAATTGCCTAATGGCTACATACTCTTAAAAATTAAGAATGGTCACATGACTACCTCATTAGCGAACTGTGAGCCAAAGCATGTATAAGCTGGTGTCCTGTTATCCATGGTCCCTTTTTCTGTGGCAGTGGTTGCAAAAGCTTGTATTTAGATGGAGATACCACCAAATCAAAGCATCCTGGAATGTGAGCACCTCATGAAGGACAGAAACTCTGGCAAGCCTCCCAAACCTGCCACTGACTTCGAGTGAATGGGAAATAAACTGTTCTTTCATCAAGCCCCCGAGACGTCAATATTTTTGTTTCTGCAGCATAACCTAATGTATCCTAACTAATATACCCAGCAATCCCATGGTGTTACATCCATCAAGACTCTACTGGTTCTAATGGATCTATCTAGTAGGTGTGCTTTCTATAGTTAGCAATTCAGAATAGTGCAGTAAAAATACATAAGCTCACTGTAAAACCTCTTGTCCCCTTCCCCTAGAGATTACAAGGTGACACCAAGTATTACCTAAAACTGAGGCCCATTTAATTTCTCAAAGTATAGACAACATTGTTTATTAAGTATTTCCTTCTTAATTAATTTTAGAAAGGTCATATATATAGCAAGTATTTTTCTTTTTTTTTTCTTTTAAATTCTCAATTTTCGCCCACTGATTTGTACATCTAAGTTTCAGTAACACCAGTCCTCTCCCCTCCCCATTATCACTATTATTCATAAACTATCCTTCAGTACCTCCCATTCCTTTTTTCCAGAAAAACCTTAAAATTATTTAATTCCAAATTATGTTTGGATTACAGTTGCAATTGTGCTAATTTTACAAGAAAATTGGGAATACTAAACATCTATAATAATATTTAGCTGAAATATCCAGATACATGATTTGTCTTTATCACTTCTGCCTCTTTGTCCAATAAAATGTTATAGTTTCCTTTACAAAGATCTAATATAATTCTTATAAAGTTAGGCACTGATTATTACAGTATAGGTAATTTAGTTCTATTATGAATGAAGCCTCATAATTTTCTACTTAATTGTTGCTGGTTTAATGAGATGATTTTATCTGTGAAATATCTATTTTGTTTTGCCTTCTTTATTACCTAATACAAGAATGTTACTAGCATCTGTACCATAACAACGCAAAACTGGAAACAACTCAAATGTACAGCAAAAGAGGAATGGATAATTAATTGTGGTATATTTATGCAATGGAATACTACAGTTAAAAAAGAGAATTAACTAGTGACCCTCAATCTCATGTTGAGTGAAAGATGCCAGACCAAAAGAGCAGATCCTGTATGATTCTATTCACAAGAAGTTGAAGAACACACAAAACTAATCTAGGATGATAGAAGTCAAAATACTGGTTACTCGTAGAGGGATGTTGACAGGGAAGGGACAAGAGGGAACTTCCGGGTTGATGAAAATGTCCTGTATCTTGATTTGGATTGTGGTTACATGAGTGTTATACATTTTTTTGTCCATTTTGCTATATGTGAATTATACCTCACTGAAACTAACACACACATACAGCAGGCAAAAGTAACCTAATGGGCATAAAATTCAAAAGAGGGTGACACTGACTGGGAAAGAGCATGCAAGAAACTTCTGGGGTGTGAAAGTGTTCTATGTCTTAGTCTAGACAGTGAAGAAGTGAGTGTCAGCATAGGTAAAAATTCATCAAGCTGGACAAGGAAGTTTTGTGGACTCTGTGTATATTTTATCTCAGTGAAAAAAAAACCTTAAAGGTAACAACTTATTTTTTCACGTAATATTTTGTATTTTCTTAGTGTGCGATAATAATATTCTGCCTTCTTTTCTCTAATTTTAATTCATGTTAGTAATTCTACTTACCAGAATTTTTAAAATATTAAAATTTTTAAAAAATTGTTTCTGTTCATAAAGGTATTTATCTATGATACTATGATATTAAACAATATCTTTCTCCAACAAAGGATTTTGTAACCAACTTAAAAGGCAAATGAACAACTAGGATAACATATGTGCACTATGTAATGTCACTGAAATAGAGCTTAGAAGTCAGTATGAAATGAACAATCTCGTCAACAGAATATTGGGAAATGCCTTGAAAGCGTAATTTATAAAAGTGCAAATATCAAAATAAAATACGAAAAATGTTCAATCTCACTAATAAACAAAGAAACAAATTTAAATAAGACATTATTCTACTTATTAAATTGATTATAGCTAAGTAGTTAATAGTCCAAGCTCTGGAATCACACTGAGTCACTCCTCTCTATGACTCAGTTTCCTTGTATTTACTGTGGAGGTAACATGTATAACACATAACGTTTATACAAAGATCAACTTTATCAATATTTATATGTCTCAGTGACTTGCTTGGCATATAATCAGTACTCAATAAATGTCAACTATTGTTATAATTATGACTCTTAATGTTTTTGGCAAAGATGAAAAGATTGATATCACTCTGTGGTGACAAAGATAGGAAAATATCAATAGTAATGGTTAGTGTTTAAAATTATTACATTCTTTCTGGAGGACCAGTTTGTGAATATGTATCAGAATTTTAATGTCAAGCCCAGACACATTTTTTTAAATTGTTTTTATGTATTTAGAGTGAAGTCAGGTTTTATGCATCTTCACAGTCTCCCCATTGAGAAAAAGTGCTCGGGCTTTGAATTCTGGGCTAGGCTGTCCGATACTAAGAGCTAGCACATATTGAGTTGTGTGTGTACCAGAGTCACAAATAATAATAAATATAATAGCTGATTCACTAAATTGTTTTTGAAGATTCGGAGCCTAAAGTCCTACCTCTGTGCTCTGTCAAGGGTGGCGTGGCCTAGTGAGTAAGAGTGCAGACTCCAAAGCCAACTGCCTTCTTTCAAATCCCATATTAACTGTATGACCTTGGGCAAATTACTTAGCCTCTGCTTTCCACAAAAGCAGTTTACGTATATAACATAATTGTAACAATTCTCAGCACACAGTAAACACTTGATGACAGTATTCTGTGTCAATGTACAAAATGTGCTATGGCTTTTAATCCTTATTACTCTCACGAATTATATACTATAATGGTCCCTTAACACATTTCCTGGCACAAAGTAGACTACCAATAAATATGTTGAATAGATAAAAGAATACTCAATATTTAAATGTGGAAATAAATCTTAATGTGGGCGGAAAAAGAATACTCAATATTTAAATGTGGAAATAAATCTTAATGTGGGCAGATAATGGAGCCTATGTCACCTAGCTAATTAGTGGTAGAGTTCTGATTGGTGTGTGTTTTACTATTCATCACAAGCATTTCATCAGCACATGGAAACCTCTCTTGAGCCAGCTGTACCACTGTGGAAAAAGGAGGTTGTTCAGCTATAAGCATCCACACTTCTCTTCCCTGCTTTTCCCTCCTACTTTCTTTTTCATTCCTCTTCCCTGTGAAGTAAAAGGCATTCGTCATCTTTCATTATCTCCCTTCTTCCTCTGGACTTCTAAAATTGCCCTGCTCTTGTTTTATACCAATGCCTTTGCTAATGTGACTTCATGAGGAGATGTTTTTTCTTCTCTCTTCTCTAGATCAATAGTCTCTGTAACTTCCCATGCCCCACTATTTGATAGTTCCACCAGCTTTCATTCTCGAGTCTCTTAAAGCCCTGGGGGAGAGAACCATTTGAACCTCTTCCTTTGACAATGTTTTGTTTCCCTCCACAGCAGAGCAGTTTCCTTTACTGTGGTGGCAATTCTGTCCTTTCTGATGCCCTTTCTGCCAAAGTTTCTCCATCTGCAGAGGTGACTACAACCTCTGACCAGGTGCTAGGATGTTAAGAAAACTTAAAGATTCTATTAGGTGGCCAGCCTAGTGAGTTTCTAATATGAACAGTGCCAGTATCCTCTGAGGTTTCTGTTACAGAATCTTGCAGGCATTTTATTACAAGGAAAGCCCTGTCTTTCTCTGGATCTCATTCTGGTTGTTTTGATTTATGTGAAGGGTGTGCCAATCCCAGGATGCCCTGACAATGGAAGGTGGGAGACTCGTTTTCTTTGTGTAATATAACAGAAGCAAGAAACCCCAGGTGAGAACTGACATACAGCCAATGTCACGTGTGATCAAGTCTAGAATGGTGAGTCATACCCCTAGACCCTGCAAGATGGGGAGAAGGCAACTTTCTCTGCACCAATTATCTTTGTAACTCCTAAACATGTGTGAAATCAAGCCATAGGTCCTATTGATGTTCCTCTGTCAGTCAGAAAAAAGAAAATGTCATCATTAGAGGAAACCCTACTGGTCATTTGTTAGTGCATGGATCTTCTGTTGAAACAGTGATCCAGTAGGGGAGTATAGTATTTCCATTTTAGGGATGAGCAGCATGAAATTTACCAATGTAATTTGACTTACTACCAGGGCCAGAATTAAAATGCAGAGTAAGTTTTCACTGTATTTGCAGTACATTTTTTCCCATTCTCACCCTGCCTCCTCCTCCATTTGTGGGTAGGGAGAACCTCTTCCAGGAACAGAACACAGGTCACAGAACACATTTGAAACTCTCTGAGAAGCTCCCTTTGCTTGGGGACCCAGATTGAGAGCTCTCCAAGATAAGCTTCAACTCAGATTAGGGCCAGGCATCTGGCTTTTCCTGTCCTCGAGGAAGACTCGCCCTTTACTCTGGGATCAGTTTTTGCTGAACTCGGAGAAACTCTGCTGTGTTTCTAGGACAGTGTCTAGACCACTCGGACCTCACCTCTGCCTGTTCCACACGACCTGCTGAGGAGCCTCATTCCCAACCCCACTATTAGCTTGGCCACAGGGCATTCCTGCACCAGGGAAAATAAGCAGAAGTGATGGCATGCCACAGAGCATCCTGAAATATTATGTTTCTGGTAGTGCTTGCTCTTCCCCTCCCACAAGTACTGCATTCAAATAGAGGCAGCTCCCAACATGTAATATCAGTAAGGAATTCATGTTACATTTTATGAGCCACAGAGATTTAAGGTTGCTTTTGTCACTGCAGCAAAGCTAAATGTTATACATACACTATGCAAGTCACACTGGCCTTCTCACTAGCCTTCAAACGGACTGACCCACTTACTGTTCATGCTGCCTGAGAAGCTCTCCCCTTCCATCTACACATGGTTTTTAATTTTCATAATTTAGAGTTTTGGGCATCTATTCCCTCCTCACAGATAAATGCAGTGGCTACCAAATTTATATGACTTGTCCTTCTCTCAAGCCTTTTATAATTATTTTCTAGTGATATTTGACACTCCCTGAAATTTTGTTATGTATGCATTTGCTAACTTGCTTGTTGTCTATCTTGTCTTCCAGACTACAGCTCCATGAGAACGAGTGTAGTGGTTAAGAGTACAGACTCATTAGCCCAACCGCCTAGATTACAATTCTGGCACCAACAATGGTTAACTGTCTGACACTGGGTAAGCTACTCAATTTACTGGACTTTTTCCCCCTTTATTTGTAAAGTTGGGATAATAAGATAACATATAATTCATAGGGCTGTCATTAGGGTTAAATGTGTCAAAATATGTAAAGCGCTTAGCCCAGTGCTTAGCACATAGTAAGTATTCCATGAAGTTTGGTATTATCATGAGTATTGTACACCACGGCATTCCAGATCTGAGAACACCACCTGAACTAACCACCACTAAGCATCGCTTCTGACAGAAAACTAACTTACTTAATAGTTGAGAACTGATGACCTCCATGGAGGTCTCAGAACAATGTAAGACAATGTTGAGCTTAATTCCTGGCAACTAGTAATGCTTACAATAATAATATTAACAATAACAACAAATAACAATACTACCCTTTATTTAGCATCTAACAGTTATTTGTTACCTACATTATTGCACAGTTGTAATGCAGCTATCATTAGTTTAGGTGAGAGCACAAACTTGGGGAGACATAACCTGTAATTATTCAAGAGTCCATAGCTTACTGAACTGGGTTTTGATTCATGTTTCATTGACTACTTTATGCTGCAGAGGGCTTATTAGATAATTACTTCTTTTTTGTCTTCTACTAGTCCTAATTCCTAAGATGATGGAAATTGTTGCTCTGTTGTCCCCTTGAATAGGTGTGGCCATGCATCTCTTCTGTTTCAGCCCCAGATTTAATACTGATTGAGTTTCAACTTTGTAGCAATCGTCATGCTGGGCTGAGGGTTTGGGGAGAAACAACAGAGAAATCAGATATATCCCTGGCACTTAAGGAGTAAGACAATAGACATTAACTGCTGTTCTGAAAAGGAAAGGAGCTGGAATGTGTTCTTTCCAGTAGGTTCTCTTCTAATCATTACAACCATCTGTCCTTTACATATCAATGGAGGCACAGAGAATTAAGGAATTTGCCCAAATTCACAGAGCTAAAGAAGCCAAGGGGCTAGGTTTCAAATATTAGATGGTGCCAGTGTTTTCTACTGTCTCTCTGCTGCAATGAATGATAAATACCCTCTGTTTGTTTCTTTGTTTTTGTCTTAATTGGTGAAGTCAGGCCTGAAGACAAAGTTCCAGTGATATGTACAGTAAGTAGCACATGACAAACGCATCTATAGCATGACTATACCCCAAGAGGTGTACATTGCTGCATAGAACATATTTGCAGCAATTACAGGATCAGTTGATGCCCTTCTTTCAGTTGCATGGTTCTAGCAGCCTCGAATTTGGGATTTTCTTATTTGGTATTCCATCGGGCAGCCAGGTGTGGCCTGGAGACTTTCCCTAATTGCTCTGTTCCAGGCAACGCCTATTAGGGGCACAGATCACGCACTCCAAGTGCAACGGTGTCTACATCCCCTCACTCAAAACCAGCTTCTTCAGTGGCTCCCGCCTTGCTGTTCCCAACACTCAGTTTGTCAGGAACACAGCATGACTCAGGGCCATAAATCATGGCTAACTTAGTAGAATTAGGTCCGCTCCAAAGGTGGATACATTGCAGGCTCCCCTCTACTTTGCTGAGAGGCCACCTGAGAGCCTTGTTGCTTCAGTGTTATAAATCAGCACCAGGCAGGCGACAGCATCCTGACAGCAGGACAATTACTGTCCTGGAAATAAGAAATGCAAATTTCTCTCCCCTCATTGCAAAGGCATCCAGCGGACTTACTCTATGATATTGATCAATGACTTTAATCTCTGCCCGCCCCCAGTTTATAAAATCCATGTGCCACCTGTCACCCTTTTTCCTCATGGCTCAGGACTGAGGTAGTATTTGATTTCCCTAGGTGTCATGTGAGTCATTTGGGCCACCTTGAAAAGGTGGCTATTAAAATGGTAAGTTTTGGAGAGCAATTTTAATAGCTATTTCACCTGTAAATTGAATCCTGGAGGCTTCAACACTTAGGATCTGTGTGACCTTGACAAGTTAGTTGGTCTCTCTGAGCCAACTTCTCATATGACAAATGCAGACAGAAATATCTGCAGCAGAGGCTGGTTTTGAGGATCAACTGGGAGAACTTCGTAACTTGTGTTAAATAGACGGTATTTAGTATTACTGGGCCAGAGATCTAGGTAAAGTTTAGCTAAAAGGAGATGAAGAAGTGAATCTACACTAACGGATCAATCAGGGTACAGGAAAAATAGGAATGGATGCTACCAAGAGACTGTTTGATTCTGTTTTTCACATGGCAATTGCCAAGCAGATCTGACTGAATTTTTTTAAAAAATGGTTGATAATCACTAGAGGAAAAGGAGACTGGCATGGCCTAGATATCTGCTGTGTTTCAGTCACTGTGCAGGAACCTCACCACATGTAAATTACCTCTATTATTCTGCAGTTTTTCCTCAGTTCCAAAATAGTCTCTGGAAGCTTACCTTTGGAGAGATCGTTTTATTAGCATCACTGGTAGTCAGGGTATAGGAAGATATATTCTAATCTATAAATTATGTGAGATTTACATAAGATTACGATTTTGATGTAGGATTTCTGGGTAGTGGAGAAAGAAAAATGGTTAAAGAAATCCATCTGGGATCCCACCTATGTGGAACCCAGATGCATCTGACACTTAAGACTAATTGGAGGGCTAGAGATCGTAAAATGCCCAAATGTACCAGGAGAGAAGGACTTAGATCAATCCCTCTGAATGGGAGCAAAGCTGTAATTGCCAGCTCACTACTTCATCTTCCCTGATAACACCACAGTTGCTTGTTAAGGAATATGGGTTATTACGATGACAGAAGGACCCTTAATTGTGCCCTTCCAGGAAGAGCCCATTCTCTATCCATGGACATCATAAAGTTAATATAATTTCTGAGAACCAGTATGGTTTATCTTCCTGATATGGGCCCAGAAACCCAAGCAGGCAATGCAGCAAGGGAGATCTTGCAGTACTTAAACTTCAGTTGCATCTTATTGCAAGGAACCGCATGCAGTTATGTAAGGCCTCACACAGCCATTCAGACCAGATGGATTCTAGCTCTACTTGATGACTGATGGACTAACTGATCACAAAGAAAACTTTGTATGCAGAGAGATCTGATCAACGCTTTGGACTCTGCTTGAAAGAGCCTTGTAAATAGGAAGGTCATCTATAAACACTTCTTCCGCAGTCAACTGGCTGACCGTGATGATCAGAGCAATAAATTGCGTGTGCATACATGGGAATGGAGTAGGACTAGTAACGAGGGACCTCACTTGAATCTTTGAGATAAATAAGAAAGTCATGTGACTGTTATGTACTGAATGTTTATGTCCCTACAAAATTCATATGTTGAAGCTTTCACCCCCGATGTGATGATACTTGGAGATGGAACCTTTGGGAGGTAATGAAGGTGAGATGAGGTCATCAGCATGGTTCTCTCATAGTGGGATTAGTGCCCTTGTATGAAGAAACACCAGAGAGCTTACTTTCTCTTTTTCCCCATGCATGCACAAAGAAGAGGTCACATGAGCACAGCAGGATGGAAGCTCCTTATAACCCAAGAGAAGAGGCCTTATAATGAAGCCTACCTTGCCACCACCTTGATCTTGGACTTCCCAGCTTCCAGAAGTGTGAGAAATAAATTTCTGTTGTTTAAGCATCCAGTCTATAGAATTTCTCTTTCTTTTTTTAATGTAATTTTATTGGAGTATAGTTGCTTTACAATGTTGTGTTAGTTTCTACTGCACAACAAAGGGAATCGGCTATACTTATACATATATCCCTTCTTTTTTGGATTTCCTTCCCATTCAGGTCACCACAGAGCATTGAATAGAGTCTCCTGTGCTATACAGTAGGTTCTTATTAGTTATCTCTTTTATACATAGTTATCAGTAGTGTATATATGTCAATCCCAATCTCCTGATTCATCCCACCCCCCCTTCCTCCTTGGTATCCATATGTTTGTTCTCTACTTCTGTACCTCTATTTCTGCTTTGCAAATAAGATCATCTGTACCATTTTTCTATATTCCATATATGCATTAACATACGATATTTGTTTTTCTCTTTCTGACTTACTTCACTCTGTATGACAGTCTCTAGGTCCACAGAGTATTTTTTTTTTATTGAACTATAGTTGATTTACAATATTCTGTTAGTTTCAGGTGTAGAGCAAAGTGATTCATTTATATATATTTTTTTTCTTTTCTATTATAGGTTATTACAAGATACTGAATATTGTGCCCCGTGCTATTATATTATTTTTTATGGAAGTCCAAGCTGACTAGGACAATGATTATTAGCGCCAAGTCTAAAAACTTCACTCTGTGTTATTGCTCTTGAAAAACTAATTTTAAGTTTTATTTGACAGTGGCAGGTTAACAGAGAAAGGAGTGGGCATTTAGAAAAATATCCTATATGTTAAAAGACAAGTGTGTCACCTCAAAGATTTAATCCAAGAAATAGTCTTGGCAGGAAATGTGAGAGACATGATATGGTGAGAGCTGAGAACAGCCTCGGTTGCTACAACCATCAGTGTGGTTACTAAGCACACAGCACCTCAGCCTGCCAATCCCTCACTCCGAGCTTCAGTGTCGTGGCCTGGAAATCTCGGTCATGCTGCTTCGTAGCGAGTTATACGAGCAAGTGCAGACAGACTCCTTGGAGAAAGGACTGGGAAAACAGTGTCGCACCCAAACTGGAAATTACAGTTATTTTCATCCACACATGCCTCCAGCCACCAGTGTCAGTTGATTCTTCAATAAAAAAACTTTCAAATTCTTATTATGTCTCCCTTTCCACTATTATCGTCAGGCAGTGTCTTATCATCTTTTACTGTGAGATTATTTCAGCACTCCCTGCTTGCCTGTCTTTGCCTCTTATTCCTCCTCAAAACCACCCTCTTGTGGTTTCCCTAAAATACCAGCAATGTGTTTGTTTCATAGATCTGGTCATTCCACAAAGAGAGCCGATAGCTTTCTGCCACCTGAAGATGCTCTGGTCCTGATTTGTTGCTCCAGCTTCAGCTTTGCCCACCTCCCTCTCTAACCCCTGAGCAAACTCCATCATTACACTACCCATCTTTTCCTGAACAAATCTTTGACATTCTCACCTGTGGGCATGGCCTTCTTAAACTTCTCCCTGTCCCTAGTGCCTTTACCCAGCAATACATCATCAGAATGGAATTATTTACTGTAGTAGGCAGAATAATGACTTCCCAAAGATGTTCACATCCTATTTTCTGTAGCTTGTGAATATGTCATTCTATGGTAAAGGAGAATTAAAGTTTCAGAAGGAATTCAAGTTGCTGACCAGTGACCCTTGAGGTTATCCTGGATTATCTAATGGGCCCAGTGTAATCACAAAGGTCCTTTACATGCAGAAGAAGGAGGCAAAAGGCTTAGTGATACAATGTGAGAAACACTCAATTGGCTGCTCTAACTTTGAAGCTGGAAGGGGTCATGAGCCAAGGAACATGAGCAGCTTCTAGAAGTTAAAAAAAAGCAGGAAAATGATTCTCTCCCAGATTCTCCAGAAGTAACACAGCTCTGCTGCCACCCGAGAGATCCATTTTGGACCTCTCACTTCCAAACTGTAATATAATAAATTTGTGTTGTAGTAAGCCACTAATCATGTGTTATTTTGTTACAGAAGTGACAGGAATCTAATACATTATGCTCATTCATTTTTTGTTCATATTGAGCACCATGTAAGTTCATCAATTTGCTAAGTACTGTGGTGGAAACAGAAGAAATGGAAGATACAGTCCTGGCCCACAGGCATTTAAAATCCACTTTGGAGAGATAATAGTAAGTAATATCCATCGAACATTTATCATGGCAAACAGGGCTCTACACTGTGCATATATTACCTCACTTTCTCCCCCCGCAGCACCATAAGGTATGCTCAGCGAGGTTAATAAAGAGAATAAGTTAACAAGATGGGAGAATGGGCATTTGAACTCAAGCCCAAGTGACTTCACCTAAATTCATTTAGCTCTCCCCTCCTGTTTTTTGGTTTTTGGTTTTTGGTTTTTGGTTTTTGTAGTAAAGGAACAGATAATTGCTTTGGGCTTTCAGAGGGAGGAGATACTATTTGAATTGAAAGAATCAATAATAGCTTTTGGTAGTAGGAAGATTTTGAACTGGAACTAGGCTTAGAAGGAATATTATATATTAATCATGACATACACAGTAAGAGTGACTATAAAATGCCTCTATCTTAAGATTCATCTATGTCTTTGTGTGGCTTCATAACTTTATTCATTTTAATCACTGACCGGTATTCTGTTGTATGAATATGCCACAGTTTATTCATTCATCCATTCAAAGACAACTTGGTTGTTTTATTTTTAGAGATATGAAAAAAAGTTGTTATAAACTTTTCCAGGAAAACTTTTTGTGAACTTAAATTTTCAGATGAGTTGGGTAAATACCTAGAAACATGAGGTTGGATCATATTATAAGACCATCTTGAGATTAGTAAAAGACTGGCCAACTGTTTTCAAAAGAGACTGTACCATTTTGCATTCCCACCAGTAATGGATGAGAGTTCCTGTTGCTCTACATTATTGCTAAAAATTGGAATTGTCAGATTTTAGCCATTCACTAAGTCTATAGTGATAACTTTTGTTTTTAAAAGACATCTCCACTGGGTGTAGAATTCAAGGTTTCATTTTGGGGCTATTTTCTTGCAGCAATTTAATGATGACATTCCTTTTATTTCCCCTGCCTGAGGAGACATATCCATAAAGATATAGCTAAGACCAATGTCAAAGAGAGTACTGCCTATGTTTTCTTCTAGGAGTTTTATGGTTTCAGACTTTACATAAGTCTTTAATCCACTTGGAGTTGATTTATGTATATGCTGTAAGATAGTGTTCTATTTTCATTTTTTTTGCATGTGGCTGTCCAGTTTTTCCAACAGTATTTCTTGAAGAGACTATCCTTTCTCCATTGTATGTTCTTTGCTTCTTTGTTGTAAATTAATTGTCCATATATGTTGGTTTACTTCTGGACTCTCAATAATATTCCATTGATCTATGTACCTGTTTTTCTACCAATACCATGGTGTCTTGATTACTATAACTTTGTAATATAGCTTGCAATCAGGGAGTGTGATACCTCCAGCTTTGCTCTTTTTTCTCAGGATTGCTTTGGCTATTGGGGTCTTTTGTGGTTCCATATAAATTTTAGAATTTTTTGTTCTATTTTATGAAACATTTTCTTGTTTTGATAGGTACTGCTTTGAATCTATAATTGCTTTAGATAACATGAACATTTTAGCAATGTTAATTCTTCCAGTCCATGAACACGGACTATCTTTCCATTTCTTTGTGTCTTTAATTTTTTTTCAACAATGTCTTATAGTTTTCAGTATATGGGTTTTTACCTCCTTAGTTAAATTTATTTTGTTCTAAATATTTTTTTCTTTTTGTTGTTATTATAAATAAGATTGTTTTCTTAATTTCTCTTTCTTCTAGTTCACTGGGATGACATCAAACTAAAAAGCTCTGCACAGCAAAGGAAATTATCAACAAAATGAAAAGACAACCTACTTAATGGGAGAAGATATTTGCAAATCATATATCTGATAATGTGTAAATCTGATAATCTAAAATATATAAAGAACTCATACAACTCATCAACAACAAAAAAAAACCAAACAGCTTGATTTTAAAATGGGCACAGGAGCTGAATAGACATATTTTCCAAAGAAGACATACAGATGGCCAACAGGAACATGAAAAGATGTTCAACATCACTAATTTATTAGGGAAATGCAGATCAAAACCATAATGAGATATCACCTCACACCTGTTAGAATGGCTATTATCCAAAAGGCAAGAAATAACAAGTGTTGGAGGAAAGGGAACTCTCATAAACTGTTGGTAGGAATGTAAATTGATACAACCACTATGAAAAACAGTATGGAGATTCCTCAAAAAATTAAAAATAGAAATATTCTATAACCCAGCTATTCCATATGGGGGTTTTTATCTGAAGAATACAAAAACACTAATTCAAAAAGATATATTTACCCCTATATTTACTCCAACATTATTTACAATAGCCAAGGTATGCAAACAGCCTAAATGCACATTGATGGATGCATGGATATATATAAACAATAGAATACTACTTAGCCATAAAAAATGTGAAATCTTGCCATTTGCAACAACATGGATGGACTTTGAGGGTGTTATGCTAAGTGAAATAAGTCAGACAGAGAAAGACAAATACTGTATGATTTCACTCATATGTGAAATATTAAAAATAAACAAACAAATGAAACAAACAGAAACAAACATATAGATACAGACAACAGAGTAGTGGTTACCGGAAGGAAAGGGGTAGTGGGGAGAGGATCAAATTGATGAAAGGGGTCAACTGTATGCTGACAGATGGAAACTAAATTTTTGGTGGTGAGCACGCTATAGTATATACAGAATTAGAAATATAATGTTATGCACATGAAACTTATATAATGTTATAAATCAATGTTACCTCATTTAAAAAATACCTCAAAAATATTTTAAAAATTTATAGTCCACTGTCTGCTTGCTCATAATTTTTTCTGACAAGAAGTCTGCATTCAACCTTATATTCTGTATCATGTGCCTTTTGTGGGGGGGGGGTTTGATCTTGAATCTGTGGTTGTGGCGTTTTCATCAAATTTTCAACAAAGTTCAAAAAACGAAACTCTTGGCTCCGATAATATTTTAATACATATAGATTGTATATGTCCCAAATTAACAGATTTTATAAATCATCAGCATTTTAATTTGCATAGGTAGAGGGATTAGCACAAAGGTATTAAGTGAGAAGGTTATGACTCCAACAAACAAGATCAACTTTATGGCTGGCTTCAGTTCTAGTTGGAATCCAGAATAAAATCAGGGAACCATGATATAGGGTGAGATCAGCAATCAGGATAAACATGTTTAAGATTAACATACTATAAAGGTTATATTTAGAATGGTGTCAAATAGACCTTGATTAGGATTCTGACTCTGTCATTCACTAACTGTATTAGGGTTTAAGAGCTTCCGTAAAATAACAGAATCGTTTTTAAAGGGTTATTATAACATCTGAATGAAACGATGTAAGTTCAGTGCTCTCAGAAAATTGCCTCCTATACACTGAGACCTCAAAAACTGGTAGTTATTACTGATTAGGCAATGAAGCTTTAATTAGAGAGACAGAATGCAAAAACTTGACTCATAGATTTTATAGTTCTAAGGTTGGAATAGATCATTTTTCTACCCAAGACTTCATGGAATCTGTAAATCAGGGGAAAGAATGAAGTCAAGGCCTGAGAAGAAAGCCAATGGCCAAGAAGCCAAAAGAAGTCTGTAGATGTTATCAACCCAGAATAATGAAAAAAAGGTAGTAAAGATGGAATACAGAGTGAGGAGGTGGGAAGGTGAAGAACAGGAGTGAGTAAGAAGAGAGCAATGGAGAGAGGTCTGGGGAAATTGTTAGGCGCTTGCAATTGTAGGCAAGTTTTCTTACATGCAAATTTGTAAATTTGGTTGATACTACTACACTTACTGCTCATGGGAATGGGAATACGATTAAATAAGATGACCATCTACCTAAATACCACAATGGCAGACCCGGAGTGGACCTCAGTAAACATGAGCTGTTATTAAGAGGATAATGTTGGATGGGTCATGAATCCCCTAGGCATAGTTCACAATTAGCCACACTTGATTCTGGCCTTAAGGCAATAGAAATTCCAGAAGAGTAAATTTGGAGTTGAGGACACAAAAGGGAGCACTGAAATGAAAAAAATATACATATGGAGAGAAGAGGAAAATAATGTGTAAACACTATGTTAATGTTCCTAGTGCCCACCATGACTGGATTGCTGAGCTGTTTGTTCTGTCTGAACCTTTTGAATCTGTTTCCTTTTCTGATTCAAAGTCTTTGCATCATTTTTTGCCCTCTGGAGAGGTTTTTGAGATTATGAAAATGCTAGAAACAAATTGAGCATTCATCACTATTATTCCCACTTCACAGATGAAGACAGAGGTTCAGAGCTACCTAGAGATTAGTTCATGATCCCTCAGCTTGAGTGATTGAGATGTGAACCAGGTCATTTTCCTTAACATGAGCCCCCACTCCATTCCACTATGTTGCTCTAAGGATCTTGTCAGATATTTAAACAGCATTGCCTTACAAAGGTGGTAATCCCCATAAAAGTAAACAGCAAGGCAGATGTTTGCTGGAGACTGAGCCAGATCTGTCTGTGAGTGCCGAATTGCTGTCTCAGCACTGCTGCCAATGCACAGTCTGCTTGCCCACCCCAGGCACCGGAAACAACGAGAAGGACCTTCCACATGGCAAAGTCTCCAAAGCCATGTGATTCCGTTGCATTTGCTTTAATACCTAAGCCAGGCACAGCTAGGGCAAGGGTCTAGCTTTGGTCAGGATGAGCTGAGGGGCTGCTCACAGATATCATCTGATGTTCAAGTCCGGGCCGTGCCTTCCTGGCAAATGCATTCCTCAGTTAAACAAACAGTAATTACAGAAATTGCAGATTTGATATTTTATTAATGAATGAGAGTACATAGGGGTATTGAAGGGTATCCACGAGCATATGCATAGTTATGCCATGAAAGCATTTCGGGTTTGCTTGCATCTCAGTACTACAGGGACACAGTTGGTACCTGGCAGCTTAAAGTGAATAGAATGAAATCTTTCCCTTTTACAGTTATATAAAGATAAGTCATAAATCAGGAAGGTATCTTGTAAATCATCTCAACTACTACTTTTATTTTATAAATAAGGGACTGAGGTCTCAGGGGCATCGGTGGAATTTGGTTGTGGTCACAAAGCTAATGAGTGAAGGAGTCAGGATCTCCATCAGGGCTGCTGGCTTTTGCACTCTGTATCTGGGGCAAGTCACAAACATATAAAGTCTGATTTCTTTCTCCTATTTCCCTTTCCTTTTGTTTTTGTTTATCTTTCATTCTTTTATTCTCCAATTCATCGATCAATAATTTTCTCATTCTTTGCCTATTTTATGTACTTTTTCCTTTCCTCCCTTTTCAGGAAAGATAGGAATATCCCGTGTTCAGTGTGAAAGAGTTTTTGTTTGTTCATTTCTGTTTCCAATGTTTGTGAAATGGAAACCCAAAGAGGATAAATGTCTCATGCAAGTATACACAGCTATACAGATACATCCTGGGGCTGAAACTCAGCTTCCTTCACTGTCAATCTCATGGTTTTATTTTTTGTAACCATTCTACATTTTTTTTCCATTACAGTTAACACTTTTGGGCCATGACTTTCACTATATTATTGGTAACATGACAGCAATTTTCTTTCTTCAACACATACAAAAACATAAAAATGTTCTAGTTCTTGCTTCTCTGAACTTCCTAAAATTCTAAAAGAAGGGCTCACGACAAATTCCATTGGTGGGACCTTATGGCAACTATGTTAAGAATTTACCAAAGATGTCAATACAGCAGAGTTTTTGTTATGGGTCTCATAAAATAAATATTATCCTAATTAGAAAAGCATAAAAGTATGCTTTCAATAACTATCGAGACATTAGTGAACAGATATCACATCATTAGCACATCCTTCTCAATTTATATACACTTTGAAAATCTCATTTACTTAGATCCTTCATGTCTTTATTTCAAGAATCACCAATCTTTATCGTGATTAACCTAGATTACCCAAAATTTCTTTAAGGAAAAAGAATCAGTTAAAAGTTTTTCTGATGTAAAAGGTCAAGTAAATCTACTTTCATTCTATGGTGTATATCTAAGCTAGATTTCCAGACCTCATCTCCTTCTCCATTACCCCCTTGGGATTCTGGAAATACCTGGTCAGGCTAGCAGAGTAGGTTAACAAATTTCCTATTTGCTTGAGGGTGTAATGAATCTCATGGATTATTTAAGTCTGAATGCGTTTAGGCTAATGTCTGACAACAAGGGCTAAGACCACTGTACTAGAGTCTGCTATTTATGTTACTTTCCTGCTCGCACTCCCTTCTAAAGGAAATCTACCTGTCCTTCAGCCATTATATGGCCTTTCTGTCTACTTATGTGACCCATGGTGTCCTAGTTTTACAGCTATTTGAGCAAAGGATGAGCACTTCATCCAAGCTGAACAATGATCCCTGACTTGACACAATGAAGTGAATGGTGTCGATCATAGTTTTCTTGCAGAAATTTGAAATAAGAAGAGCTGAAAAAATTAGTTCACAGTTAGGGAGATCGGTAATAGAAAGATAAAAAGGTAAAACTGGCACTTTGCTCTGCTTCCATATGAATAAATGTTTATTATTTAGTGCAATCATATAAAAAACTTTGCATTCTGAGATAAACCTCAAAATGCAAGAATACTGTATTTATTACTATTCTCCCAAATAAATATTGTCTTGAGCCCCTATTCCTGTAGGTTTCTGATTCCCTAATGAAAGCAAGTTTATCTCAAATGTTTGCAATACTAGGGCACATGCCACCCCGTGTAGATTTACTAATTATAAGAGGCAACGTGTGTTTTTCTACCAATGATCAGACTATCTGTAGCTTTCTTTTCCTCTAGAATCTCACTGTATGTTTTACTCAGAGTGTCCAGTTCTTCGGAAAGCTTTACATGAGATTATTTTCTAAGTAATCCTCCAACCAAAGTCTCTATGGTTTCCTAGAATGCACAGTACTGCCTCCCAAACTTGAGCTCATGGACCAGAGTCCGTTTGTGATGTGTTGCATGAAAATGAGAAAAAATGAATTATATGATCATTTTTTATAAAGTAACTTTTATGAACTTTAAGAACTGTTCTTCATTTAAATATCATACCCTTTCTATATTCTGATGATCAAATATCTTTTCTTTTATGAAAAGATGATAATATTAAATAGCGTTTCTTTCTCAATACCTTGACTGGGTCTAGTAAAATACTGACACCCTATATAAGTACCTTTTAAAATTTGCTAAAATTTGAAGCTCAAAAATCTGGGCCACTGATGCATGGGGCATGGAATTAGATGACAAGCTGAGTTTTGGAAGTTTGGGAATGAATTTTCAAATAAAGAAACTTAACACTGTCCAGAGAAGCACATATTCCCCAGTTCAGCATGGGTCTACTGGGGTTGAACCAAGACCTGCTATAAAATATCAGTGTGCTTGAGCCATGAGGCCATGACAGAAGCCACAGGTATAGCCAAGAATGAGACATCAGTGAAGTAATCAAAGGCTCTACGATGAGCCTCGGGGCAACCAGGGAAAGGAGGTGCTAACCACAGTGAAGATGGGGCATGAGAGCCAATGGGGTCACCTTGGGAGTCCACAGACTGGGAGAAGGGGCTTGGGGGCTGAAGTTCTAGTGATTTAAAGTGACCAGGTAGATATCAAATATTTTTTTAAAGATTTTTTTGATGTGGACCATTTTTAAAGTCTTTACTGAATTTATTACAATATTGCTTCTGTTTTATGTTATTTTGGTTTATGGCCGCGAGGTACGTGGAATCTTAGCTCCCTGACCAGGGACCAAACCCACACCTGCTGCGTTGGAAGACAAAGTCTTAACCACTGGACCACCAGGGAAATCCCAGACATCAAATATCATTATTTGTTACCATGACCACAAACTTTGTCCCAGAGGATATCTCCTGATCAGTGCAGTCTGGGGAAGGTGAATCATATAAAGAAGTCAGAACGAGCTGGAAAACCTAAAGTAAATGAGATACATGGAAATCCTTTAAATAGCCTCCTTTCTGCACCTGTGTATGGTTTGACTTTTCCATCTAGACCTATGATTCTTACTCCTGGCTATATATTTTAAAACACCTGGGAAAATTTAAATAACTTCCCAAAAGGGCACTGTGGTGAGTTTTGAGGCCTTGACCTCATCCACCGTGTGCCCCGTGAAAGCATTTCACTCTAGTTCCTCATTACAAAGCGAAGTCATTGGAATAGGGGTTCTCCTTCCGGCTCAGAGGTTCTATTCTATTCTCTTACACATTTCCATCAATTTTTCCCAAAAGGAAATGCCATGTCTTGATCCCAAGGCAGAAAAATTAAATTAATGTTAGTATAGTTCCAGTCGTTTAAAGTCTGAATTAAGTGATAAGACTGAACTCAAGTACCCAGTTTTTGTCTTTAAATGGGAGATAACAAAGAATAAAAGGATCTTAATTCTTTCTTTGTTGGACAGGCACAGTCACAGCTCGCTGAAAGGCAGACAAGTCCTGTGGTGACCTGTCCAAAGAGCTTGCTGGAATTCCACTCTCTGGAAATTTCCAGAAAGTTGTTCACAGGGAGGTGTCTCATTAGAGGCACTCTTCTACAAAACCGCTTAAGAAACACCTGAGAGAAGCTGCCGGCCACCAGATGTTGCTATCTGCTGTGCACTGCAAGACCAGGATGCTGGATAAATTGTACCCACTGCTGGGGAAATCCTGGTTGCCACAGGAGCTAGACGTGGAGAAGCCACACCCTCTACAGGAGCCTGCCAAGAAGTGCACCGGAACCGGGAAGCAAAATTCCTTTCTTTCCCCTACAATGACTCTCCAGCACTCTGTACTATCAAAATTAGCATTGTGTTTACCAGCAAAGCAAAACTTTATATAAAAGGTCCCAGATCCATTTCCATAGAGCAGGGTAAAAGGGTTAATTAGAGGCTAAGATGCAATAAATCGATAACTGGCACAAGTTCCTTGAGAGATGTACATCTGACTGGTCATATATTATTAATACTGCCAGGGGGCCAAAGAGACTGCAGAATATTTTTGAAAACTGTCATTGATGTGTATACAACTGTTCTCTGCATGCTGTCCCCAGAGTCCCCACTGTGTGGTACCAGCCCAGGCAGCTGGATTTTGCTCTGATTCTCTCTCTGTACCCTACCTTTCCCTACTCTTCCTCTTACCACAGGAGCTGGACTCCAAGTGTGGCACTCTGACCTCTAAACAGTTCCTTCCAAACTCTTCCTTAACAGACTTTGATTCCACAGACTCCAAAGTGGGAGGAAATTAACTAAAGGGCGTTTACTTTAGGGAAACGCTGATATATTCGTCTTCATACCAGGCATGGAGAGGCAGCAGGCGGAGTCATGGATGGGCACAAAGAGGGGAAAGTGATTGAAGAGAGGTGAGCACAGCAGGGCAGCCTCTAGGCTACAGCTCTACAGGGCCAGTGCTATTGGCAAACATTCTAGGAGCACTGCTGTGGGGCTCTACTGGGGTGAGGAAAAAGCCAGAATCCAGGAAACAGAGAAATCATGGAGGAGTCCACAGAGCCAGTGAAGGCGAAGGTGGGTTTAAATATATTTTAAAATCAATACTTACGACTTTAACGTTTAAATAAGTTCATTCCCAGTAGCAGAGAGCAGGATAAAAATCATATAGGCTAATACAGAGCATGGAAGGGGAAGAGGTGAAATAGTGAGAAGTTAGAATTTCAAAATCAGAAACAATTGCTGACACTAAGCAGGACTCAGAACACAAGAACCAGGCAAATGCTAAGCATAACTGAGTGGTTGACCATATTCCCTTACTGCTTCTCATGAAAGATTTCCCATTTTCCTTACCTTTGTTAAGTAGCATTTCCTTAAGCAGAATGGCTGGAGCATTAGACAAATGTCATTGGTATCACATTCCCTAGTTTCATGCAGATAAAGAGACAGAGCTTAATACCTTGAAACTTGATTTCTGAACACAGAGCAACACAGCCATGGTGAATGCAAGCAGTGTATATTGAGTGTATTTTTCTCTTCCTCGACTGGAGCCTGATATTGTCACCTCTATATTGCAAATGATCTCCCAGTTGGCCCCAGAAACAGGAAGTACCTTCACTCCTGGGCTTTGTCCTGCACAGGAACAGGTGTGTTTTGAAGTGATGAGTAGGGAAATCTCAGTTGTCCCACACAGGGTCCCGTGGGTGAAGGAGATTTTGAATGTACCAACTTCCAGAGTCACACTTCATCACTACAACCCCTGAAACTAAATCACATTGAAATCACATCAGTGATAGATAAGGATCAATGTTGATAAGGATCTCAAGACCAATTTACTGAAGTACTGGTCAAGCCCTTCCTGTTGTCCATTTAAACTAAGGCAAATCGTGTGGCTGGTGTGCTGGGCATTTCACTATGCATGCACCATATTTTATTTTACTAGAAATATTTTCTTCTTTTAAAATATAACTTTTCTCTACCATTATAAAAGTAATGCATAATGATTATAAAAACTTAAGGGAATACAGAATAACACAAAGAGGAAGATAAAAATGTCCTAGAGTCCCACCTCATAGAGCAGAGTTTCATTCTAGAGGTCTCCAGATACTGAAACCTACTATTTTTTTTTTTTTTTTTTTTTTTTTTTCCCCGCTCTGCAGCATGTGGGATCTTCCCAGACCAGGGCACGAACCTGTGTCCCCTGCATCGGCAGGCGGACTCTCAACCACTGCGCCACCAGGGAAGCCCTGAAACCTACTATTTTGATAAGAAAGAGGAAGATGAGAAGGTAGAGTCTCCTCACCCCTCCCTTTTTTGTTCCTGTTTTGTTCCTTGTGGTGCACTGCTGTCCCAGTAGCGCAAAGGACCCTTACCAAACTGAAGCCAGAAGCTGACCCTCATTAATTTAAAATCTGACATCTTGGCTGTTAACTTGTATCTTAACCTCTTGAGTTCCCATTTCCTTTCTTCATATATAAGGGATGATTTTTTTAAACTTGTGTTTGTTGGATGGAGATGCCCTTAAATATTTGTTGTAGGACCAAGTAGGGTCTTGAATTCCCTCTGGGGCATTGGGTCACTATGGCCGTGACACCTGGGTTTTCTAGACTAGGTCCTAAGAGAATAGGAGACTGGGAAAACGAGTTCACCACTATAGGGTGGGGGAATGGCAGTCAATGTAGTGAAATGTCAGGAAAAATGTTCATGTGCTGGACACCAAACTTTACAGTGTGGAAAGAACGTGACAGAGCTGGTACCAATTCCATCTTTGCCACTTCCCTTGTACGCTTGTACACTTGGGCAAGTAACCTAACAACTTGTTACTTCTACTTGTGTGTAACTAATGGAAGTTAGTATCCCACCATCCTCACTGGATTATTTTCAGAACTACATTAAAAATCTAGACAAGCCCCTAGCACACTGTCTGGTACAGAGATGCTTAACAAGCATTGTTTCCTCCTCTGTTCCTCCTTGCTGCTGATTTATTATCTACTGAGGTTTGGAGTTGAAGGGGGTGGTATGTTTGAAGTCATTTTTTCCTTAGATGTCTTTTGGTTCAATATGTGTCTGTCTCTCATTTCCTACCTGAGAGTTTGTTACCCCAGGTTAGCAATGCTGAAGGTGTTGCTATGGCTACGGCTATCCTGTGACTTGGAGTAGTGATAAAGCTGCAGGAGGCTGAGTCTGTGCTTTCGTGCAGATGTCCTCAAAACCACAGAGAAGGAACAGTGAGCCTTGGGAGGACACTTGCCTATGAAATTCTGGGCCTTCAGTGGGCAAGGGTTGAAATCAAGTGATATGAGGACTGCACACATCAGGGCCGCCTTATACAACCTGCCCTGGCAGTATCAGGCCCTTCCAAATGAGCAACCCTTACATATGGGAAACTAAAAACACAAATTTATTATTCTCTGTATTTTTGTTTCTCTTTTCAGTCTCTTCTCTATTTTCACTGATAACCTCTCCTTCTTCCCTTGAAAACAGATTCCCTGATTTTAACTCTGCAGAAAAAATGAGAGAGAGAAACCCTTTTTCCTTTCATTAAAGTTGCTTACTGAATCAATTCTGTTTATAGAAGGCAGCAACATCCAGGCATATATTGCTTTCGCTCATCTCATACCGTAAGTCGTGTGGTATCGATTCTTCCTCTTTTTGTCCAGCTATCTTGGGCATTCTAACCTGGGACCACACAAGTCCACAGCTGATTTATCAAGCCTGCCAAAATTCTCAGCCTGAAAGGCAAAAAGAAAAAGCGTGAATTACATTATGTAGCCAAGTCATTTAACATAAGTTATCTCATTTCATCTTCCCAGCTATTCTATGGAGTAGCTGGCATTTCCTCATTTTACAGAGGTGAGTATTTTGCCTGCAGTCACGGAATTAGTAAGTGTCTGAGCCACTAAACGAGTCTGGGACCATCTAATTGCAAAGCCAGCCTTTTATCTTTCTGGGTCATTGCCTTATAATGACACAGGCATAGTATGCTCAGTACAGGGCATTACACCTGTGTAAAAGTATACATGGCATTAAAAGCTGATGGTGACAACGAGCCAATATCGTGTCTGAGATTTTTTTTCTAAGTCTGTAAAGTATTCATCAGTGCAACTGTTTTCAGGGCTGCTGGTCTTTGAAAAATACACATCTAGGGAAACACAGGAAAGAACAGATGTTGCCTGTGGCATTTCATGCCTAATGCATAGTACTATATCCCTCAGCTCCTGGAAGATGAATTCCTTTCGTTTTCTCACCACTTAGGTTTGGTCACTATTCACAGATCAGACAAGAAACATATGCTATCCTTTTCCAATCTAATCCTCACCTTCTCCATTAGGCTTTAAGGAGGCAGGAGGGCATGATGAAAAGAAAAAGGATCATGAATAACCAGGGTGCTAATCCTGGACACCTTCAGCAACCTGACCAATTCTTCATCTCTAAGGGGGTGAGCAAGGCTCTCTTCTGGCAACGGTTGAAGTCACACCTGGGATGTGAGGTCTGCATATGTCAAGCCCACCATAGGCAGCACAGCTGTGTAGTATCAGGCCATTCTGAATGAACAACTATCATGTTCCAGAGACTCAAAGCACAAATTTATTTTTACCTGTATTTTTGTCTCTATGTTCAGTCTAATCTCTATTTTCATCCATATATCCCTAGTACTCTTGTGAGGATTTAATGAAATTAAATGTGTCATTTAATGAAATGACCTATTTGAGGTTCCTAGTACCTTGTCTGGCATATAGTAGATGCCCAACAAAATCAGGCCCCCTTCCCTTCTCTTTTTTCCTTTCCAAAGGAGAGGATAATCCACTTCTCTCTTCTTGGTACAAGCTACTATTGTCTTACTCACAAGTCTAATTTCCACAGATTATAGCTCCTCATGAATATCAGGAAGACCAGTACTCACTCAACAAAATGGCACCTTAATGTTATTTCCTTAGGAGGTTTAATTATTTGGTAAACGTACAAACACCTACCATGTATGAAGGGGAATAAATAACAGAAAACTACAAATCATGGACTTGACCCTCAAAAAGCTCACAGCTTGGCTGGGGAGACAGCAACACAAGAGGGAGTTGTGAATGTGGGCTGAGACATGCTATACCTGACTTGGGTACTCCAGATTAGAACCTTGGAGTCATAGGACTGTAGGAAGTCTCTCTAACCTCAAGCTAAGTAGGTCGCTAATGATGGAAAAGAGTTCTCTACAAGATTTAAAATCCTACAGCTCTTCCAAGCTTCAAGATAAAATACTGCCTCCACTCCTAAAGAGAGATCGAAGCTCTACCACAGAGAGGCTTATTAGCAATCACCCTGATATTCAGACTTTGCAATCAAAGTGAACAGCCTAATTGGCTGATTAAAAACATTAGTTCCTACTGAAATGTATTTCAATATTGGACTGTGAGACTTAGGGACTCTGTACTATCCACGAAATCAGAAAAGTATTTGTCTACACTCTTAAACTGCATTGACATGGCCCAGTGTGAAATGGAAATTAGGCGAATCTCTGAGATGTTTGAGAAACCAAGCCATCTCGATTTGATGGGTCAAATCTTGGAGTGGACAGGCTCCCTTCATGATCCACATTGGCCACTGAAAGGATGCTCCACCCTCCCTTCCAAAGACTTCCCCACAGTCTTCTCAGAAGGGAAGATATTCCCAGATCTCTCTAGTAGCACAAAGTTTCCATGGCAACTTTGTGCAACTAGAGAGATCTGGGCAATATCTTCTCTTAGGAACCTCTGCTAAAAACACTAGGCATCTTGGTTCATTTGTTTTTCTCCTCTACAGTCAGAAGTTTAGAGAAAACAAACACAGAGGGTAAAAGCCAATATTTATTCAACCCACATTTGGGGTCAGGCACTGCTCTGTGGTGCTTCTCTCCCATCAACCATGCAAGATGCCATTAACCCTGTTCTACAGGTACAGAGCTCAGGATCACAGGGTTAAAAGTGACTTTTCCAAGGTTAGTTAGTGGGTAAAAGGTGAGATCAGATTCAAACCTCTGACTCTCTGAATGAAAACACTCACACCATTTTCCATTCCACCACAGTGCATCTCCCAAAGGGCAGGATATAGCTGTTCTCCTACTTTGCCTTTTCATTTTCTTCTCTGTCTTTCTTAGTTTCCTCTCCCTCCTTTTCTTCGTGTCCTTCCCTCACGCTCGACTATTTAAGTGGCACAGAGGTCACGCTTGTTGTCACTGGCTCATGCTTCTCATTGCCCATTATTTTCAACACAGCCAGATTCCTACAGAGGGACAAAGCTTTCAGTGGAAAGTTAGAAGACAACATTGTGTCTGACTGTCAAACTACAAGGATCATTAACTTTCTTGCGTTCTTCTCTCTTTATCTTTTTTAATATATTTTTGGAGTTATCGATCACTTAAGACATCAATGTTTTTTTAATGACACTTCACTTATTGCTCCCAAAACATATAGGGTGGTTAAGGGATGATATGCTGGCCGGCAGTATAAAATTGTCAAAGGAAGATTAACTCTTTCCCCACAATTTAATTCTATAGAAAATTTCTATTATATTCATACTTGTTGTTTTAGTCATGATTTATATGTAGTAGTTGATAAGCATTGTGGCTACCTTTCATTTGCCAGTAGTGTTCAGGAAAGTATATTATTGTGATGACATAAAACACAAGGTTAATACCAGTCAACAGGTCACACGTGCCGTTTGCTGTTCACCGTAAAGCACTATGATTAAAATTTTAAGCAAATAGGCTGACAGTAAGGAATGTACATTGTTTTTAAAAGCACAACTTTAGTTCCATTGAGGAATCCAAGTAGCTGCAATCCCCATTAACAACATCGTTTATTTGGGAGACTGGCAGATGTTTAAACAGCTGTTGGAGCACAAATGTGGGTTAATGGAAGAAAATGATGTTGGGGAATTTGCTCCATACTTCAGAATCTGGCCATGCTTTGAGGTCAGCACAAACACAATGCCACCATTTCACTCTTCACACCTGCCTCCTGGCTGCCCTGCCCAACCCCTTTAAGCAGCTGCACCCAACCTCATACACTCACTGAATACACACAAAACAAAACCTATAAATCATCCTGGCTCTGAAGTGCTCACCTTGCCCTGGTTCTCAAACTTTCATCTACTTGATCCTGGATTTCCTGGCCAACATCTTTTGTTCCTGTCTGTCTTATCCTCATATCTGACCCTGGGAAGACCAGAGCTGGCGTTCCCCAGGATTATTTAGCATGGAGCTCTATGTGGTTTCATAGGTCAGGACCTGCACCAGGATGTATGCTCCTTCAGTATCACAGGTTAACAGATGAGAATGCAGGAAGTCAGTGTGTAGGTGTAGTAGCAAGTAGGAGAGTGTTCCATTTATCAAACAGAGAATAATAAACCACTCCAAAATTTAGTGGTTACAATAACTACATTTATTGGGTTGGCCAAAAAGTTTGTTCGGGTTTTTGGCACTATCTTATCAAAAACCGGAATGAACTTTTTGGCCAGCCCAATATTTTGCTCACTGATGTGCATTTTGGGAGAGCTGGAAGGGAGGGGGCAGCTAATCTGTTCACTTAGCTGGTTCATTAGCCATCTGAAGACACTGATGCAGTCTACACAGGTCAGCATCTGGACCTCAGAGGAGGGTGAAGACAGGTGGAGAGGGGTGGAGAATAGAACTGGAAGGACAAATGTACAACATCCCTCGAAGTCATCGATACAGAATAGGGTAGGTAAGGGAGCAAGGGGAAATATACACTGAATAAACAGGTTAATACGTATGGGACCATCTTATGAAAACCCATCTAGCAAAGCTTATGATGGACAAGGTCTTATTAAGGGCTATTTGACAGCCAGCAATAGAGGGAGAAATTCCTTCCTGGAGTCCACCTGGAGATGGGATGTCTCTATGACATGAATTTGGGAGAGACTGCACTTAGTCCATGACAGGGTGTGGTTCTTTTCGCAGTCTACTGTCTTTTTACTCTTATTTAAGAGAAAGATACATCTAAAACCCTCGTACAAACTATGGAAAACCATACAATTGATTCTGTGTTTTAAGCAGCCTTTCTCTTAATAAAAGGGACAGGATAGAACTGTCTAGCTCTAATCAATTTTCACAATGTAGGGAGAACAACTTTTGGGAAAAAATATATGTATACAAACATACGTATACATATATTTACATATATACATTTGTAATTTATGTACATATATATGGAAATATTTTTGCATATCAGAATTGTAGACAATAATTTATATATACTAAACATTTTTTCCCAAAAGTCGTTCTCCCTAAATTGTATGCACACACACCACACACACACACATATCTGCTGGGGGATAAAATCTTAGTCTCAATTTGAGATGTCTATTACTTGCTTTCCCTGAAGTAATACCTATGTTGCAATATGGCGCCTTAGGTTGGGGGATGGTAGAGGAAATATTTATTCCAAAAGGTGCACCATGGCATCTCTTATGATGTCTTTCATTGACAAGCCATGCATACTTCTGAAGAGCTGACCCTTGTTTTGACATTCAAGTCTCCTTTAGTTCCAGTGGCATTTTCTAATACAACTGAACTCTCCTGAGTACAAAGAACATTCCAAGAGTCGTATACCACCTTGTGGCACACTTGTTTAGCTAAGCCCCTAAGCTTCTCTGACGGTTTTGTAGCATTGGCCTGTAGACTGGCAAAGGGATCCTGGAATCTTCTGTGAATGAGCCTTTCTGGCATCTACAGTATAACCATTTCTTCTCTGACTGCACGTGGTGTAGCCTGTTATCCACTAAACGTTAGTAATGTCTTATTCTTCAAAACCATACATCTATGTAAATCCTTTGACTAAGTTGCAAGTATCTTCCATTTCCCTAAGGAACTAGGTATTTGATTATCAAATGCAAAATAAATAAATAAATAAGAATAAAAAAGATTAAATTAAATTAAAAGAATAAATGAAAAGTTCTTTCAAACTCGATCTAATTGATATATATGCAATATTGCAAAAAACAATACAGGAGTAAACATTCTCTTTAAGTATGAACATTTACCAATATTGACTACTGTTGGATCATAAGGAAATCTAAAAGAACTTAAGTCATTCATAGTATGTTCTCTGAGCACAGTGGAATTAAACTAGACTTTGATAACAAAAGAAGTGGTGTCTCCACACATCTGGAAATTAAGCAAGAAGAACAAAATTAGAGAAAATGTATTACTGGGTATCAAGATTTTGTAATGCTATAAAGCTTAAGATAGTGTGGTATTGGTACCATGAAGAAAAAATATGAAACAGAACAAAAGTTCATAAACAGATCCACATGTAGATGATCACTTAATTTATGACTAAGTTGACTTAAGAGCAAAGGAGAAATGATGTTTTCTATCAATAATGAATCAGTTGGATAACCACAGAAAAATCCTTAACCCTAATTCATGTCACATGCAAAAATTAATTACAGGTGAATTACAGATCTAAATGTGAAAAGTAAAACAGAAAAGAAAATATCTTCATGACCTTGGGGTAGGAAAGGTTTCTTAAATGGGATACAGAAAAATAATAAAACAGTGATAAATTGGACTATATTAAAATTAAGTACTATATTCATCAACAGACACCGTTGAGACAGTCAGAAGCCAAGTCACAGCATGTACATATCTGACAAAATATTTATGAAGAGGGCTCTCCCAAACAATAAGAACCCAAAAGAAAACTGGACAAAATACCTAAGCTGCCATATCACAGTCAGATAAATATTTGAAAATGTTCTCATCTCATCAATCATCAAAGACATGCAAATAAACACTAATATAAAATACCAGGATTGACAAATTTTAAAGTACATTTGTTGGAGAGGTGTAGAACAATGAAAACTTTCATAGTTTTCTGTTGGTACAACCACTTAGGTATACTGGCAGTATCAACTAAAGCTCGTCTTACATATATGCTCTGAGACAGCAATTACACTCCTTGGCATATTCCAAACATAAATTTATACATATATTCACAGAAAGACATTTGCAAGAGCATTTGTGACAGCATGACTTGTAATAATCTCACAATGGCAACAACACAGAGGACCATCAGTATTTGAATGTATAAATATACTGTCTCATATTCATGCAAGCAACTTTATACGGAATTGAAAATTAATAAACTCCACTCATCAAGTGTATAAACAACATGGATAAGCCCTGAATGATGTGGAGCAAAAGAAGCCAGGCATAAGAGAGTACATACTGTATAAATTCCAGCAACTGACAAAACTGTCCAATGGTGTTCGATGTCAAGATAGTGATTACTTTTGGAGGGCAAATGATTGAGAGAAGATAGGTGCTTTTATTTATGAAAATGAATCTAACAGACGTTAATTTTTTTTTATTCAATTCTTTTTTTAAAAATTAATTTATTTATTTTTGGCTGTGTTGGGTCTTTGTTGCTGCGTGTGGGTTTTCTCTAGTTGCGGTGAGTGGGGGCTACTGATTGTTGTGGTGTGTGTGCTTCTCTTGTTGTGGAGCATGGGCTCTAGGCACACAGGCTTCAGTAGTTGCGGCACGCAGACTCAGTAGTTGTGGCTCGTGGGCTCTAGAATGCAGGCTCAGTAGCTGCAGCACATTGGCTTAGTTGCTCCACAGCATGTGGGATCTTCCCAGACCAGGGATCGAACCCATGTCCCCTGCATTGGCAGGCGGACTCCCAACCACTGCGCCACCAGGGAAGTCCCGCAGGCCTTAAATTTTATATCACTTCAGCCTTTCACTCTCATAATCCAAACTAACATATTTTAACAAGAAAATTAATTTAGCTGTACACTCATACTGCATTTTTCCATATATGTATTCTGAAAGTTTATTTAAAGGAAAGGTAATTTCGAACAAAATTTAAGAGGTTTGATAGAATTTTTGTCAGTAACTTTTAAATAATTCTAAATTATTGATTCAAGTTATATTCTGATAAACAGTGGGTGGTTTGGAGTTTGTTGGATCACTTTAAACCCACCCTTCTCCCCACTCTTCCCTTTCCTCTTGGTTCCTGCCCTCTTGAGTGTCAACTACCATATGCAAAACTACAAGGCCCTCCTATCTGTGAAGGCTGATCAGCTCTTGCCATCTTTTCCCCAAGAAAACTTTTAACAGGATTAAGTGAGGGGTTGAAGGAACTCTGAAAGCTATCCTCTCTCTTCCGCATCGACAGCTAGAGTAGTCAGACCTGAAGAGGGCTTCACTGGCCCAGGGGTACCTTTTATTTGGGAACCATCTTTGCCCATCAAAAATTAAAGGAAGCCCAAAATGAGCTCTGAGGAAAGGGAACAAGGCTGCTTAGTAGTGATTCTGCCTCTGGGATTTATAAGAAAGCATTTGGATCAGATCATTAGACTGCTTGTTCTCTTGTCCATCTCAAATTCCCAGGGCAGGAAAGCAGAGCTGGAGCATCCCATGGCCATAGTCCTTGATACTCAGAGAATTAAGAGTGAGGAAGAGAGATCCTTACCAGAATATTCCAAGAAGTATAGGAATAGCAGCTACAGAGAATTTAACCTCACCATATTGTACTTTCCTGTATAGATTTCTTCACACAACTAAGTCATTTCTCTTAGGTGAGAATGACCTGGAGTCATTTCTCCAGGTGACCTGGATATCTGAACATCAAAAACTGGAAAATCCACCTGTGAATCATTTTCCTCAAGCTAGAATAAAATGAACCAGATGTCAAGATAAAGAGTTACAAGTACTTATAAATGTTCTCCTTGACCCCATCCACCTGACTTGCTTGATTTACAACCTAACTTACAAATTGCTTGATTTAACAAAAAGTTGTTTGAGCAATGCTCCTACTTGAACGTCTTGGCTCTCCAGTGGGGTTAGAGTGGATGGCTGCTGGGAAATCTTCCCAGTACAGAGTGACACACTTAACTGTATCCTCCCTCTTCTCTCCTTAGTTCACAATAATGAATTCCTGGCAGTTGTTACGTACAATGTGACCATGGCCCGCAGTCCTGCCCCTGTCTACAGGTGATTGGGCTGTATGACCCAGCCAATCAGAAGCTTGTCTCTAAGAACTGAAATTTAGAGTTGAATAAGAAGTCATGACTTTTTGTTTGCTTAATACCAGTTGGTAAAACTCAGGAAATGGGGGCCACTTTTGGGTTTTTTTTTAATTATGTGGGCTTGGAAGTGAAGAAAACTGGTCTTCAGAGAAGGAGAGAAATAAGAAAGATTATAGAGAGAAACTATCAAGTCATCACTTCCAGTGCTATATCCTTACCCTTGTGTTTCAAAAGACACCCCTCTCCCCTCATAAGAAATGTCCCCATTTAATCAGATTGAAGGAGTGTAAGACCTTTTTATTTGCTGTAAGCAAGTCTTAATATACAGGGTATTACCACACTGAAAAAGCAAATATGCAGGTTTTCCATCTTGGCACGAACACTACTTGTGCTCACTCAGATATCTGCTACTTTAAATCTAAAGCTTAGCTTCAAGTAGATTTTCTTTTCTTCCCTTTCTCAAAAATGTCTTTTAGGGACTCACTGGTGGCACAGTGGTTAGGGATCCGCCTGCCAATGCAGGGGACCCAGGTTCGAGCCCTGGTCTGGGAATATCCCACATGCCGCGAAGCAACTAAGCCCATGCGCCACAACTACTGAGCCTGTGCTCTAGAGCCCGTGAGCCACAACTACTGAGCCCACGTGCCACAACTATTGAAGTCCACACGCCTAGAGCCCATGCTCTGCAACAAGAGAAGCCACCGCAATGAGAAGTCCGCGTGCCACAGTGAAGAGTAGCCCCCACTCACCGCAACTAGAGAAAGCCTGCACGCAGCAACGAAGACCCAACGCAGCCAAAAATTTTTTTAAATGTCTTTTATCTTACATGAAAAAGTGAAGACATGCTTGCCAACTGTTTTGCACTTCCCTCTGGAACCAAATGAGACCAAGGAAGTTACTTAGTTTTGTTTCCCAATTGCCCTTGAAGATGATGAAAATTGTAATTTTTTGTTTATTGACTTTTTATCTTTTTGCAATTTGTTAATGTTTTCATTTCACAGCATCTTATGCTGAAAATGGGAGGAAAGGACAGCACCAAGTTATATTCTAGCATTCTGTGTGAAGATCTGCCAGTAATTCTCATCCCCCACAGAGCAAGCATCGTGGCCACCTCCCCTTGGCAGAGAAAGGGGAAGAAGCTTTCATGAGCATCCCACGCAGTAACAAAGGAAGTGTACACATTATACACAGACTTGCCTTTCAGAATCGGGTTTATGTGATACAGATCGATCTTCTAGACAGCAATTACAGATTCACCAAGGAATCAATGCGGCTAAATTTACACTGACCTCAGCAGAAGAGTTTGTAGGATTTAGTACCTTCAGGCTCTTGTCTGGGGAAATTCAAATAGATACAGATACGACTGTTCCTCAGACAAGTTTTTTTTCTGGGAACACATGGCTCACCAGAAGGATAAAGATGGATCCTGGGCCACGTGGCACCTGCAAGACCTTAATTTTTGTGGTTTAGTTTAAGCAGGAAAAATGATAGAGAGTGTCATGAAGAAAACAGCCTCAATAATAAAAGACTAGCATTTATTGACCATTTAACACGTGTCTGACGTGGTGCTAATGGCACATATCACAATATGAGGAAAAGTATTATTATTATCCTCATGTTACTGATGAGTAAACTAGCTCAGAGTTGAGTCACAGAGCCCCAAACGTCAGAGCTGCAACTTGAGACAGGCAGTCTGACTGCCACGTTCAGGTTTTGAGGCTCAGTGAGAATCATTCCCTTCTCCACTCATCAGACTATGGGACATCTGCTAAGTTACCACCCTCAGGTTTTAGGTGAGAGCTGTCAGAGAATCCCAAGGCTGAGTGTAAGATGGGAGCAGAGAGGAGACCAGGCATAAAAGCCTGGAGAATCATGCTGGAAGCTAAGACGAATACAGGAATAGCAAGTAGCCAAACACGGTCGGGACCAGAAGGGATGTGGTGAGCAGTTCAGCTCATGGTCAGTTAAGATCTTTAACAGCAAGAGCGTCCTAGCCCACCTGAATCAAGGCAGCATGGGTGCTTAAAGTCGGCAGTGCTGACTCTGCATGCCAGGGACGGTGCTCAGGAACCCAGGGCTTTCGCAGACAGCAGAAGGAAGCAAGCATCCTCAGGCAACCATCAGTCCATGTGGAGAGAGCACAAGCCTCAGAGACGGAGCCCACGGCACCGCTCTGCTGCGTCACTCTGTCCCTGTCCAGTTCGCGTGAGTTTCTAAACCCTTTCCTATGTGAGAGGAGGAATCTTCATTTCTACTGTATTCATAGCCAAGTCACACGAGGTGGAATGGTGGAACTAGCATTTGAACGGAGAACGCCCAATCCCCAGAATCTTTTTACCATAATTCCCAGCATCATTCCGTCACAGATGAATTAGCAGCCACCAAGAGTTTTATAGACTGTAAAATCCTGTACACATGTATGTTCTGGAGGAATTCTCAGACAGTGGAGAAAGACTATTTCATAGATCTCTTCTGTGTTCTCTGCACACCAAAGGCTGCCCCCTCCCAGTCTATAGCAGTGGTGTGGTAGATGTGCCCAAATGGCCTCACCTCTGTCACGTGTCATTAGCCCACCTCACTCTCAGGTTGTCCTAAGGCTTCCTCCTGATTTCTTCTCTCCTCCCTCCCCTCAACCTTGCCCTCCAACCTCATTAGCTGGTTTCTTTTAGTCCAGTCCCCCTAGAATACCTAGTGAAATTTCTCAGAATATCTGGGGGATTAAATCCAACTCACCTTGATCTTTGGAAATTTCCTGAAGTTCCTAGTCTTTCTCAATACTTTTCCACAACTTTTTACTCCCTAACCAAACAGCTAGGGAACCACTGGTTTTATTTTCTATGAATAAAGGGCCTGGGGAGACTTGAATTTCCCAGAAGTTAGGACTTTCCTGATTCAACAAACAACCATCCCATAACTAAGAGAGTACAATTTAGAGAAAAATTAGGAAAATGGAGCAGTTTAACATCCCTGGGGAATAACGTGGAAGTCATATAGCACCACCTTTCATGCACTGAACGCTGGAGAAGGCGAGAAGGTGGGTAATTTTGCCTGACCTGTGGCTAATAGTGAAGAACGCCAGTTTAGTACAAAAGTTAGTCAATTAACTTTTGAAGTCACACTTACCAAAACAGTTGTTTGAACAAACTCCCAGTTATATAATAAATGAGCCATGGATATATAACGTATGTCATGGCGACTATAGTTAATAATACTATATTGCACATTGAAAAGCTCCCAAGAGATGTTAAAAGTTCTCATCACGAGAAAAAATTCTGCAACTATGTGTGATGACAGATGTTAAGTAGACTTATTGTGGTGACCCTTTTGCAAATATACAAATCTTAAATCATTATATTGTATACCTGAAACCAGTATAATGTTGTATGTCAAGTATACCTCAAAAATTAAAAAAAAAAAAAATGATAGTTGTTTGAGCACTGCCTAACCTGTCTACAAATGGGAGTATTTTCAGAGATCTAGAAAATTAGAAAGGAGCCCAGCATCACTCTTATTTCAGAAGAAAGATTTGATTTTGCACAGAGGATTGTTTTTGTTTTAATTTTGTTGTGCTCTTCTGAAGAACATTCTAGAACTGAAGGACAGTAACAGAGTTGATTTTTTGGCTGCACACACTGTGATTTGCAGGTGAAGGCCCTCACTAGAAACGTCCCGCTTTTCTGCTCTAAGTGGCTTTAGGTGAATACTATCTGTACCCTCCACGTTTGAGCCCTGGAGGGAAAGTCTCTACGGAACAAGGAATGAGGGTGATCTAGGTCCTTGTGGTGTTAGTTCCCACTTTGGGGGACGGTGTCTCTCTAATTGATGATGTCGCCCACCACCCTCTGCTTCCTGAATGTACTGCTTTGCCTTCAGAGCTCTGACTCAAGGGACAGGGGATCCCTTTAGCAGAGATGAGAGAGTCTGGTGTTTTAACAGGACTCTCTTAAATTCTAAAGGTGATCAAACATGGAGGACAGACAAAGTACCCCAACCCTCTGGCTCATCATACCAAACTTCCTTGTCCCTGTCTCAGCTCATGGGCCCTGGCTGATCTCACTCCATCTCCTAAGATGTAAACCTTGGTCCCCAGGAATCACCTGTACATCCAGTGTTCCTTCCTTCTAGTTCCAGCCCTGCTTGCATACACAGAGCCTCAGCTAACACACAAGCCTTTGTCCTAACACTCTGACTTCCCTCATGGCCAAGAGAACATTCCAGGACTGACGTCCACTTCATGCTTAGAGCCTGCCATTCACATCCCACTTCTGGCTGGGAAGATCTTCAGCAGGACACGAATTATTGGAGTGAGCTCTCTCTCTACAGGTAGGACTTGTCTCTCCCCCAGGCATATGGGCTCTCCCTTGCAGAACCACTCTAAGATGTAAGTATTATTCTTGTACCCACATTACAAAGCAATACACTGAGGGACAAAGAGATTAAATGATTTTTCCCAAATCACACAGCTCCCAAAGGGTAGGGCTGGGATTTGAAGCCAGGTGAAGGTCACTGCTGAACCATAGTTATTCTCTGCTGACTTTGGCAGTCTTAAGTTTCTAATGCACATCTTATATTTCATGCAAACAAATGATCGGTCATAACTAACTTCAAACCTGCACTGGTATGTTTTGAACCAACCAACTTTTATTTATTAAGATCTCTGGGTAAACCTGTTTAGGCTCACTATTCATTATTGTTCTTCTGGCTTTGAAATGGGACTGGCTGATAACTTGAAAAGTAGAGGGAGAAAGCCATCATTGCACTCTGACTGATGAAAATCCCCCCTTCCAGGCTGAAATGCTACGGTACAGTCAGTGGTTTGAGGCATTCATCCTGAAATTACAGGGCAGACCATTAAGCTTGGGGGTATTCTCAATACTTTGTAATTTCATGAGCTGTGGAGACCCCACTGAGCATAGAAGGCTGAGAAGTAAGTGAATGTGTACTGTTAGTGGAACGCTTTGTGCTTTGAGAATTCCCATAGAGAAAAGCAAAGAGAGGAGAACGTTAAACTTGACTCAGACCAACCGGGAACTCGTGACCCTTCCTGTTGGACTTTATGATATCTGGGAATGCACCTTCTCTTAGAGCAGCTGCCAGCTGTGCCCTAAAACCCCATGGGGAATGCTCTCCAAGACCTCCTGGGTAGTACCTGTGTCACTTACACCTTACCCAGGTCCTTCCAGGACCTCAGCTTAGCGTTTCCTCAGGTCTCATCTGCTGCCTGTTTCATGCTGACCTCTTGTGCCCTGTTTTCACCTGCAGTGCCTTCAGATGTGCCCTTTCACTGACTTTTTCTTCCTCCCTAGGTTGGACTTTCTAGCATCAGTTTGTGAGCCAGCAGGCTGGTCCTTTGCTTCAGCTTCTTACTATCAAGCTGGTCTCCCTGAATTTCTCTCTCCACATTTGGCATTTAGGGATGACTGACTGCCAACCTTGGTACAAAGCACCGACTATCCTGCAGCAACCTGGCTACCAGGAACATGACAATGTGGCCATTCCTAGAGACAAGGGTTCCCAACCTTCACAGCCCTCTTTAAGCCAATCATTTTACTAGTATGTTTGTGTGTGTGCATGTGCGTGTGTTTAGAGGTGGGAAAGGCGGAGAGGGTGGACCTTTGACCAAATTTTCATTAACATTACTTGATCCAGTGAGTAATCCCTGGTAGGAAGACAGGGCCCTAGTGTGAGGTTGTGAGTCCCCCCTGGTATGTTCTATAGAGCAGTTTTCACCCCTCTGTCAGTTCCAGAGAAGCTCCTTGGAAGCTTTATGGCCTCCACACCCTGAAATGCACAGGAAGATGATGAAAGATGACAAATGGAGCGTCAAAGCTGGAGGCCTGACTGAGGACATGGATGGCCCTTACTAGGAAGTACTTGTTGGACAAAAAGAAACATCAGAACCAATTGCTGGTGGACACGAGATGATGGCAGATTAGAAAATCACCAGTGTTTAGGCATCTGTGAGGGTCCCCATGGAATAGTGAGTGAAAAAATATCTTTAGAGTGGGTAGGCAGCACTTTATCCCATTTGCAGGGTGACATGGGGAAAGGGGAAAAGCAACCTTTTAGACATGCCTTCTGCCAACTCTTTGACCCTTTAAAGATTCATTTCAGCTCTGCCTGGGAAAACATTTGAGACTACTTAAGTGGATGCAGTGACTCTGGTTCACATCCCTGTTTCCTAAAATTAAGAAATACTCTTGAGATGTACCCTGATTTCTTCAGTTGAGCATTAAAAAGCTATGGACATGTCCAGAAAAAGCAGGATGAAGTGGCAAATTAGCCGTAAATTTACAAAATTGGAAAATTATAAATTGTCTTTATTTAAATGTATAGAAAGTCTACACTTTTGTTCTTTTTTAAATAAAATTCAATGAGAAAAAATCAAATGGCTGACCATGGGCAACTGTAAACTGAAGCTTATTCGCACTGTTCTCTGTGATAGACCCCTGTATCACCCTGTCCTTCTGCCCCTGCCCCTCTCCATCCCACACACTCACGGGCACACACACAGCAGTGCCTTTTCTTCCTCTGAACCCCCTGGCCTTCTTTCCACTCCTGACATGTGTCCAGTGTCCTCCTTCCTCAGAGACCTTGCACTTACTCTCCATCTGTTCAGAATGAACTCTCCTCTCTTCCTTGCTTCACTGACTCTGTTTACCTCTGCTCACGTCTTCAGGGCATACTCTCCTACTAAGTGCTTTCTCGGTTCCGGTACTAACCAGAGACATAGTCGTGGTGATGTCAGAATTTCTTGACTGCTACTCAGATGTGTACACTGTGAGCTACGTTATTTTCTTGTGCTGAAGATCTCACTGCACCTGCACTTCAAATTCATAAAATTCTCCTTTTGATAAACTATCCGAGTTAAAATTCCTTAATTCCCTATTGGGTTTTTTTCTCCTCTTTCAAATGTATCCTCCCTCCCCAACCCTTCTCAAGAAGGTGTTTGGGGGTAAGATGAGGTTTACACATCCCCAGGATACAAGGGAAACCTAAAAGGTGGCTTGTCGGGCTTCCCTGATGGCGCAGTGGTTGAGAGTCTGCCTGCCGATGCAGGGGACACGGGTTCATGCCCCAGTCCGGGAAGATGCCACATGCCGCGGAGCGGCTGGGCCCGTGAGCCATGGCCGCTGAGCCTGCGCGTTCGGAGCCTGTGCTCCGCAAAGGGAGAGGCCACAACAGTGAGAGGCCCGCGTACCGCAAAAAAAAAAAAAAAAAAAAAAGGTGACTTGTCCGCTGCTGCCTTCAAGATCTTCACTGGCTTCTTTATCTGCCTGGTGACCAGGCCTCCTGCGCCTGGTGTACTCAGGTGAATCTGGGAATCCCCAGGTTGATGAATGTTACGCTACACGCACTGCTGATGACCACAGACCTTGCCATAATCTTCCACCACGATGCCCTCTACACTCATGGGCTTTCTGACCATCCCCAGGCCTCTCCTGCTTCACTGGGCAGTGGCACTATAGCATTGGGCACTGGAGCCAATTTGGGGAAAAAGCCAGCAGTTGAGGAGTTCTACACCTAGGGGTAGGCAGGGGAGTCTGTATTCTGATTCTTAGAGAAAGAAACACAAGATCTGGCTCTTTGGGCATGACAGTTGGCACCAGCATCTTCCAATTCCAGGGGTAGGTACAAGAGCACAAGCATCTCCTTAAACTGTACAGATTCCTGGTTCAGCAGTGACAATGATCTCCTAGATTTGCTGGCAGCAACAGAAGCATGTTGGCCCCTTTCTGGATCTCTCTTTACCTAGTCGCTGTGATCTAATTCACCAGCATCCAGAGGGTACTTCCGAGTACTGACTTAAACCCCACTGTAAGAGCACTGAGGACTGACCATTGGGATCTGGGGCTTATTATAGGAACTATGTATCTGAGAACCAAAGAAGGAAATCCTCACCAAAGCACAGCCATTTAAATCTAATTAACATTTACTATACATTTTTTTTCAGAAAACACTTATTTTGGCAGATGGTTTCCTCTGGCTGTAGATTCAAAGCCAAGGTCCTACCATCAAGGAGCTCACAATACAGAGGGGGAGAGAGGAAGCAACTCAGATGTGATACATGTGTGCACAGAGTGTTCTGGAAGAATTGGATTTTGAGGATGAGAAATGTCTTCATGGGCTTTCCAGGTTTTAATTCGTATGCAGTATTGCATATAATATTCTGATTCAGACAAACTTTTGGTTCAATTATAATTACATTACAATTATATTTTACTTTCTTGAAATAAAAATAAATCTGGACTTAGGTAAAGATATACTTTATTCCAAAGGGTTTTTGCAAGAGGAACTATTGCAATAGAGTGGAAGGACTATTACAATAGGGAGAGGGCTACTGAGATCCACAAATGTCTCCAAACTCAGGTAGGAAAGAGTTTTCCTCAGACAGAGGGAAGGAAACAGGGGCAAAAAGAACAGGGTGTGGGGAAGTGAGATGAGTGGCTGGAGGTGGCAGGTTGGTAGATCTGGCAGATGAGTGAGGATGTTTTACCCTGAGGTCAGCCTAATCCTGGGAGGGGCCCTTAAAGAGGAGTTGTGTGCTGCCTCAGGTTGACGGTGTGTCAAAGTTCAAGGGTGTGGGGGAAGGAGAGAAACCTAACTAAGGTTTGTTCAAGTCATGGTAGCAGTATTTTGTCCACACTGAGTACAAACTGTTCAGCTAATCAATTATGGGACAAAGAATGGGAATTTGGAGGGTTTGTGCCTGACCTTGTGAGAGGTAAACAAGGTGATGGGCATCTGAGAGTCTTATCTAAGTCATAGGGCCAAGGGTGTTTCTTTGCAGTAAACCATTTCCTGGAACACAAAAGAGTGGGGAGATTTCTTAATCATTGATCTTTTCTGAGAGCACAGGGCAAGGATAAAATTCAACATTGTCGATTACTATCTATGTGAGTTTGAGCCTCAGTTTTCTCACAGGAAACTGGAGATAAAAATAGTTCCTATGTCAGGGCGGGGAACATAGATGGAAACTTACGTAAAAGAAGTTAGCATGGTACCAAGCACATTTTTAAGAGCTCAATAAAAGTAGTCATTGTGATTCAGACTCTTTTTGTGGTTATTATTACTGAATCCCGGGCATTACTTTTACTAAAGCTATTTTTATTATCTATTTTAAAATTAGGATACAGCTTCAAGATGGCAGAAGAGTAAGATGTGGAGATCACCTTCCTCCCCACAAATACATCAGAAATACATCTACATGTGGAACAACTCCTACAGAACACCTACTGAATGCTGGCAGAAGACCTCAGACCTCCCAAAAGGCAAGAAACTCCCCACGTACCTGGGTAGGGCAAAAGAAAAAACAGAACAACAGAATAGGGTCGGGACCTGCACCAGTGGGAGGGAGCTGTGAAGGAGGAAAGGTTTCCACACACTAGGAAGCCCCTTCGCGGGTGGAGACTGCAGGTGGCGGAGGAGGGGAAGCTTGAGAGCCGCAGAGGAGAGCACAGCAACAGGGGTGCGGAGGGCAAAGCAGAGAGATTCCCGCACGGAGGATCGGTGCTGACCAGCACTCACCAGCCCGAGAGGCTTGTCTGCTCACCCGCCGGGGCGGGCGGGGTCTGGGAGCTCAGGCTCGGCTTCGGTCGGATCACAGGGAGAGGACTGGGGTTGGTGGCATGAACACAGCCTGAAGGGGTTAGTGCGCCACAGCTAGCCGGGAGGGAGTCCGGGGGAAAAGTTTGGACCTGCCTAAGAGGCAAGAGACTTTTTCTTACCTCTTTGTTTCCTGGTGCGCGAGGAGATTAAGAGCACTGCTTAAAGGAGCTCCAGAGACGGGCGCGAGCCGCGGCTAACAGCGCGGACCCCAGAGACGGGCATGAGACGCTAAGGCTCATGCTGCCACCACGAAGAAGCCTCTGTGCGAGCACAGGTCACTATCCACATCCCCCCCTTCCGGGGACCCTGTGCAGCCCGCCACTGCCAGGGTCCCGTGATCCAGGGACAACTTCCCCCGGGAGAACACACAGCGCACGCGCCTCAGGTTGGTACAGGGTCACGCTGGCCTCTGCCGCGGAGGCTCGCCCCGTACTCCGTGGCCCTCCCTGTCTGAGCGAAGAACAGACGCCCTCCGCCGACCTACACACAGAGGCGGGGCCAAATCCAAAGCTGAGGCTTGGCAGCTGTGCACACAAAGAAGAGAAAGGGAAATCTCTCCCAGCAGCCGCAGGAGCAGCGGATTAAATCTCCACAGTCAACTTGATGTACCTGCATCTGTGGAATACCTGAATAGACAGCGAATCATCCCAAATGGAGGAGATGGACTTCAGGAGCAACGACAAATATATTTTTTTTTCCCCTTTTTCTCTTTTTCTGAGTGTGTATGTGTATGCTTCTGTGTGTGATTTTGTCTGTACAGCTTTGCTTTTACCATTTCTCCTAGGGTTCTGTCTGTCCGTTTTTTTGTTTGTTTGTTTTAGTATATTTTTTACACTTGTTACCATTGGTGGATTTTTTGGTTCGCTTGCTCTCTTCTTTCTTTCCTTCTTTCTCTTTTTAATTACTTTTTTAAAAATTTTTTAATAATTATTTTTTATTTTAAAAACTTTATTTTATCTTCTTCTTTCCTTCTTTTTTTTCTCCCTTTTATTCAGAGCCATGTGGATGACAGGCTCTTGGTGCTCCAGCCAGGCATCAGGGCTGTGCCTCTGAGGTGGGAGAGCCAAGTTCAGGACACTGGTCCACAAGAGGCCTCCCAGCTCCATGTAATATCAAAAGGTGAAAATCTCCAAGAGATCTCCATCACACCACCAAGACCCAGCTCCACTCAATGACCAGCAAGTTACAGTGCTGGACACCCTATGCCAAACAACTAGCAAGACAGGAACACAACCCCACCCATTAGCAGAGAGGCTGCCTAAAATTATAATAAGTCCCCAGACACCCCAAAACACACCACCAGACGTGGACCTGTCCACCAGAAAGACAAGATCCAGCCTCATCCACCAAAACACAGGCACTAATCCCCTCCACCAGGAAGACTACACAACCCACTGACCCAACTTTAGCCACTGGGGACAGACACCAAAAACAACAGGAACTACAAACCTGCAGCCTGCAAAAAGGAGACCCCAAACACACTAAGTTAAGCAAAATTAAAGAAAGAGAAATACACGGCAGATGAAGTAGCAAGGCAAAAATTCACCAGACCGAACAAATGGAGAGAAAGTAGGCAGTCTACCTGAAAAAGAATTCAGAATAATGAGAGTACAGATGATCCAAAATCTTGGAAATAGAATGGAGAAAATACAAGAAAAGTTTAACAAGGACCTAGAAGAACTAAAGAGAAAACAGTGATAAAACACACAATAAATGAAATTTTAAATTCTCTAGAAGGGATCAATAGCAGAATAACTGAGGCAGAAGAACGGGTAAGTGAACTGGAAGACAAAACAGTGGAAATAACTACTGCAGAGCAGAAAAAACAAAAAAGAATGAAAAGAATTGCGGACAGTCTCAGAGACCTCTGGGACACATAAAATGCACCAACATTTGAATTATAGGGGTCCCAGAAGAAGAAGAGAAAAAGAAAGGGACTGAGAAAATATTTGAAGAGATGATAGTTGAAAAATTCCCTAATATGGGAAAGGAAATAGTCAATCAACTCGAGGAAGCACAGAGAGTCCCATACAGGATAAATCCAAGGAGAAACACACCAAGACACATATTAATCAAACTATTAAAAATTAAATACATAGAAAAAATATCAAAAGCAGCAAGAGAAAAACAACAAGTAACATACAAGGGAATCCCAATATGGTAAACAGCTGATCTATCAGCAGAAACTCTGCAAGCCAGAAGGGAGTGGCAGGACATACTTGAAGTGATGAAGGAGAAAAACCTAAAACCAAGATTATTCTACCCAGCAAGGATCTCATTCAGATTTGACAGAGAAATTAAAACCTTTACAGACAAGCAAAAGCTAAGAGAATTCAGCACCACCAAAACAGGTTTCAACAAATAATAAAGGAACTTCTCTAGGCAGGAAACACAAGAGAAGGAAACCACCTACAATAACAAACCCAAAACAATTAAGCAAATGGTAATAGGAACATACATATTGATAATTACCTTAAATGTAAATGGATTAAATGCTCCAACCAAAAGACACAGACTGGCTGAATGGATACAAAAACAAGACCTGTATATATGCTGTCTAAAACAAACCCACTCTGGACCTAGGGATACATACAGACTGAAAGTGAGGGGATGGAAAAAGATATTCCATGCAAATGGAAAGCAAAAGAAAGCTGGAGTAGCAATTCTCATATCAGACAAAATAGACTTTAAAATAAAGACTATTACAAGAGACAAAGAAGGACACTACATAATGATCAAGGGATCAATCCAAGAAGAAGATATAACAATTGTAAATATTTATGCACCCAACATAGGAGCACCTCAATACATAAGGCAAATACTAACAGCCATAAAAAGGGAAATTGACAGTAACACAATCATAGTAGGGGACTTTAACACCCCACTTTCACCCATGGACAGATCATCCAAAATGAAAATAATTAAGGAAACACAAGCTTTAAATGATACATTAAACAAGATGGACTTAATTGATATTTATAGGACATTCCATCCAAAAACAAAAGAATACACATTCTTCTCAAGTGCTCATGGAACATTCTCCAGGATAGATCATATCTTGGGTCACAAATAAAGCTTTGGTAAATTTAAGAAAATTGAAATCATATCAAGTATCTTTTCCAACCACAATGCTATGAGACTAGATATCAATTACAGGAAAAAATCAGTAGAAAATACAAACACATGGAGGCTGAACAATACACTACTTAATAACCAAGAGATCACTGAAGAAATCAAAGAGGAAATCAAAAAATACCTAGAAGCGAATGACAATGAACACACGATAACCTAAAACCTATGGAATGCAGCAAAAGCAGTTCTAAGAGGGAAGTTTACAGCTATACATTCCTACCTTAAGAAACAAGAAACATCTCAAATAAACAACCTAACCTTACATCTAAAGCAATTAGAGAAAGAAAAACAAAAAAAGCCCCTCAAAGTTAGCAGAAGGAAATAAATCATAAAGATCAGATCAGAAATAAATGAAAAAGAAATGATAGCAAAGATCAATAAAACTAAAAGCTGGTTCTTTGAGAAGATAAACAAAATTGATAAACCATTAGCCAGACTCATGAAGAAAAAAAGGGAGAAGACTCAAATCAATAGAATTAGAAATGCAAAAGGAGAAGTAACAACTGACACTGCAGAAATACAAAGGATCATGAGAGATTACTACAAGCAACTCTATGCCAATAAAATGGACAACCTGGAAGAAATGGACAAATTCTTAGAAAACCACAACCTTCTGAGACTGAACCAGGAAAAAATAGAAAATATGAACAGATCAATGACAAGCACTGAAATTGAAACTGTGATTAAAAATATCCCAAAAAACAAAAGCCCAGGACCAGATGGCTTCACAGGCAAGTTCTATCAAACATTTAGAGAAGAGCTACCACCTATCCTTCTCAAACTCTTCTAAAATATAGCAGAGGGAGGAACACTCCCAAATTCCTTCTACGAGGTCACCATGACCCTGATACCAGAACGAGACAAAGACGTCACAAAGAAAGAAAACTACAGACCAATATCACTGATAAACATAGATGCAAAAATCCTCAACAAAATACTAGCAAACAGAATCCAACAGCACATTAAAAGGATCATACACCATGATCAAGTGCGGTTTATCCCAGAAATGCAAGGATTCTTCAATATACGCAAATCAATCAACGTGATACACCATATTAACAAACTGAAGGAGAAAAACCATATGATCTTCTCAATAGATGCAGAGAAAGCTTTCGACAAAATTCAACACCCATTTATGATAAAAACACTGCAGAAAGTAGGCATAGAGGGAACTTTCCTCAACATAATAAAGGTCATATATGACAAACCCACAGCCAACATCGTCCTAAATGGTCAAAAACTGAAAGCATTTCCACTAAGATCAGGAAAAAGACAAGGTTGCCCACTCTCACCACTCTTATTCAACATAGTTTTGGAAGTTTTAGACACAGCAATCAGAGAAGAAAAAGAAATAAAAGGAATCCGAATCGGAAAAGAAGAAGTAAAGCTGTTACTGTTTGCAGATGACATGATACTATACATCGAGAATCCTAAAGATGCTACCAGAAAAGTACTAGGGCTAATCAATGAATTTGGTAGAGTAGCAGGATACAAAATTAATGCACAGAAATCTCTGGCATTCCTATACAGTAATGATGAAAAATCTGAAAGTGAAATCAAGAAAACACTCCCATTTACCATTGCAATGAAAAGAATAAAATATCTAGGAATAAACCTACCTAAGGAGACAAAAGAGCTGTATGTAGAAAAGTATAAGACACTGATGAAAGAAAGTAAAATGATACAAATAGTTGGAGAGATATACCATGTTCTTGGATTGGAAGAATCAACATTGTGAAAATGACTATACTACCCAAAACAATCTACAGATTCAATGCAATCAAACTACCACTGGCATTTTTCACAGAACTAGAACAAAAAAATTTCACAATTTGTATGGAAACACAAAAGACCCCGAATAGCCAAAGCAATCTTGAGAAAGTAAAACGGAGCTGGAGGAAGCAGGCTCCTGGACTTCAGACTATACTGCAAAGCTGAAGTAATCAAGACAGTATGGTACTGGCACAATAGAGAAATATAGATCAATGGAACAGGATAGAAAGTCCAGAGATAAACCCATACACATATGGTCACCTTATCTGTGATAATGGAGGCAAGAAAATACATTGGAGAAAAGACAGCCTCTTCAATAAGTGTTGCTGGGAAAACTGGACAGCTACATGTAAAATAATGAAATTAGAACACTCCCTAACACCATACACAAAAATAAACTCAAACTGGATTAAAGACCTAAATTTTGGCCAGACATTATCAAGCTCTTAGAAGAAAACATAGACAGAACACTCTATGACTTAAATCACAGCAAGATCCTTTCTGACCCACCTCCTAGAGAAATGGAAATAAAAACAAAAATAAACAAATGGGACCTAATAAAACTTCAAAGCTTTTTCACAGCAAAGGAAACCATAAACAAGACCAAAACACAACCCTCAGAATGGGAGAAAATATTTGCAAATGAAGCAACTGACAAAGGATTAATCTACAAAATTTACAAGCAGCTCATATAGCTCAATATCAAAAAAACAAACAACCCAATCCAAAAATTAGCAGAAGACCTAAATAGACATTTCTCCAAAGATATACAGATTGCCAACAAACACATGAAAGAATGCTCAACATCATTAATCATTAGAGAAATGCAAATCAAAATTACAATGAGATATCATCTCACACCGGTCCGAATGGCCATCATCAAAAAATCCAGAAACCGTAAATGCTGGAGAGGGTGTGGAGAAAAGGGAACCCTCTTGCACTGTTGGTGGGAATGTAAATTGATACAGCCACTATGGAGAACAGTATGGAGGTTCCTTAAAAAACTAAAAACAGAACTACCATATGACCCAGCAATCCCACTACTGGGCATATACCCTGAGAAAACCATAATTCAAAAAGATTCAGGTACCACACTGTTCATTGTAGCTCTATTTACAATAGCCAGGACATGGAAGCAACCTAAGTGCCCATCAACAGATGAATGGATAAAGAAGATGTGGCACATATATACAATGGAATATTACTCAGCCATAAAGAGAAACGAAATTGAGTTATTTGTAGTGAAGTGGATGAACCTCGAATCTGTCATACAGAGTGAAGTAAGTCAGAAAGAGGAAAAACAATACTGTATACCAACACATATATATGGAATCTTAAAAGAAAAAAAAAAAAAGTCATGAAGAACCTAGGGGCAAGATGGGTATAAAGACAGTGACCTACTAGGGAATGGACTTGAGGATACGAGGAGGGGGAAGGGTAAGCTGGGCCAATGTGAGAGAGTGGCATGGACATATATACAATACCAAATGTAAAACAGATACCTAGTGGGAAGCAGCCGCATAGCACAGGGAGATCCGCTGGTGCTTTGTACCACCTAGAGGGGTTGGAGAGGGAGGGTGTGAGGGAGGGAGACAAGAGCAAAGAGATATGGAGACATATGTATATGTATAACTGATTCACTTTGTTATAAAGCAGAAAATAACACACCATTGTAAAGCAATTATACCCCAATAAAGATGTTTAAAAAATTAAAGAAATTAAAAAATAAAAAGTAAAATAAAATTACATGCAAGTAACCAGAGCCCTGTTATAACAAAGTATTCAGCCAAAAATATGCATGTGAATAACGTTAACATGACTCCATTACCATCCAGGAGAGATTGCCCAAAATAGGACACATTAGTTAGATCTTATTAAATTGACTTTCAGGTATGATTACATTCAGTTTGTTCCCTGGAACCCACACAAAGTACTGTTTGCGATCTAAATGAGCACAGACCTCTGCTGTATAGAGGCTAGAGGCTCCTTGCCCACCTAAAGGGACGCTGACTCTCTGAGGCTTTTTCCTCTGGGACTTGGGTACTCAGACTCATGCTGATGTGGCCATAGCAACTCTTTCTATGAGCATTCAGATTCTTCTAGATGTTTTCCTCCTACACTGGGAATGGAGCTTCTCCTAACATCTTCTTATTGCTTTAGAAAAGATTCCTTAAAGACTTTATATGGGAACCTTAAGTATTTCATGGGCTCATCTGCCTGTTTAATTATGTCTACATGCAAAAAAGTCTTCCCGGCCACGCATACATTTTGCAATACTGCTGTATAAATATTTAAACAGCTGGGCTTCTCCGTATCCTCAAGAAAAGTACCAGTCTTTGCTTGGAAAGAAAGGCTCGAAGTGAAGAAGCTGTGGAAATGTATGCCTAAGTAGATCTCCACATATAAGCAGGGTGACTAATTTTTATTTTTAAAGCCAATTGAACAACAACAAAACAAAAAGCTTTGCCCTTTGCCTTGACCATTTGCCAGGGTAGCTTGTAATATGCTATAGTGGAGCTTTGACATAAAAGAGGCACAAATGAGAATCCTGATTTTACCATTTACCAACTGGACAAAACTATGCTAGTCATTTAACCTCTCTGAGTCTTATTTTTCTCATTTATAAACTGGGAGAAATAATGTTGCAATCACTGTGGAAAACAGTATGGCAATTCCTGAAAAAATTAAACATAAAATTACCATATGATCCAGTAATTCCACTTCCGGATATATACAAAAAAGAATGGAAAGCAGGAACTTGAACAGATATTTGTACACTCATGTTCATAGCAACATTATTCACAATAGCTGAAACGTGGAAGCAACTAAGATGTCCATAAACAGATGAATGAAATAAAATGTGATATATGTGTGTGTATATATATATGTGTGTATATATATATATATATATTTGATTGTGTATATATTATATATATATATATACACACATACATATATAATATATACACAATCAAATATTATTCAGCTTTTAAAAGAGAAGATATTCTGACACAGGCTACAACATGGATGGACCTTGAAGACATTATGCTATGTAAAATAAGCCAGACAGAAAAGGACTAATATTGCATAACTCCATCTGTATGCAGTAACTAGAGTAGTCAAATTGTTAGACAGAGGTGGTTAGACAAATTGTTAGATAAATTGTTAGACAATTGTTAGACAAATTGTTAGACAAATTGTTAGACAAATTGTTAGAGAGAGGTGGTTGCCAGAGGTGGTTGCCAGGAGCAAGGAGGAAGTGGGAGTTTCAGTTTGCAAAGATGAAAAAGTTCTGGAGGCAGGTAGTAATGATGGCTGCACATCAATGCAAATGCACTTAATACCCCTGAATTAAACACTTAGAAATGGTTAAAATGGTAGATGTTATGTATACTTTACCACAATTAAACAATGGAGCAATAATTACATTTTCCTTAAAGAGAAATTTCAAGCGCTAAATAAATCATATATATTAATATGTGAAATACTTTGTGCAGTGGATGGCACTTAGAAGTTACCCAAAGGTGCCAATGCCTTTTTCATGCTGGGTTTGGGTTTACAAGGGTGAATTTTTTGGTGCTTCATTCATTGCTGTGCCTAGGATGGCAAACCCTGTCACAGGTGCACAGTCATGGCTCCAGTATGGCTTCATGATCTGAACAGTAAGTCTCCCCATATACCTCTGCAAGTAAGGTAAATGGAATTTACTCTCTTTCATGTAAATATATACATTTGATTAAACATTTTATTTAATGGTAATTATAGATTCACATATAGCTGTAAGAAATAATGCAGAAATCCCATGTACATTTTACCCAATTTTTCCCATGGTAGCATCTGGTAAGGCTTTAGTACAACATCATAACTAGGACATTGACACTGATATAGTCAAGATCCAGAACATTTCCACCACCACAAGTATCCCTCCTATTGCCCTTTTACAGCCACACCTACTTCCGTCTCACCTTCCCCCCTCCCAATACATACAACAATCCCTAACTCCTGGCCATCACTAATCTGTTCTCCATTTCTATAATTTTGCCATTTCAAGAATGTAATATAAATGGAGTCATACAGTATGTATCCTTTGGGGATTGGCTCTTTCCACTCAGCATAATTCCCTCAAGATTTATCCAGGGTGGTAATGATACATTTTAAAATAAAAGTACAACTGATTAGTAAAGCGACTCTGTCCCTCAAGGTCCTGATAGAGACTTAATTCTCTCCAGATGGTCATTCAAAGGGATTTCAATGAAGGGACTAGAGTTAGAGGCACGAGCAGCACTAAAGGAGCCAATAAAGAATGTTGACATACTTGAGACAAGTAACAGTGGGGATCCATGGCCACTCCTGTGACAGAAGCAGAGGGGGAGAAAATTATGTTACCAGAGCTCACTGAGAGAAGCTGCAGTGGAGGAAGAGGAATGCCTGGGAGTAAGGTCAGGAAGAGACCTAGCTATTACAATTGTAGCCAGAAAGACAGATCCTGACCTGTCCCCCTACCCTTTGATTTCCTGCCTAACTTGAGCAGAACCTAGCGGGAAGCCAGAGGGCCAGGAAACCCAGGTAAAGCCGCCTTTAGAAGCCAGATTCCTTGGGTATAGAGCAAAGCCAAAAAAGGGCACAGATGGATTTAGGGCCAAACAATAAATAACCAGCACAGCAAATAGTGATAAAAATGTGTTCATTCAATTAATATTTCTTGAATGTTCACTATTTGCAAGGCTCAGTTCTAAGCATTGGAGAAACATAGTAAACAAGAATAATTAAGTTGTTCCTAATTTCAAATAGGGGAAGACAACTAATATTTTGCTGAAAAGATGCTCTTGAGTCGGGAAGAGTTGATGGTATCCAGTGCATAAGAGGCAGGTTGGACTTAGATAGGCCAATACTCAAACATTTAGAGAAGAAGTTAACTCCTATCCTTCTGAAACTATTCCAAAAAATTCAAAGGAAGGAATACTCCCAAACTCATTCTATGAGGCCACCATCACCCTGATACCAAAACCAGACAAAGATACCACACAAAAAAGAAATTTACAGGTCAATATCCCTGATGAACATAGATGCAAAAATCCTCAACAAATTACTAGCAATCCGAATCCAACAATACATTAAAAAGATCATACACCATGATCAAGTGGGATTTATCTCAGGGATGCAAGGATTTTTCAATATCTGTAAATCAGTGTGATACACCACATCAACAAATTGAAGAATAAAAACCATATGATGATCTCAATAGATGCAGAAAAATATTTTGACAAAATTCAACACCCATTTATGATAAAAACTCTCCAGAAAGTGGTGGGAAAACTGGACAGGTACGTGTATAGTAAAAAGTGAAACTAGAACAGTCTTTAACTTCATACATAAAAACAAACTCAAAATGGATTAAAGACCTAAGTGTAAGACTGGATACTATAAAATTCTTAGAGGAAAACATAGGCAGAACACACTTTGACATAAATCACAGCAAGATCTTTCTCGATCTTGTGGGACCCGATTAAACTCAAAAGTTTTTGCACAGCAAAGGAAACCACAAACAAAACGAAAAGGCAATCCACAGAATAGGAGAAAATATTCGCAAACGATGTGAACGACAGGGTATTAGTCTCCAAAGTTTACAAACAGCTCATGTGGCTCAATATCCAAAAAAGCAAACAACCCAATCAAAAAATGGGTGGAGGACCTAAATAGACATTTCTCCAAAGAAGACATACAGATGGCCAACAGGCACATGAAAAGATGCTCAACATCGCTAATTATCAGAGAAATGCAAATCAAAACTACAATGAGATATCACCTCACATCCGTTAGAACAGCCATCATCAAAAAATCTACAAACAATACATGCTGGAGAGGATGTGGAGAAAAGAGAACCCTCCTACACTGTTGGTGGGAATGTAAATTGGTACAGCCACTATGGAGAACAGTATGGAGGTTCCTTAAAAACTGAAAATAGAGCTACCATATGATCCAGCAATCCCACTCCTGGGCCTATATCCAGAGAAAAACGTGTTTAGGAAGGATACATGCACCCCAACGTTCATTGCAGCACTGTTTACGATAGCCAAGACATGGAAGCAATGTAATGTCCATAACAGATGAATGGATAAGGAAGATGTGGTACATATATACAATGGAATATTACTCAGCCATTTAAAAGAATGAAATAATACCATTTGCAACAACAGGGATGGACCTGGAGATTGCCATACTGAGTGAAGTAAGTCAGACAGCGAAAGACAAATATCTTATGATATTGCTTATATGCGGAATCTAAAAAAAATGATACAAATGAACATATTTACAAAACAGAAACAGACTCACAGACTTAGAGAATGAACTTATGGTTACCAGTGGGGAAGGACGGGGGGGAGGGATAGATTGGGAGTTTAGGATTGACATGTACACACTGCTATATTTAAAACAGATAACCAACAAGGACCTACTGTAAATAAATAAATAATAAACAAATAAATAAATATTTTTTACAAAAGAATAGTTAAGTTGTTGTTCCCAATTTCAAGTAATGGGAGACAATGTATATTTTGCTGAAATGCTGCTCTTGAGTAGGGAAGAGTTGATGGGATATAGTGCATAAGAAGCAGGTTGGCCTTAGATAGGGGCATGGGCAGTGCATCCAGGATACTAGCTGGGGAGGCAGAATAAATGGGTCCAGATAACTTTAGGTTTGTAGATTTAGTGATTGGAGTGTATAGAAGGTCTCTTCTATTGGTTTCTATTTTCTCAGTGAAAAATGAAGCAAGCTGAGAGAGAGGATAATCAAGGAGGTGTCAGAGACTTGAGGAAAGAAACGTGGAAAAGTCATTTAGAAGAGCTAAAGTATAAATGGACTGGATTACAAGCATCTTTTAAAAATTCACACCCCAGGCCATATCCCAGACCAATTAAATCACAATTGTTGGGAGTGGGACAGAGGCATGAGTATTTTTGGAAGCTCCACAATTGATACCAGTGTACAGATACATTTGACAACCACTGGACCAGGGAAACGTAGCACAACTGCTGGGCAGCGCCAAGGTTAGAGGTCATAATTTTTATGTAAGGCCAATCAGCACGGTCATTTTCCCACACTAGTTTCAGCAGCCTGTGTGTAGGTATGGGATGGGTTGTCGGGTTACATTTAACGAAGTTTGGGTTTAACCATATGACTATAATGCAGGAAAAGAAAGACAAGGTTGCTGAGGTGTATGTAAAAAGGTGATTAATATGATGGAGACTGGGCTCTCAGCTGAATGAGGAAGGACTTAAGGACTGTCGACTTAAAAAATATACACAACCTAAAAGCTGAGAATTACGTTTTATTCAGCAGGAATTTTTAGGACTTCAAGCCGGGAGGCAGCATCACAAGTAACCCTGAGAGAGCTGCTCCGAGGAGGCGAGGGGGTGGCCAGGTTATATAGAATTCTTGCAACAAACAGCAGGTAGTCTGAACATCAAAAGTTGTTGTTAATTAAAGAAAATCAGATATCCCAAGTTAAGGAATTTAGCACTTTTCTATGTATGGGAAGATGCAAGAGTCTGGGCTCATTGAAATCATTCCTTTGATATGCACCTCACCTATCTGAGGCCAGTATCTCACGTTTTCACATCCTGAGATTCCTCAGAGCTTACCAGCTCACGTTGGAGGGCTGTAATCATTGAGGACTATGACATCCTTTGTTTACTGATGTGGCAGGCAATATTCCATTTATCAACTCCATAGGTATAACAGTGAAAAGTCAATAGGATAACATGATTTTAGGGTCCTCTGAGTTCAAATTTTTGGAGCTCGCTAGAGGAGTGGAGTTGGAAAAGTGGAAGGTGGTAATCAGATTAGAGTCTTCCTGGAACTGAGATTGTGAAGAGGGTAAAGCTACTGGTATTTCTAAATCCTAGAAAACAACCATGAGAGTGGGTGACTGTTGTAGGCTAGAAGATAGACTATTAGGAAGAGCAAGTTAAAGAATTAAAAGTCCAATATACTATAGAGGTCTATGTGTGGATGAAGAAATCATCAAGAAATATGCCATGGATAGTATTAGAAAGAGTGACATTAAGACAGATACAAAAATGATGCAATAATTTATTTGAATGTAATATGCATTGAAAGCAATTCTGAAGAAAACAATAAAAACCAATGTCTACATAGAAGATGAGAAAAAGTAGAGCAGTGATTAGAAATGCAGGCTCTGGGGGCAGATCCTGGCTCCACCATTACCCTGTCTGTGACTCTGTGCTGATGGCTTCACCACTGCAACTCACTTTATTCATCGATCCATGGAGATGATGATAGCACCTTCCTAATAGTTTTGTTGGGAGAAGTTAACTGACGTGGAATGTGTCAAGTGCTTAGGACATTGCCTGTGGGTTGTGATAATGCTTCTCAACTATCCTTGATTATTCTCAACCCCAAGTGACTCCTAGCTTATCCTTAGGGAGGAGTGTATATCCTTGAGTGTATATCAAGGAGTGTATAAACTTGAGTGTATATCAGAATCACCTTGAGGGCTTAAAAACATATTAGGCCCCAATCCCAAAGTTTCTGAATAGAGCAGGACCTAAGAATTTGCATCTCTAAAAAGTTCTTAGGTGAAGCTGATTCTGCTGGTCTGGGGGACCATATTTTGAGATCATCTGCTGGGGATGGCACCCAGAAGCTGTGTTTTAGCAAACCTCCTCCAGGTGATTCTTAGCATAAGCTAGAGAACTGCTCTTAGGCTTAGTAAAAACTAGCACACTTAATCATTCTTCTTGTCTGTCCATCTTAGCATATCTCTAAGTCTTCTGGCCATGGTGGCATCAAAACTCCCCTTCTCTGTTCTTTTTCTTTCCCCTTTTCTTCTTCTACAGTAAAAATTGACTAATTTCTGCCCAGTCTCTTCCATGCTTAGCTGCCTAAATAATTTTCCACATAGCTTGGTAAAAATTGAAGAAAAGTGTTTCTCACCAAATAAGTTGAAATCATTTTTCAAACTTTCAAAGGAAACATGTTCTTACTTCCAATCATGTTTCTAGTGCTAGAGATGGTAAGATTTAATCATCAAGGCTTTATCATGGGCATTCTCACCAACTGTTTTAGGAGATTTTCCATTGTCAGAAAAATGGTCTGAAACTTGAAAATAAAAATGTGGGCATCACATCTTTTCAATATTATATAGGGGCAAAGACCACTCAAGGATTGTTTAGGAGAATTTACTTAGTTCATCTCACTGTTAAAGACTAATTAAAAGTTACAGACTTAATGAAGTTACTTTTTAGCAAATGTATTTTTGTCCTATAGTGATACAAATAATTTCTGTCAAAGAGATTACTCTCACAAATTTATAGATATTAGACATTATACAGTTTACATCTGACTCAATAATTGTCTCAACATTTCTTTGTTTAATTGCCTGTGAACTCTTGCCTCTTAAGTGCTCTTTGAACCAGTCACAATGTATTATTGGTTCCTTCATTAATTAATGAGTTAAAACCTTTGACATGTACTCATTTTTTGTATTTGCCTGAGAATCATGATTTTGCATTTCTGAAAATTATACTTTAATACTGTTCACTGAAGAACTCATTTGAAATAGTTTCACAGAGGATTGGGCTTGACTTGGTGAAAATGTGACACAAATGTGTGACTAGTAGTTAAATTTTACTGTAGTCAGCTCAAAGCTACATTGCAGCAAAGGATATCAAAATGCATCAGGATGGGAAAACTAAAGAACCATAGTTTCTCAGATCATCCCAGTTTCTTCATGGGAGAGGTACTCAGGTGGTGGGTATTCAGGTATTCTGCCTTTTCAGGGTGAAGTACTGCCTGTATGTTAGATCTCCAGGGTGGGGACTCTTGATCATATTACCCTGAAACTCTTTTACTAAGCTATGCTACCTAACACCAGTATCCAGCTCTGACCTAGTTTCTGATTATGTCACTTCTGGCATCATATTGCTGTACTGTCCACGGGTTCTATGTATCAACCAGGCACTACACATGTGTGGTCATGTTATAACCATGTAATGATGACCAGTCAGGGCATACACCAGAATCTCCTACATCACAAGGCAGGGAGGAACTGAACATAGCTGACCTAGACACACCATATCTTTTCAATCTTCTCCCAAAATTGAGTCAAACTTTCTCAGAGCGAGTCAGCATTTTTTAAACAAATACATAAAACTATTTTTCTGCAGTGGAGAATGTTCACTAAAATCTTATTTTCTGAAATGCAAATTAGCTGAGATTTCAGAAAAATGAGAAAAAGCAACCCAAAGAAAATTTGAGGGAAGGAAATAATACGTGGAAATGCAAAACAAAATACAGAACTAAAAGTTAGTAAAATTGATGGATAAATTCATATTACAGTTGCTGAAAAAGTCTAATAAAATAGGAAAAATACTGTTAAGTTTAATAAAAATAAGATTAAGAAATCAAAATTAGAAGGGAGATATAATGAATAAAATGATTATAATGGATTACTCTCATGGTTTTGTAATAAAATTAGGAATATTGATGAAACACTTCATGTTCTATAAAACAGACCAATAAGTACTATGATAGCCAAACTGACACCAAAATTAACACAGTAAGAAACAGAAAACCTGAATAGAGCAATAGAGAAAATAAAGAAAATTGTTAGATTATCCACAGCAATGAAGGTCACCGGTGTGAGAGGGATTTTCCTCTTTACTCTGAAAATTTCACAGTGTATCACCTATTCCATGGCATGGAGCAAGAGGAAAGTACTTCCAGCCAATTAACAGAAAAGCTAATATCCAGAAGGATGGATAGATGTCTAATGCACAGCTGGCTGTCAAGATCAGATCCAGCAGATTGTCAATTATGGTCCCTTTCCCCAATAACGTTCAAGAGGAAATTATAAGAATGAAAGAAATTTTCAAATGGAAAGAACATTTGAACAAACTATATATTTTGTCCACAGAGGAGCAATTATACACTATTGATAAACCTTATACGTGCGAAAGACACTAAAATTCCTCTGATTATTAAGGACATCATTTGAAAGAGCTTTCAAAGTTGCTGAGAAAATAGATGAAGTTGAGAAACTGGGTGCTGTGACTGAAGAGTGTGAAAGACTAGACATAATTGAAGGTATTAATCCATGAGAACAAATCTGTATTGAGGCCTGTGTATGGCTGACTGAAAAAGGTGCTTCTGCAGAGGGAGAAGACGACTACACATCTACAAACTTTTACATTTTTGTAAGCAAGCCATAAAGTCTTCTTTGTTATGAAATTGTCCAACTAATATATATTTTTTAATTAATTTATTTATTTTATTTTTATTTATTTATTATTTATTTATTTTATGTATTTTTATTTTATTTATTTGGTTGCGTTGGGTCTTCGTTGCTGTGCCTGGGCTTTCTCTAGCTGCACTGAGCGGGGGCTACTCTTTGTTGTGGTGCGTGGGCTTCTCATTGCAGTGGTTTCTCTTGTTGTGGAGCTTGGGCTTTAGGCACGTGGGCTTCAGTGGTTGTGGCACATGGGCTCAGTAGTTGTGGCTCACAGGCTCTAGAGCACAGGCTCAGTAGTTGTGGTGCACTGGGCTTAGTTGCTCCATAGCATGTGGGATCTTCCTGGACCAGGGATCGAACCTGTCCCCTGCATTGGCAGGCAGATTCCTAACCACTGTGCCACCAGGGAAGTCCCTGTCCAAGTAACATTTAATTAATTAGAAAAAAAAGAAAGAATGAGAAAGGAAGAAAAAATGGGTAACTTACAAGAAAAAGTTCTCCATTTTAAGAGAGCAATTTTGTAATAATTAGATATCTATGTGTTTAATTTATATAGTATATATTTATATCATTATATATTATAACTAATATACTTATCATATATAATATGGTAATTTTTTTTTATGTTTTGCATACATAAAAACTGGCTCACACCATACATATTGTTGTTTAAGATTATTTTCCACTTAAAAATATATCATGGACTGGTAGGAAGATAGAATATATATACTTATATATAAGTACTTATATACTTATATATATACTTTTCCCTATTCCTCTCACTAAATACAACTAAAAACCTTAGATATTATACACAGAACAATACAAAAAGACTCTAAAAGATGAAAGTAAGAATGTAGACTGAATAAGAACCTCAAGACCCGAAAAACAACAATGTGGTTTTCTCTGGTTTCTTTCTGGGGGTTTTTTGGGATGGGGGGAGGATCTGCTTATGTTTCTGGGTTTTGTCTCATATAGCCTATAGTTGGAGCTAAAGAATCCAGGCAACCTGGAGATCCCAACAAAAGCCTACTCTCTCTAGTTAAAGGACCAGGAAAGGAAAAACATAACAAGACAGAAAACTTTTAACCAACAACTGCCCTACTCCGCCTAATAAACACTGCTGAAAAAACTGTGGCCCCACTCCTACCCTTGCCAGCAAAGGCTGAGTGGAGAGCCTAGATGTCTACCCTCGCAAGGCTGCAAAGAAACACCTCAATACCACCTCTACACATATTAATTTGACAACTTAAAAAATTGACCAGTTCCTTAAAAAACACAAGCTATCACAAGTCACCTAATATGAATAGATCATTTTAATAATCCTATGTCAATTAAGAAAACTGAATTTGTAATTTACAATCTCAAAAAAAAAACAAAGGAAATCTCCAGGACAAAATGATTTCATTGGAGATTTCTACTAAATGTTTAAAGAAGAATTAACACCAGTTCTAAACAATCTCTTCTAGAAAATAGAATACTTTTTAATTTATTTTTTGAAGTTAGTATTACCTTAACATCAAAACAAGACAAGGACCATATAAAAAAAACCAGAGAAATATCCATAATTCTCATGAATATAAATGCAAAAATCTTTTAACAAAATATCAGCAAGTAGAATTGAATGAATGCAGAAAAAGCATATGACAAAATTTAATAGCCATTCATGATAAAAAAAAAAACCCTCAGACTTAAAAACTTAAAAACAAACAAAAATATATACCATAGGAATATAGGGTAATAATAGGTAATAATATAGGGTAATAATATAGGGTAATTTCCTCAACTTCATAAACAGCATCTACAAAGAAGTACAGCTAATGTTATATGTAATGGTAAGAGACTGAGATTGGGAAAAAGGCAAGGATACTTGCTTTCATTTCTCATTCAACTTAGTGCTTGAATTTCTAGCCAGTGCAATAGGACAAGAAAAGAAAACAAAAGTTATACAAGTTGGAAAGGAAGAAATAAAATGATTCCTATTAGCAGATGGCATGATTTTCTACACAGAAAATCTCAAGGAATCTACCAAAAACTCCTAAAATAATAAGTGAAAACTCCTAAAAATAGTAAGTTCACTAAGGTCACAGGATACAAGATAAGCAAACAAAATCAATTGTAAGTCTATATACCAGCAATGAACACCTGAACATTGAAGTTACAGATATAATACCACTTACAATCTCTAAAAAATATGAAATGCTTATATGTAAATCTAGCGAAACATCTTCAGGACTTGTGTGCTGCAAACTACAACATACTGATGAAAGAAGTCACCAAATGTCCAAACAAAGAGAAAGGCATACTGTGTTCATGGACTAGAAGATTCCACGTGATAACAATGTCAGTTCTCCCTCAAATTGATATACAGATTTGATGCAGTCCTTATCAAATTCCCAGCAAGATTTTTTTCTTAGACATACATAAAATTATTCTAAAACTTATATAGGAAGTTTAAGGCACTAGAACAGCTAAAACAATTTTGAAAAGAACAACAAAATGAGGGGAATCTGTCCACCCAATTTTAAGACTTATTACATAAAAACTAGAGTAGTAATGACTATGAGGTATTAGCAGAGACACAGACACATAGCTCAATAAAAAAGAATAGAAAACACAGAAATACACCCACACAAATATGCCTAACGTTTTTTGGGAAAAGTACGGAATTAATTCAATGAAGGAAAGATAGACTTTTCAACAAATGGTGCTGGACGAAGCAGACAAGCATAGGCAAAAAAAATAAACCTCAATTTAGATCTCACAACTTATAAAAAATTATCTCAAAATGGATTATGGACTCATATTAAAACCTAAAACTATAAAACTTTTAGGAATAAAAAGGATAAAATCTCTAGGATACAAGGTTATACAAATATTTTTTTCTACTTGAAACTGAAAGAATGATCCATAGAAGTATAAATTTCACTTCATAATAATTCAAAACTTTTCATCTATGAAAGGCCCTATTAAGTCAATGAAAATGTAAGCTACAGGATGTAGGGAAATATTTGCAAGTCACATAACCAACAAAGGACTTGCATCTACAGTATTTTAAAACTCTCAAAATTCAAATGTTAAAAAAAATTAAATTAAAATAAAATAATGTAAAAGGCAAAAGACATCAGTAGACGTTTCACTGAAAAAGATAAACAGAAAAGTAAGCACATGAAAAGATGTTCAACATCATTTGTCATTAAGGAAATGAAAATGAAAATCCAATTGAGCTACCACTGCATACCTTTCAGAATGGCTAAAACAGAAAAAAAAACCACTGCTCTTTAGAATAGACAATAGTACAGCCACTGTGGAAAACAGTTTGGCAGTTTCTTATAAAACTAATCATGCAATTAACAAGCACCCCAGCAAGTGTACTTCTGGGCATTTATCCTAGAAAAATAAAAACTTATATTCACATAAAAAACTGTATGTGAATGTTTATAGAGGTTTTATTTGTAATAGCTCAAGACTACAAATATCCCAGATGTCCTTCAACGGATGAATGGTTAAGCAAACTGTATACAAAAAGGAACAAACTATTGAAACATGATAACCTGGAGGAACTGTCAGAGAATGATGCTGAGTGAAAAAAAAAATTCCAAATAGTTACATACTTCATTATATATATAATATATATATAATATATATATTATATATATAATCATACTATACATCATATACTATATATATTCTGACATATATGTATATGAATGAATTGAATATATATATATATCCTGGAATTGGATATAGAAATGGAGAACAGTTTAGTGGTTTCCATGGGTTAAGGAGCGGGGGTGAGGGTGAAAGGGAAGCAGTTGTGGCCATAAAAGAGCAACATGAGCAATCCTTATGATGATGTAATAAATATTCTGAATATATCAGTTTCAATATCCTGCTTGTGATACTGGCTATAGTTCTACAAGAAGAATGAGGAGGGTGTAAGGAGGATCTCCCAGTCCTTGTAGTTAATAACAGGCATGGCAGCCCTCCTCTCAGTTTCCAAGGATGTCCCCTTTGTGAAGCTGCTCCCCCAATACCTATCAAAGCCCCTTGTATCTTCCTGAACTAGTGAGATGGGCAGTTTAGCTGTTGCCCACAAAAGTCTCTGAAGTAAATTAGAACCAAAATTATTTACATTTACTTCAAGGCCCCATGTACCCTGGAATTTCAAGAAACCCCAAACAGCTAAAACAATCTTGAAAAAGAGGAACAAAGTTGGAGGTCTCACACTTTCTGATTTTGAAACTTACTACAAAGCTTCAATAAGCAAAATACTGTGGAATTAGCATAAAGACATATAGACCAAGGAAGTAAAACAGAGATATCAGAAACAAATGCTCGTATATATAGTGCCAACACCTTTCCATGGGGAACAGACAGTCTTTTCAATAAACGGTGTTAGAAAAAACTGGATATCCATATGTAAAGGAATGAAGTAGTACTTTTACCTTATATTATACACAAAAATTAACTCAAAATGGCTCAAAGACCTAAAAGTAAGAGTCAAAATGATAAAACTCTTAGAAGAAAACACAGAAAAAGTTTCATGACATTGGATTTGTACAGGCAACAAAATAAAAAAATTAATTGGACTACCTCAAAACCTTAAATTTTGTGCATCAAAAGACCGTGTCGGGACTTCCCTGATGGTGCAGTGGTTAAGAATCCTCCTGCCAATGCAGGGGACACAGGTTTGATCCCTGGGCTGGGAAGATGCCACATGCCACAGAGCAACTAAGCCCATGCGCCACAACTACTGATCCTGTACTCTACAGCCCGCAAACCACAACTACTGAAGTCTGCACGCCTAGAGCCCATGTTCCGCAACAAGATAAGCCACCGTAATGAGAAGCATGCAAACCACAACGAAGAGTATCCCCTGTTCGCCGCAACTAGAGAAAGCCCATGCACAGCAAGGAAGACCCAACACGGCCAAAAATAAATAAATAATATAAAATAAATATTTTAAAAAAATTTTTTAAAAAGACATTGTCAACAGAGTGAAAAGGCAACCCATGGAATGGTAGAAAATATTTGCAAATAATATATCTGATGAGATTAATATCCAGAATATATAAAGAACTCTTACAACTCAGCAACAACAACAATCTGATTTTAAAAATGACAAAGGACTTGAATATACATGACTCCAAAGAAGATATACAAATAGTCAATAAGCACATGAAAGAATGTTCAACATCACTAATCATTAGGGAAATGACCCTCAATTATGATGGATATTATAAAAAGTCAACAATGTTGGTGAGAACCTGGAGAAATTGGAACCTGTTTGCGTTGGTGGTATGAATGTAAAATGGTGTAGCTGCTATGGAAAACAGTAAGATGAGTCTTCAAAAAACTAAACATAGAATCACCATAGGATCTGAAAATTCCACTTCTGGGTTAAAACCCAAAAGAATTTAAAGCAGGGACTCAAACATTTGTACACCCATGTTCATAGCAGCATTATTCACAAAGCCAAAAGGTGGAAGCAACTCAAGTGTTCATCAGTGTGTGAACTGATTAAAAAAATGTGGCCTCTAGGGCTTCCCTGGTGGCGCAGTGGTTGAGAGTCCACCTGCCAAAGCAGGGGACGCAGGTTCGTGCCCGGTCCGGGAAGATCCCATGTGCCGCGGAGCAGCTGGGCCCGTGAGCCATGGCCATTGAGCCTGCGCGTCCGGAGCCTGTGCTCTGCAACGGGAGAGGCCACAACAGTGAGAGGCCCACATACTGCAAAAAAAAAAGGAAAAAAATGTGGCCTCTATATCCAATGGAATATTATTCAGTCTTAAAAAGGAAAGAAATTCTGCCACATGTTAAAATATGGATGCACCTTGAAACTCAGAAGGACATATACTGTATGATTCTACTTATATGAAGTAACTTGGGTAGTCAAATTCATAGAGACAGAAAGTAGAATGGTGATTGCCAGGAGCTGGGGTAAAGGGAGAATTAGGAATTCCCCATTTCATCTGCGAAGATGGACATGTTATGGAGATGGTTGGTAATGATAGTTGTACAACAATGTGAATGTACCTAATGCCACTGAATCGTACACTTGAAAATGGCTAAAATGGTAAATTTTATGTTATGTGTATATTACCATATATATACTTCTATAGGTACTCCCTGAGCCTGTGCCTTCAGAGACCCACAGTGCAATGCCATGATTTCCAGCATATATTTCTAAAAACAAACAATGCTTTGGCTTTTTTTATTTCTCCAACCTTGGTTAATTTTTTTTTTAATTTTATTTTTTTGTTTTTATTTTTATTGGAGTATAGTTGCTTTGCAATGTTGTGTTAGTTTCTGCTGTACAGCAAAGTGGAGAAGTTATACACATATATATATATATATATGTATATATATATATATATATATCTCCACTCTTTTTTAGATTTCCTTTCCATTTGGGTCACCACAGACCACTAAGTAGAGTTCCCTGTGCTATAGAGTAGGTTCCTGGTTAACTTTTACTACATAAATAGCAGCACAAACCCCCCTCCCAATACATATTTTTATGCACAGTAAAAAAGGTATAAGAAAAAGACAAGCAAGAACTCCACTAAATTTATACCTACCAGACTCATTGCTCCATTTATTAACTTATTTATTATACTAATATTTTTCAAACATGTATCAAATGCTCAAAAAAGATGTAAATCCCAGCCTCCAACCAGATTATATTCTAGAGGTGAGACAGGCAATATTAAAAGCAAGTAAACTCAGAACTGGCTACATAATCTGCAGGGCCCAACGCCAACTGAAAACACAAGGCCCTTATTCAAAAGTTATTAAGAATTTAAAGATGGTACTAGCAGAGCATAAAACCAAGCTTGGGGCCAGGAAACTAGTCCTGAGGAAGCTGATATGCAACGTTAGAGTGTATATAATGAGTGAAAAATAAAAAGAGAAAGTATGAAAGAATGATATAAAGTAAGAGGTTTCACAGTTTTAGGGAAGGTGAAGAGGCAAGGCCTAAGAAAACGACTTCTAACTAATGACCTAAAAGAATAGAGGGATGGAGCCATGAGGCCATCTCTTGTTCTCTTAGTTGTTTAAGAGTACATATAGTAGCTATTCTATTTCCTTCAAGATTTTCAAATTGTATCTCATATTATTACATTTTAAAATGTACCTTTTTTTGATAAAAATACTACATCCTGGTATTAAAAAGCAAATGAAAAAGAATAAAATAATCTTGACATTCACAAATCACCATTAACATTTGGTAAGTGTTGGGGAAAAGCATTCTTGGCAGAGGGCACAAAACCCCGACGTGGGAGCACACCTATGCCCAGCCTACTGAAGAAATAATGGCTGGAGTGGAGAGAAACAGCAGAAAAATATGAGACCAAAGACTTGTAGGAGTGGAGGAGAAGAAGATATGGCAAAGATCACCTAAGGCCTCTTAGGTCATTTTTAGTACTTTTGCGTTAACTACGAGTGACATCACACAAAAATCCCACATATCCAGGGTAAGTTTACATCTTTACCTGCCACGGTAAAAGCTAAAATACTCACCATTTGGATCTAATTTATCTTCTCCCTTGCCCTTGAAAGAAGAGGAAGTGGAGAAGAGATCTATATTGAGCTCACTTTAAAATTTTGAAATCAAACAATAAAGTAAATTCATCAAAATCTCTCAAATATTATCATTTGGACTATAGCATATCTATCATATGGGGTGACTCAGGGCCCAAACATTCCTCCTGCTTCCCAGGACCATGGTCTGGCTCATTCCCTTCTCCCTAACCCCAGCCAGTTCATTCATTAAGGCCCCTGTATGCTTAATGACAAATACAGTGGTTACTCTGGTTCTAAACCCATACTCTCCAAATAATAAGTTTTTTCTGAAACAACAGTTCCTTGGAAATTTATCTTGGAAATAAATCTCTTTTTAGCAGAATAGAGAGTACTATCTGTAGAATTTTCTCAGCAGATAAAAACTTGCAACTGCTGATCACATATTAAATTGTCATGTTAACCATTTTATGTGTATATTCAGGAATATTTATTGAATAAATATTTCTACCAATTGCAAGCCATTATGCTAAGTGTTATGGAGGAGGCGGTGATGGAGAAGACATTATTCTTTTGCACAAGGAGCTTCCACTGGGATGTAGGAGAGTAGATAGGTGCTCAGATTGCTGGAAGGAGGGAGGCAAGGACAAATCAGAGACCAACTGGATGGAGTATTAGGAAAATCCAGGGAAGCAGGAATAAGAAGAGGTTTCATGAAGATGTAGCAAACACAGTGCAATCATGGTAAGGTATATTTTCTACTCCTCATTCAATTGGTGACAAAAAGAAGAGAAAAGAGGGAATAAAGACAAAGAGGTATAAGAAGATGTAATGAAAAGATAGAAAAAATGGGGAGAAATAAGTGGGGAGGAGAAGAAAAAGAGGCTGCAGAAACCTTGGAGAAAAACAGTATTTGAGAAGATACAAGGAGGAAAAAGCAAAAGGAGAAGATAAAAGAAATAGAGAAGAGAAAGAATGTGAAAAGGATGAGGGAAGTAGAGTTAAAGAACAAAGTAGTGAGATGAGAGGGAGAATCCTGAAAGTGAGGATATGCCTGGTAAGATGATCAAACTCCACATAGCGCATCATAAGGTGTCAGGCTGTGGGTCTCTGTCCAGGAGTTCCCCTGAATACAGAGAATTGGGTCTAATATCTTAATCTCCATCTAGTTCTAGATCCACTCAGATCAGCATCCCTTTCTATTTTGCTTTTGTTCAACATAGCAGCAACAAACACTCTCACTCACTTTGCTTAGAAAACTCTCAGGGTCACACCTCAAAATCCCAACCCAAGATGCACCATGGGTTTTCGCTGGATGGTTGTTGCTTGTTTGAAAGCCACAGAGCTTCTGCACAAAGGCCCTTGCAAAGAGAGCTAGGAATCAAAAACACTTTCCTGTGCCCTGAAGCTACTCAGCAGGTCTAGAACTGAAACTTTCCCAGCTACTTTTTCATATTTAACAACTAGTGTTAAATTTGAAACCAGCAGCTGTGCACTCTAACCACTTTCTCTTGCGTGATTTATTCCAATTGCACTTCTTAAATAAAACTTTCATTTTAGATATGGAAATAGATTTCCTTCCTGAACAACTTGTTCTTCTAGAAATAAGTGTTGAGTCAGATATGTGACAATGATTCTTCCAAAAAAAATATGCTCCATAAACAGTGTCTTCCTATTTGCAGTTGACTCGTGTTCCTCTGTGTTGGGAAAGCTTCTTCATCCACATTTTGGGGTTGAAGAGGAAGTGTCTCATGGAAACAGAATAAAAGAGTTTTTCTGAGGACTGAGAATTGCCTATGGGGCAATTTAAAATATCTCTCAGAGGCAGGAAAACGCGATTCAAGACATCGGCAGGTACTCAAAACAGGTAGTTCCAGCCACCACTTCTCACGGACATAAGAGTAAAAGTATATTTTAAAGTCATTAGTCTGGAAAGAGTAATTTTCACCACAGAATTTACCCTGCTTTATGTTTCCTAGAACAGTCTTTGCTTTTGCGATTTTATAATAAACGAAAGTCACCCTGAGTAAACATTTCCCCTACAGCTAACATTAGGGCAAGCACTCGACATAAGTTATATCATTTTATCCTTACAACAACCTTTAAAGGAAGGCAGGCTGATCTCCATTAAACAGACCAGGAAACTGAGAATCGGGGGACTCCCAGGTCATCTACCAGTAAAAGGCAGAACTTACATCAGGACTCCGGCTAGATTACTCCAAACATTAGGCATTCCTCTAAAGGAAGCCTCCTTACCAGAAAATGTATTCAGTGTGGTAGGCTCCCAGCTGATGGGCTGGCACAGGGAATCGGGCTCCTGAGGGGTCATCATGGACAGAGTTTGTTTCATGAAGCAGGAAAAAAGTGAAGAGAAGAAGTTCAAATAAAGCCCTTGAAAGAAAGTCAAAGATAGCAGTTGTGTAAACCAGATGGGGAATAGATGTACTATGACAAAAAGCCAAGCTTCAAAACTATATATGAACTTGATGGAAATAGGAGCAGGTTAGAAATAAGTGGGGATGATCTGGGAGAACTGGTTTAATACAATTAGGTTGTCCATGGGTTTGTGACAAATGGATGAATTAGGGTAGCTTAAAGAACATCGTGTTTTATCAGATGGAAACTAATACTTAATAAGATAGTGATGCGTCTGGAAGCAGCAAATAGGCAGGAAGTTCTGGAAACTGTGGTGCTATTATCAACATTAATTATGAGAAGCAGTATACGCAGTCAGAAATATGCTACATAGACAAGAGGTGATGCTGGAAACCATCATTAAATCTATCTCATGCACTGAAGCTTCTACATATAGTAGAATATAGTAGCTATTCTGTTTCCTTCAAGATTTTCAAATTGTACCTCGTATTACTACATCATTTTAAAATGTACCTTTTTTTGATAAAAATACTACATCCTGGTATTAAAAAGCAAATTAAAAAGAAATAATCTTGACATTCACAAATCACCATTAACATTTGGTAAGTGTTAAACTGAAACAAATAGACTGCCGGGTATTTCTCCAGAAAAGATGGGCTTATTAAGGATCTGCAGAGAATTGCAATTTGGGGTCTGCAACTATGGTGAACTATGTGCAAGTCCCTGCACAACAAGGGAAGGAGAACACTTTCACAGAGAGGAAAAAGGGAGTTGGGAGGGCTATAATAAACAGAGTCCATGACTCTTCATTGGCTAAGTCCTTGCCGGGAAAGAAGAGGAGGCTTTTTTCTTCCTGTTGGGCTCTGCTATCATCACAGGGCATGAGAGCTCCCCTTTCTGGTTCCCAGGCTCTTTGTAATTGAGGTTTCCATTTATTAACTTTTTACATAAGTGTTATTTTAGTCACCTCTCATATTTATGCATACTTAGAAAGGAAGAAAGAAAGGGAGGGAGGGAAAGGAGAGAGAGAAGGCAGAAGAAAGAAAAGGAAGGAAGGAAGGAAGGAAAGAAAGAAAGAAAGAAAGAAAGAAAGAAAGAGGAAAGAAAAAAGAAAGAAAGAAAGAAGGAGGGAGGGAGGGAGGAAGAGGAAAAAGAAATGAAAAAATAAATGTGTGAAAAATTATATAATTGTATTTGTGAAAAATAACTTAGAATTCAGTTGAACTTAAGTGAAACAAAGAGAGAGAGAAAGAGAGCATTCATGAAACCTAAAGGAGTCACTAAACTTCAGAGAATTAACTTTCTTACTTTGGTAGAGCCTTCTAGTTCTCACCCTATCTGATTTTCCTCTCCTTTTGTGCTCCAGGAGATTTACACTGCATGGTGTTCTTTTGTTGATAAGTAGGATCGTGTGACTGTTTCTAGCCAATGAGTTGGAGTGGAAGAATAACATGACTTCCAAGCAAAGCATTCAGTTGCCATATATATCTCTCTAACACTTGCTCTCCCTACATGTTCACCAGGGAGGCTACACAATCTATATAGTGTAGCTGCATGACAATAAAACCAAATGGAAACAGATGCCTGGACCTGTAGCTGACTTTGCAACAAGAAGAAATAAAGCGTTCTTATATTCAGCTACTGAGATTTTGGAGGTGTATGTTACTGTAACTTATCCCAGACTGTCCTGAATAATATTCCACATAAGAAATATTTGGTTCCTAAAACATGCCTCTAGAGTTTAAAAAATATTAAAAATTAACAGGTTGAACTACATCAAGGTACCTTCTTGTTTAAAAGTATACTTTTCACGGTTGTTGTATTTTACACTTCTAACTAAACGGATTAAGTGCCCACCGCAAGTGATTTCAACATGGCTTCTATTCTTTAGTACCTTGAGTTATGTCTTGTTTCTTTTCCTGTTTGGGTGGGTTTTGTCATTCATTAGAGTTTGTTTGTTTGCTTGATTGCTTGTTGATTTTGGTGGTAGGAACTCAGATGCTTCAGTCCTAAACTTCTTGAATATCTGTAATTGTCTCTTTGTTACCTTTATACTTGAATTGACAACAGGGCTGAAGATATGAATATTAGGTCACACTTTATTTCCCACAGAATTTCCTCAGAATTCATTGTCTGTCTACTCAAATAAGTGTTAATGTAGAAAGTCTGAGACCCAATTTCTGCTTAGTTTGCTGTCTGCCTCAATGACTACCCACAAAGCCTTCTTTTTACTTTTAAATTTGATATTCTTAAGATATTTATAAATTGGTGCTAATTTTTCTGTATCAAAATCTTCTGGGGATTGATGTGCCCTTTTGCTCTACAGACAACAATGTGCTTTATTTTAGAAGAAATTTCCTTTGAGTTTACATATTTCATTACATTTTATATTGTATTTGGCCTTTTCCAAGGATGTCAATCACATATGTATTATATTTCTTCTCCCATCCATATCTATGATCTTTTCTATCATAAATGCTTTTTAGACTGTATTCTAATTCATGTTACTTCTACTATGGCTTTCATCTCTCTAATGGATTTTGTTTTTCTCCCATTTTTCATCCTCTTTTTAAGCCTTGTATCTCTTTTTTGAGGTCCTTTGTAAAAGAGAATGTGTTGTCAACAACATCCTGGAGCCCATTCAGAATTCTGTGCCTGAATTCTTTCTGTGGTGATTTAGGTAACTTCTGTCTCATATATTTTTCTGCATCTAAAAGGTTGTCAGACACTTTTTCCTTAAATATACATTCTTTTTATTGATCTAGCGGTTATCTAACTATTCCTCTATCTATATGTGTATAAAACAAGGAAGGAATTTAAACATACAAAATTCAGATATACAAAAACATAACTTTATTTTGTATAGGTGACCTCCTACTGGCTTAAGTCTCTCAGTCTGCACAGTATAGACAAACTTATTCTATACGATATGCTCACATGGTTTCTTGACATTGATTTTGAACATGATTGATTCACCGTGGGATTTTTAAAAAATCACAAAACATTAGTAAAGAGTATAAAAGAACTGAATTGACAGACTCTCTACTTGAACAAACTCAGGATCCTCTGAACTCCCTTCTCATCTAGGGCTCAACCTTGGTCTATGAAGACTGTAGACTCTCAGCACAAACAATGGTGTCCACCCCCATACTAATAGACTTGAACAAACTCTAGCATAATTTCTAACAGCTTAAAACCACATCCCTGGGATGACCCAGGCCCCCTTAAGTTCCTGCCTGGGAAAGCTCAAAGCTGCAAAAAGAATTTACTGATTGTTCTAGCCAACACCTGGACAGAGATGCTGTCTCCCAGCTTCTGCAGGAGCGTAAGAGCCTAACTTCAACATATGCCAGTTAGCAAACGCAGATGGTCTAATCACATTGACCAACCTCCCTACCCACTTCATAACTTTCAACTTCCCTGACTCAGCTGGAGCCCGCATCATTTCTCCTCCCTCATTCTCCCTTTAATATGCCCAGTAACCTTCTCAAAGATTGAAGTTGAGCTCAATTTAAACTGGACTCTCTTCCCTACTTAAGTAGTTACTAAGTGAAATCTATCTTACTTCCTTTAACAAATGCCTGGCTTTGTTTCTCACTGACAGACTGCATCAGGGTATATCATGTACATGAATTATTGTAATAAAGTTGAATCTGTCCAGATTATCCCCAAAATTCAGTACTATCTCAATGAAAGTCTGAAATGCGTGCATGTGTAACTTAACAACCAGATTCTAATTAATACAGAAAATAAAATGTTTAAGAATAGCTACCAAAATTTAAAAGAATTAAAAGAAATTGCCTTACAAAATATCAAGTTTGTTATAAAGCTGTTTTGAATAAGACAATGTAGTACTGACACAGGGAGGTATGATGAGACTGATAGAAGGGAATTCGACCATTTTTAATTTAAATTTTATTTTATACAACGTGTAGACAGTTCCCTGTTCTCTGCATTTAGAAGTATAAACAATATAAATCTGTTAACTCTGTAAGTAATTTTTATAATTATGATGTAACTCTATCCTACCCTTAAAACATTTAAAATAAACGCTTTATGTGCAAAAAAAAAAAAAGACGGGAATTCAAACTCACACACCTACAAGTAAACTTGATATTTGATTAGGATGACATTACAAATCAATGAGAAAAGAATGAACTTTTTAATATATTGATCTGGGACAATTTGTTATCTACATGGGAAAAAATGGAATTAGATTTTAAATTTACCCAATTCATGAAAATAAAACATTGTCATTTGTATAAAGTTTAAAAATACTATATCTATTGTTGACCTAAAACAAATAAACTGCCAATTATTTCTCCAGCAAAGGTAAGTTTATTCAAGAATTGCAGTTTGGGGTCTGCAACCATAGAGAGCCATTTGCAAGTTCCCACATAACAAGGGAAGAACACCTTTGGAGAGGGGAAAAGGAAGTTGGGAGGGCTACAGTAGTCAGAGTCCACAGTTTTTCAATGGCTAAGTCCTTTCCAGGAAAGGAGTCTTTTTCCCTTCCCTTGGGCTCTGCTGTCGTTGTAGGGCATGAGAGCTCCCCCTTCTGGTCTCCTGAGTCTATTTAATTGAGGTTATATTTTACACTATATACTTTGTTATTCCTATGTAAATATATATAATTAAAACATATAGAAATGCATGGGAATGATGAATAAATAAGGATAATAGTTATTTCTAGGGAAGGCGGATGAATGTAGTCAGAGATAGAACACAGGGAGTTTTAATGGTGCCTGTAGTAATTGATTTCTTTAAAGATCATTTGAGACAATCTGAAAAGATACTATCATTCTTTAAATGGCTGTTTGTTTTACTCCCTATAACTCTCTGTATGTTGGAATTATTCTAAGTAAATTGGAAAAAAGAGAATTAACATTCATTGAGCTCTTACTGTGCCGATCATAATGCTAAAAGCCTTTACTTACAATTTCACATATTTCTCACAAAACCTCTATAAAACGGTCATCATTTAGGTCCATTTTATTTACAAAGAAATTTTATCTCAAGAAGGTTAAATTTTTAAAAGGTTAAAATATACAGAAAAGTCTGGTTTCAAACACTGTAGAGGCATTCTGCTAAACCATGAATTTTTAAAATGTGTCTCTGAAGCAAAACATGATAAACCCAAAGCTTTTATTCAAGTTTAATTTGTCTCCGTAAGTCCCTTAAGCATTAATATGGCATGAAAATGCCTGGTGTTTCCAATTTGCCATGGTGCCTTAGTACAAGTTTTTAATACAATCATAAAGACTGTGTGCTAATATGATAAAAAATTCTATCATACGTTTGCCAAATGATATGGATGGTGTGCCAGAAGAAAACAGGAGCAATTTCTGAAGCATCTTCTGAAGTTATTTGCCATTTTCTCCCTCGATGTAGTTAACAGGAAAACTGCCTGGATGTGACTTTGGCTGTGATGCTTACTGTTTCAATTACGCTGCTTCTGGCTTGGCTGCCCAGACATTTAAAACTAGAACAAGGGTTTCAGATTGAGAAAAGGGAAGGGATTGGAATAACTGCTTTCCTTAGACTTTCCTAGGTAAAATCACCCAGTAAGGATGAATATAGAAAGTAGAAAAATCTATTACATTTTTAATCTCTTTCTTTGGCTTTTTTAACAATTTCTCTAAAATACATACTTTGAGGTGAAATGCTGCTGTGTCATAAGAAATACAGATATTTAATATTATTAGTTATTTTCAAAATACTCCCTAGGATGTTCATGCTAATTGATTCTGTAATAACAGTATATGAAATTTCCTACTGTGTCATAATTTATCACATGTTACTATCAGGCTTTTAAATTTCTGTGAATCTGTGAATCTGATTGATGTGAAATGCTATTGCTGTTTTAATTTGTACCACTTGATCCCTGAGGAGTTAGGAAAGAATATTTTCTTTCTTTTTTTTGTTGGCTATTTTAATTTCTTCTGTGAATTGCCCATTCGTATCCCTCATCTACTTTTAAAACTTATTTATTTATAATTTTCGTATTGATTTATAGGAGTTCTTGATGTACTCTGGAATACCAACTTTTTCAGTTTTATATATTGAAACTATTTTTTTCTAAGTTAATAAAATACTTTACATTCTGTGTACCTAGAAACTCTGCCACACCATCTTGTTAACATTTTGGCTGGAGAATGTAGGCATTGGAGGGATATGATTGATGGATACGCTCACTGCAGGTATACTAGTGGCTTAACTGGAAAATAAAAATCTCAGTCCTCTAGCCTTCTTCCTGACAAATTTAAATGACCAAAGCTGGGGCCCTCTGAACTGTCTATTTTTTAAAACGCTATGGTAATCAAGGCAGTGTAATACTGATAAATGAAAAGACACATGTATCAATGGAACCAAAGAGAGAGCCCAGAAATAGATTCATAAAAGTATAGTCAACTGACCTTTGACAGAGGAGCAAAGGCAACTCAACGGAGAAAGGATAATCTTTATAACAAATAGTGCTAGAACAATTAGACATCTATTTGTAAAATCATCATCATCATCATCTTACTTGTTTCACAAAAATTAACTAAAAATGGATCATAGACTTTAAAATAAAACTTCTAAAAGAAAACGAAGGAGAAAATCTATCTGGGTTTAGCAATGAGTTTTTAGATTCAACTAAAGTAAAATTTATAAAAGAACAAACTCATATTTTCAACTTTATTAAAATCAAATACTGAAAAACTTCTGCTCTATTAAAGGCACTTTAAGGGAAACAAAAGAGAAGCCACATACTAATAGAACATATTTGCAAACCACATAACTGATTAAGGGTTTTTATCTAAAATACACCAAAAAATCTTAAAACTCAACAGTAAGGAAATAAACAACTCAATTCAGAAATAGGTGAAAAATCTGAGCAGGTATCTTACCAGAGAAGATATGCAGCTGAAAAATAAGCACATGAAAAAATTCTCAACATCAGTTGTTATTAGGTAATTGCAAATCAAAACAACAATGAGGGGCTTCCCTGGTGGCACAGTGGTTGAGAATCTGCCTGCCAATGCAGGGGACACGGGTTTGAGCCCTGGTCTGGGAAGATCCCACACGCCACGGAGAAGCTAGGCCCGTGAGCCACAACTACTGAACCTGCACGTCTGGAGCCTGTGCTCCACAACAAGAGAGGCCACGACCGTGAGAGGCCTGAGCACAGTGATGAAGAGTGGCCCCCGCTTGCCGCAACTGGAGAAAGCCCTCGCACAGAAACAAAGACCCAACAGAGACAAAAATAAATAAATAATTTAAAATGAATATCTGCTTATTAAAAAAGAAAATGCAAATTGTTTAAAAAAAATAAAAAGATGATTCTGGTAACAGGAGAGATTAGTGGTCTTCAAACAAAACAAACAAACAAGAAAAACAATGAGATACCACTAGATACTTACTGGAATGGCTAAAATCCAAAAAACTGAAAATACAAAATGCTAGTGAGGATGTGGAACAACTGAAATTTTCATTCATTGTTGGTGGGAATGCAAAATGGTACACCATTTTGGAAGTTATTTGGGCAGTTTTTTACAAAGCTAAATAGAGTCTTAACATATGATCCAGGAATTGTACTCCAGGATATTTTTTTCCAATTGACTTGAAAACATATGTCCACACAAAGATCTGCACATGAATGTTTATAGCAGCTTTACTCATAACTGTCAAAAACTGGAAGCAGCTGGAAGGAAGATGTCCCTCAGAAGGTTAACGGATGAACAAATAGTGGTATATTCATACAACAGAATGTTATTCACCACTTTAACATATATGAGCTATCAAGATATGATGGAATTTTAAGTACATCTTGCTAAAGGAAAGAAATCAATCTGAAAAATCTACATATTGTATGATTCCAATTATATGACATTCTGGAAAAAGTACAATCACGGAAACAGAAAATAATAAGTTGTATAAAAATCATGTTTTTTATTTTCTGTATTCTATGATACTTTGACATTTTGGGGCCTTGTGAACTCAGGGAGATATTGCCTCTCCCCAAATTAGCTAATTCCTAGAGACAGCAAACAACTTATTTGAAAGCATGCATTTAATACGTAAACCAAGCAATCCTGAGCTCTCACCCCAACCACATCCTTCATCTAACTCTCACACACTGAGCAGATGAAAATGGCACCTGATCGCTGTGCTCATGAGAAAGATCTTGTATAAAGTCTAATTGAGGGATGTCCTATAAACACCTACCCAGTAATCCTCAAAACTGTCAAGAAAATCAAAAACAAGGAAAGTCTGAGAAACTCCACAGCCAAGCGGAGCCAAAGGGAACATAGCAACAAAATGTAGTGTGGTGTCCTGGATGCGATCCTGAAATAGAAAAGGTAAAAACTGAGGAAATCTAAATAAACTACGAATTTTAGTTAATAATAGTGTATCAATATTGCCTTATTAATTATAATTAATATCATCTAATATAAAGGAAACTGCAAGATATATGAGAATCCTCTGTACTATCTTCTCAACTTTTCTATAAATCTAAAACTCTTCTAAAAATAGTCTATTTAAGATAGCTAGTGGGAAGCAGATGCATAGCACAGGAAGATCATCTCAGTGCTTTGTGTCCACCTAGAGGGGTGAGATAGCGACGGTGGGAGGGAGACACGAGAGGGAAGAGAGATGGGGATGTATGTGTATGTATAGCTGATTCACTTTGTTATACAGCAGCAACTAACACACCATTGTAAAACAATTATACTCGAATAAAGATTTTTTTTAAAAAAGCCAATTAGATAGATAAATAGATAAATAAATAAAATAGTCTGTTTAGAAAAGGAAATGTGACCAATTTCCACACTAAGGGAAAGCCTCATACACTCAAAATACTTCAATATCAGAGAAGAGCACTGTAATTTCTGACACCGGTTTTACAAAATATATCCCAACCGCACTGAAGAATTTAAATAGAATACATTCTACTAAATATTTCCAGAATTCAAGGTACTTATACATAGGAGAAAGCTTTAAAAACAGAAGGTTCATGATCCTGCATATTTTTAAGAAGAGAGAGAGAGAAACAAAGATTACCAAGAATAATTTATTGAAATAGCTGATTTCTTGAATTATGAAAGAATATTCCTTCCCTCAGAATTTCTCCAGGTCTATATAATCCACGGGCACACAGAACTTTAGGTAAAGTAACATGAGCACCCTAGTTATCCAACAATATGTTTCACAGAGCAGACAAGTGGAGAGAGGAAGTGGATGGTTCAAAATTGAATCAATTTACTTACAAACATAACCCTCAAAATATCTGTGAGATTGTCTTAAGGCAAAAGAATCAGATTGAACAACTGATTCTGTTAACCATGGCATGTTAAGCAAATCACAGGGCTACCAGGAATGATGTCTTTGGGTTATCATCCAGATGCTATGATATACAGGTGGAAAAAATAGCCACCCAAAAGGCGATTTAGGTGCTCACTTGGCAGTACGTACATTAAAATTGGAACAATACAGAGATAAGCATGGTCCTTACACAAAGACGACATGAAAATTCTTGAAGCAACTCATATTTTGGAGAAACGAGAGTTATTGTTTAGTGGGTATGAAATTTCTGTTTGGGATGATGAAAAGGTTCTGAAGATGGATGTTGGAAAAGTTCTGAAGATGGATGTTGGTGATGGTTGTGTAACAATGTGAATGAATTTAATGCCACTGGACTATACACTTAAGGACGGTTCAAATAACAAATTTTATGGTATATATTTTTTATCATAATTTTAAAAAAGAAAGGATCTGGGAAATACCAGAAAGGTCCAATTCCTCTCTAAATGGCTCTCCTAACTTAATTCCAGGGCTGTGAAATTTTTGTTTGTACAATTTTTCTTGAGTTAAAGAACCATATAGTCAGTCTGCTATTCTTTTATTAAATATATTTTTATTACAATTGTTGATTTACATGCAGTTGTAAAAAATAATATAAAGATGCCATTACACATTATCCAGTTCCCCCAATCATAACATCTTGCAAAACTATAGTACAATACAATAACCAGGATACTGAAATTTATAGTCAAATTACAGGACATTTCCATCTCACAAGGATCCCTCAGTTTGCCCTTTTATAACCTAATTCATTTCCCCCTTGCCCCTACCCTCTCCTTAACTGTTGGCAACCACTAATCTATCTTCCATTTCTATAATTCTGTCATATCAAGAATGTTATATAAGTAGAATCATACAGTATGGAAGTTTGGGGAATTGGCTTTTTTTATACTCAGCATAATTCTTTAGAGATTCATCCCCATTGTTGTGTGCATCAGCATTTTGTTCCTTTTTATTGCTGAGTAGTAGCAGTCTATGATATGTGGGTATAACAGTTTGTTTAACTATTCACCTATTGAAGGACATCGGACATCTGAATTGTTTCCAGTTTGGGGCTATTACAAATAAAGCTGCTAAAAACATTGCCGCACAGGTGTTTGTGTAAGCAAAGTTTCCATTTTTCTAGGATAAATGTGTAGCAGTGCACTTGCTGGGTCATATGGTAGTTAGGTGTTTAGTTTTATAAGAAACTGTCAAACTGTTTTCCAAACTAGCTGTACTTTTTACATTCCCAGAAGCAATGTATGAATTAGTTTCTCCACATCCTTGTCAGTGTTGGTGTTGTCACTTTTAAAAAAAATTATTTTGGGCATTCGGATAGATGTGTAGTGATATCCTTGTGGTTTTAATTGTCATTTTCCTAATGGCTAATGATGTGGAACATCTTTTCATATGTCATCTTTATATTCTTCAGTGGAATATGTCTTATTTTGCCCATTTTCTAATTGAATATTTTTTTATTTTTGTTGAGCAGTAAGAGTTCTTTGTCTAGATACTCTTGGATATGCTGTATATTTTGTTTGTAAATATTTTCTCCACACTGTAGCTTGTCTTTCTATCCTCCTAACTGAATATTTCATAGAGAAAAAGTTTTTTAATTTTGATAAAGTCTAATTTATCAGTATTTCCTTATATGGATTATGTTGCTACTATCAAGTCTAAAAACTTTTTGCCTCACTCTAGAACTTGATAATTTTTTTCTGAAAGTTTTATATTTTTGCATTTAATGTATAAGCTCATGATCAATTTTGAATTAATGTTGTATAAGGTATGAGACTTACATAAAGGTTTATTTTTATGCCTATAGATGTCCAACTCCTCTAGCACCGCTTGTGGAAGAGGCTGTCTTTTCTCCATTGAATTGCTTTTGCACTTTTGCCAAAAATCAATCAGGCATATTTATATGGGTATACTTCTGCTTTCCTATTCTGTTTCATTAGCTATGAACCTATCCCTTCACCGATAGCACAGAGTCTCGATTACTACAGCTATATAATGTCTTGAAATTGAGGACACAGATTCCTTTCAAAATTGTTTTATTCTAGTTCCTTTTTCTTTCCATATAAATGTTAAATTCTCTGTCTATATCTACAAAAATATTGTTGGGATTTGACAGGAATTGCATTAAACTCATATTAATTAGGAAAGAATTGATATCTTTAATATAATGCATTTTCCAACCCATGAACATGATACGCTTTCTTTGATTTCTTTCTTCAGCATTTTCCAATTTTCAGCACACAAGCCCTAAACATGTTTGATAGATTTACATCAAAGTATTTAATTTTTTGAGCAATACTGTATGGTATTGTATTTTTAATTTTGATGTCCCAATGTTCATTGCTAATATATATATAATCACATATCAGTTCTGGAAATGTTATCATAGATTCCTTGGAATTTTCTATGTAGACAATCATGTCATATGCAAATAAGGACAGTTTTATTTTTTCCCTCTACAGTCTATATGCTTTTATTTCTTTTTCTTGCCTTATTGAACTGTCTACAACACCCAGCATTATGTTGAGTCAGAGCACGAAAAGAGACTTCTTTGCCTTGTTCTCAGTCTTACGGGTAAAGCACTCACTCTTTCATCATGATGTATAATATTAGATGTAGGTATTTTACAGATGCTCTTTATCAAGTGGATGAAATTCTCCTCTATTCCTATTTTTCTGAGTTTTTAAAAGAATAAGTGTTGAATTTTGTCAAATGCTTCTTCTGCATCAAATTATATAATTATGTAATATTTCTTCTTTAGCCTGTTAATATGATGGATTACACTATATATATATATACTATTTGCTAATATTTTGTTAGAGATTTTTGTGACTGTATTCTTAAGGAATATTGATCTTTGTGGGGTTTTCTTTTTTTTTTGGTACTATTTTGGTATCAAGGTAATAGTAACTTCATAAAATTAATTGGGAAGTGTTCCTTCCTCTTCTATTTTCTGGAAGAGGTTGTATAGTATTGGTGTTAATTCTTCTTTAAACATTTGGTAGAATTATCAATGAAATCATCTAGTTCTGGATATTTCTTTGGGGGAATTCTTTTCATTACAAACTCAATTTCCTTAATATTTATAGGACTCTCTAATTTTTCTATATTGGGTAGATTATGATAGCTGTATTTCTGAGGAATTAAACTATTTCATTTAAGATACCAAATTTGTGTGTGCACAGTTATTCATAATAATCCTTAATTATCCTTTTGATATATGGAGGAACCGTAGTGATATCTCCTGTCATTTCTGACATTGGTATTGACCCTTCAGGTCAATAAAAACAACCATATCTGCTGACACCCAAGAATGAGAGGGGTTCCTTGTTAGTGTTGACAGGGGTGAGAGTTCTGGCTCCCCTCTAGGCAGGACTGATATCTCCTTGGGAGGGTTAGGAGAGTCCCTTACTGCTTCCTGTGTGGCCTCCACTGAGACAGGGGAAGAAGAATGGCTTTATCACCTCTGGGCAGTGGGAAAAGTTATAATGTTCCACTAGGCCCTTTTAGCAACTCTTAAGCAGGGAGGGGGAGGGATGCCTTGTTTAAAAGAAATCTTAAATGTCACTAATACATTAGTCTTACTCGGAATTAAATGAGCCATTTCTAATAAGGGGCCTGTTTCTTTCCAGCTGAGCAATCCTGGGCTCTTCCTCTGTGAGTGAGGCCAATAGTCCTTACCCTGCCAAACTCACAGGGGTGTTATAAACTCAACAGATTTTATATTTTCATTATATATTTCTATGACAACAGATTCTGTTATCATATGAACATAAAACGGTATGTTTATACTGTATAACCCTTACAATTATTTTGTGGACTATTTCTGGTGCCATTTTCCTCCATTTCCTTTATTCTTAGGAATACTCCTTGAAAAACAAAACAAATAATCTTGTCAGATATACAGGTAAAGATGTACATCTAATAAAAAAGGCCCTTAACATTTATTTTACATCTTAGTAAGTACTGAGTATTCCAGAGTGAACTTAGGGTGGGAAACTGATTCTCCTGACCCACAAATCCTGATGCCAAAAGTCTTTTCCAGACTAGGTAGATGAGATATGGTAATACATCCTTCCACTGTTTGCTTCTCCTGGGACTTCAATGCACATGCTGAATGGTGAAACCAGCTAGAAACTCCCTTTCAGCTTTACACAGAGTTAAAACTGAGACTATAATAGTATTACCTGATAGGGCAATTGTGAATATTGAATGAGTGAAGGGCCTAGAATGGTGTTTGAGTAAGTGCTCACAGAGTATAAATTCGGATCACCATCCTCTGCAACAGCAGCGACGCTCTTACTCAGATGGCTTGGGCTAGGGCTGCCTAATTGCCCAGGATCAAGTAGTAAATCTTATGTTTTACTTTTACCCAAGACTCTCAGGAACAGGAGAATCCCAAGAGCTTTCTCAAGTAGCACCAAGGGAAGCCCCCTTTAACTCCATTTATTGGCTCTTATGATCATGTCTCTCTTCTATCACCTATGTTTCTCTTGGCCAAAGAATCCCTTCCTGTATCCTATATCTATGAAAGTAACCAGTGATTTGATTGCCATTTTTTCCCCATTAGTCTAAAGAATATATCCTAGTGTTTCAAATGTGATAGTGCCAAAGAAATGGTAACACACTTTCCAAATATAACCTATGCCCACAAGTAATCAATTTTAGCAGACCCCTTTTCCTCCATGGAGAAGTGGTACACCTTGGAGGGGCTGCCTGGCTCATTCCCACACTCTGTAAAGGGTACCCAGTACAAGGGGAAGCCCCAGGTGACTGTGTCTCTGCCACGTGACCTTTCCCCTTGAACAAGTAGGTATCTGGAGACTTTCTCTTACAGAAGCCCAAGCTTGACACAGCACAGACACCATGTCATGTGACGTGAGTCACATTTGTGGTAGTGCCAGGATAGAAAGTTTACGAACTTCTGCTGCTGAAGTTCCCAGAGCTGCCCTGATGCCTCCTTCGTGACTTAATATCCAGCTCTGTTGTGATTACACAAGACACTCCAGGATGCTTCCCATAACATCTCCTATTTTCCTCAAGCCAAACACAGTTGATTTCTATCAATTACAACCAAAAACTAACAAAAGGTAACACATCTAATCTTTTTGCCTGTGAGCCAAAAATAGTAGGGAATTCACTAGGGTATTAAATGAGGATGAAGACAAATTTCATCCACTTTACAATTTTGCTGAGGACTGGCAATGTTTCAGCCTCTGGTGTAATCACTGACATTTGTGATGGAAAACAGAATTTAGGGATTTTTAATCCTATTTTCCCTCAGTTGGCTGTGAAGCTCTGTCCTTTGATTCACCTTCTTTGCAGTTTGCCATTAATTGTATCTTTTTGTTTTCCAATAAAGAAAATGGGCAATAAATAATTTTTCCAGAAAGTGAGTACATTCATTTGTTAATTTAGAAGTAATTATTGAAGAACTGGTATTAGATAGTAATTTGAGTTTATAAATTAATTTCAAGGACAATATTGGGTTGGACAAAAAGTTTGTGCGTATTTTTTCATGAGGTGTATGGAACGAACTTTTCAGCCAACCCAATATTACTTTCAATCCACATGAACTACTTATGGGATAAATATTGATAAAATGGGAATAGTAATAAATATTTGCTCATTAAGTTGATCATTTCATAATTAACTAGTATAAGTAAATTCTAACTTTTCAAACATTTACTAATAACCTGGAGACTCCTAGGAATTAGAAAGGTAGGGATGACAAAGAATGCAATTTCTAAAGTTAAGTTCAAAACTAAAAAAATAAATTCTAGTTATTTGATAGCCAGAAAAGGGGAGCGACGTTAAAAAAATATTTTTAAATGGCAAATTTGCCATAGGTATCTAGCTCCTCTTCCATCTCCTCAACCCTCTTCCCACTGAAATCATCCCAGGAATAAGAAAATAGGGAAAAGGCTGAAGCAGTAAAAGGTACACCTATAATACTAAGTGAAAGAAGCTAATCTGAAAAGTAAACATACTGTTATTGCAACTATGTGACATTCTGGAAAAGACAAAACTATGGAGATGGTAAAAAGATCAACAGTTGACCGAGGTTAAGGGAGTGGGAGGGATGAGGGAGCACAGAATATTTTCAGGGCAGTGAAACTACTCCGTATATGAGGGTGGGTACATGTCATCACAAATTTGTCCAAACCCATAGAATGTACAACACCAAGAGTCAACCCTGATGTAAACTACAGGCTTTAGTGGATAATGTTGTGTCAATGTAGGTTCATCAATTGCAACAAATGTACCACTCTGGACGATAATGGAGGAAGCTATTATGCATGAGTGGGGGCAGGGGGTATATGGGAAATCTCTGTACCTTCCCCTCAGTTTTGCTGTGAACCTGAAACTGTTCTTAAAAATAAAGTCTATTTCAGGACTTCCCTGGTGGTCCAGTGGTTAAGACTCTGGGCTTCCACCGCAAGGGGCACGGGGTCGATACCTGGTTGCGGAACTCAGATCCGGCGTGCTGCACAGCGAGGCCAAAATAAAGTCTATTTTTTCTAATGGAACAAAAAGAAATAGGTGCACCTGAAAGCCAAAAACTTCAATGACATTTTGTTTCCTGCAGCATGAGTACTACCAGACTGCAGGTTAAAATTTAAAAAAAAAAAAAAAGGCAAAAAGTAAACTTATGATCCTCCTTTCCAATAAAGTAGCTCATCCTCATAGGAAGAAAGCTGAGAAAATCCTGATGAAACTCCATCCAAAAACAACCTCAATTTGGAGAGTCAGGCACTGAAGGAGAAGAGGAATCGGGGAAGTCCTTTCAGAATCCCTCCTACGTCCATGGATGCCCCAGGGTCCACACATACATGTCCCCAGTAGAAAACTCTCAGAGCATGGCTATCAGCATCACCTGGAGTTAAGCCAAAGTTACTAACTTTTATTGCAAAAAAAATTATTCCAGTTAAAAAATAAAATAAAATAAAACAAGAATGTCTAGACTGAATAATAGATGGGTACAAATGGCTCTGCCTTTCTCCATACCACACATTGACTGCTGAGTGGTCAATTGCCACAAAAACTAGTCCCCTTCTCCTCCCAGAATGTGAGTGAAACTTCTCAGCAACTTCAGTCAAAAGCCCGGTGAAACATGTCCTAATGATAGAGATGCCCAAAAAAGGGAAGGGTGCTATGGATTTGACAAAGCAACAGGGCTCTCTTTCTAAAATGTCATCAGAATGAACATTCACATTACCATTAATTTGGCTAGTTAGGCTTTTGTTTTCTTCAGCATACTAGGTCCAAGGAAGTTACATCTGGCAAGGGCCACTGCAATAAATACAAATGCTTTAGTTCACTTCAGTTCCCGTTAATATTCTTTGGTTATTCATTCAGCTGTGGCTCTAATGCAGTTGTCCCGGTAAGGAACTGTTATTAAAAACCTGCTAATTAAATCACTTTGATTTTAAAGTGTATTAATTCAATATTCAACAAATGTTTGTTTGTTTGTTTTTACTGCAAATCATATACCAGGGGATATATGGGGACATAATAAGCAAAAAACAGAACGAACTATAGGAGAAACATATACACATGAAACAACCACATAAACACGCACTTACAAAGTACGACATAGCCTGTGATGGAAAATGAAAGAGTCTGCTAGGAGGACCAGGTCTGGAGGTCAGGGAAGGCTAGTGCTGAGATCTAAAGGATGATCTGCAGGCAGCTGCTATATGTGCACCACAGTAGGTTAGCTCTTCTCTGTGAAGCTGAACAAGACACAGTACTGGGCCCTAAAGCTCATGAGACGCATTTGTCCTGGACCTTGAAGAATGAAAAGACTTTTGATATGGGGATGTATATATACATGTAGCTGATTCACTTCATTACAAGCAGAAACTAACACACCATTGTACAGCAATTATACTCCAATAAAGATGTTAAAAAAATGCAATAAATATAATATTTCACATTTTTCAATATAAATAATTGTAGTTTCTTAAAAAAAAAAAAAAGAATGAAAGACTTTCAAGGATATAGAACAAAGGAAGGGGATTCCAAACTGAGGGAACCAGGGAGGATTTTTCCACTTTCTAACATAGTATCTTCTAAATACAAAGGAGTAGGAGACATCTAGCGCCCATCAGATAGAGAAAATCCTTTCCGTATTACTTATCAATTAATTTCTAAAAGTCCTCCCGAGACTCGCCCAACTATGTACTGAAAATGCCTACCTGGGGCACAGCCAAGTTCAGGGCTCACTCACCCATGTGCTTTGCCCTCTCAAACTAAAATACTTTTATTCTGCCTTTCACAGAAACAAGCAAAGCAAAGGTTCCTGAAGAGATGGTGCTCTTGACCAGCTGGGGGACCCAGAAGACCATAACAGAATCCATCACTGCCCTCCTTTACCTAAGGTTAGGATTTTCACAGAAAGAGGGGGATTACCACAGGGCTGCTTCCATCAGCAGACCCATCCATTGTTCACAGGCTTTAATTTTAAACTCCATTTCCTTTCAGTTTCAGCCCTGAAGTCAGCTATATGTCCCACAGTGTTACATAAAGAGGCCATTATGGCAGAATTAATTCAGCCTTACCAAAGGACTGTTCTTGAAGGCTGTCTTAATCCTGATCCATTTTACTAATTCCTTCCATGGCCTGATACATGGGAGCTATGAACCTACCGAGAACAACTATAGATGAGGGAAGTTCTGTTCTGAGTATAACTTGCATCCTCTTGTTTGTTTCATATATAATCACTCCAAAAAAGAAGCCTGTAAATGAACTAAACAGTTCTACATCAGATTCAATGTTATGCTCTGTATAGCCAAGTGGGATCTCAAACACCTTGATGGTAATCAATTTTCTTTCACTTCAGATTAGATGTAGAAAGAACAGACGTTTCCCCACTTCACAGTAGTTGTGGTGCATGGGCTTAGTTGCTCCGCGGTATGTGGGATCTTCCCGGACCAGGGCTCGAACCTGTGTCTCCTTCATTGGCAGGCAGATTCTTAACCATTGCACCATCAGGGCATCTAGTTTAAAAGGTGTTAATTGTGTAGCAGTAGATTACAACCTAAAGAGGCATAGAAAAGGGAGCACTTGAAAAGCTACAGGGTGATTACATTGGTGAAAAGTGTCCAGGTAAATAGCATTTCTCTGTCCAGGAAACATGTCTGCATCTGTCACTCAATCTCTATTTATCACTCAGGGTAGGGAAATAGGGCACAAACACTATTTAAATAAAGTGAATCCATTGGTAAATGTGGGTGCTGACTGGAAGGACATTTTTGCTATTAATTACTGGATGTTTTCCATTAATATCTCCCTAAAAATTGCCATTTGGGAAGAGAAGAAAGAGCATAAAATTAGGATTTAGGCAGACCTGGGTTTGAATCCTGACACTTCTGTATATAGTTGAGTGACTTTGGGAAATTACATAGATTTTCTCACTGTGATAATAAACAACCCCAGGAGTTCAGGTCCAGACAATGGGACATTAACCCATTTCTTCCCGCGCCTCCCTGCTAAACAACACCATCAGCAAAAGGGATCAACTGGGACCACAACCAAAAATAAGCAGCTGGAGTAACACTCTTCCTCAACAAGCCTGAGGACTCCACTTTTCCTCAAAGAGATACCAAGGTGGACAGGCAGAATCAGACTAAAGAATCCCAACTATAACAAGTGGCCTAGTGTGGTAAGCCTCTTGGTCTGTACATTCTATAGTTGCTCTTCACCTGTCTAGAGACACCTGTGCAGCGTGGGGGAAAGGCTTAAGAGAGGACAGGTAGAGGGATTCACTCTGCACCCATCCTCCAACAAGAGACACCTAGCAGCTGGGCCTGGGAAAACTCCTTTCACCCCTCAGACAGTGCAAGCAGGACGAGCAGGAGCCCCATAGGCAGCAGATAAACCAAGAAAACCAAAAGATTCTGAAAATTAAACTGCCCCTGGAACCACAGCACATACGAGGGACCTGAATGCTAAAACTAAACATGGTGACTGCATGCAAAAATAAAAGATACAAATAAGACCAAGAGTCTCCTAACACACTAGACACAGTGCCCAAGGCACAATCAAAACTTTTACTCGTCCTACAAAGAACCAAGAACATCACAACTTGAATGAGAAGTCAATTAACTGCTGCCAATACCAAGATGACTGTGTTGATGGACGATCAGACAGGGATTTTAAATCAGCCGTCACAAAAACGCTCCAATCGCCAATTAGGAATTCTCTCCGAACAAACAGAAGAAAGAAATCTCAGCAAAGAACTAGAAAAGATTTTAAAGCAAATGGAAATCATAGAATTGAAAAATACAGTAACACAATTAAACTCAACCCCTGGATTTCGTGGGGATTTGTGTTTTGTTTTAAAGAAGATGCTACATGTCAGATGCACAGCACGGTCCCGTCACAGAACAAAAACCCAGTGAACCTTAGAATAGTTCCTTTTAAGTATATCCTACAATTTTTGACACCAAGACATGCTATATTCTTGTAACTAATCACAAACTGAATTGAAGGAATCATTTCAACATCAACCCAAGCAAAACGTTTCTCCTAAACTATGCCCCTTATTACTTTCTGCAGGTAACAAAATTAATCAATCAGCAAATAACTATTAAGCAAATTTGTAGGATTTTATTCATTCTTAAATTCATGATTTGATACTATCATTAATGATCTTTGGGGTACCAACTACCTCATTCTATAAAAATAGGAGCAGGGACTCTAGTCTTATATACCCATCATGGTTACCATGGAGAAACTCATTGTCCAAGCTTTCATGGTTCATTCGGAGCCAGATGTCCCCCTGCCCAACTCCCCCTCTGCCTCCCACCCTCCCCACCAATTGCAAACAAGTGTCATTTAGTGAGGCTTGAAAGCCATTGGCTCTCAGTATCCTGTGCAGTAGCCCTGGCAGCCACCTTCTCCCACAGATGCTGATACCTCTCCAGCATAGCACGTGAATGGGACAGGGTCTCAAATACAGACAGCACACAAATCCCTGTCATCTTCCAAGTATTAGAAAAAACAGCCTTATCCCAGTGAAGCCAAGCCAGCTCTTCTTCCTTAGTGGCCAGCATTTTCTGTGAGCCTGAAATCCCAAATCCGAAGTCTGAGTAGATTATCTGACATTTTTGGACTTAACACTATGATAATCCTAAAGGGGATGAGGGATCAGGCTCTGCCATCTGATAGCAGATAGTGGTGAAACAGCTAATTGTATTATATCCACGATCATTTAAATTAAAGTGCCTAGTGAAGGCAAAATCTGGAGAGACTGAATAGCTATCGCCACAGATCAGTATGAGAGGCATTAAAAAAATCAAATATTATGGGGTGGAATGGTTATTATTAGAAGCATTAGATATGTTTATAAAGGAGGAGAGTCTAGAAATAATTCTCAACTCAAGGCACACACTGAAAATTTGGGGCTTCTTATGAGTATGCTCCGAAAGTAACGTTAACAGGACGGAAAGAGCTGACATTAAACTAAGAGTTTCAAAAAGAGGGTTGAAAATTACAATATCAGTTAAATCTACAACTTTGTCAGGTCTTTTGCATGGAAATTAGTATTTCAGTTGGCAAAGTGTGGAATCCTAAAAATCAGAATGAGGACGTGGTACAGTATCACTCAATCCAGAGGACTCAAAGCCCCTCTGCCATCCCTGTCTGATGAGTTCTTACTGACATTCCTAAAGGGCCTGTCAACATCCTCACTCATGGAGCTGTTTTCATGGCTTCTTGTTGTATGCCCTACGTCTTCTCATTCCATCCTAATATCCTTCAGTGTTTGCAAACCTAGACACAGAGTCAGATGTCAGCATTCCCCAAGGGCCAGTAGCCATGTCAGACCTAAGAGAGAAAACTTATCCTCCAAAATAACTGAAGGGCTTTGTTTATCACTACATGCAAAATTCTAGAAATACGTACAGGAATGGATTCTGAAAATGCCAGGCCAAGAAAAATTAGCACAACTTTAAATTTCACTTAATGTATCTGTTATGTACTTTGAAGCATTTCTGAATTCAGTGTGTTAGCACCAGCAACCAATTGGTTGCTTGGTTGATTAACTGCAATATGGGTTCAACAAAGGCCTGCACTGACTGAAGTTAAGATGCCAGCAACTTCTTAATGTGCTATTAAAGAAGGACTACAGGGACTTAGGGAGATAATAAATATTGGAGTGGATTTAACATGTGCAAAATCCCCTGTCCAAACCAAGCTCTTCTCTCAAGATCAGGGATGTTGGTAGGAGCTACTGTGTCTGAAACAGTTTCCTAATTTCAGTGGGAATAGAACAATCATGAATGGCCGAGGCCAGGCAGTAGTTTACCAGAGTCGGGGGAGTAGAGGGGCTAAAAATGCAGGATTAGGGATCAGAATGATCTGCTGTGAAATGACCTTTGTGGGGAATGACAAATAAATGGGCATCCTACTAAGTTCCTTATGTAACTAGGGCAAAAACAAAACAAACAAATTAAAAGTCTTATGAACCTAGGGCAATCAAAAGAGAGTCATAATCCTTGATTTAATACCCTAATCTGAGCCAGTTAAAAGAAAAAAAATCCAAGGGTTTATTGAATAAAGAGGAGGCTGGGTAATCTTGAAAAAGGTTCTCCAACAACATCAGCAGCAAGAACGCTGAATCTTACTCTCAGATTCTCATAAAGGGACCTGTGGCCATTTTCCAGGGTAACTGTGCAGTGGGGAAAAGGAAATATTCACACTCTTCAGAATTTATTAAACTCTAGTACCTGGGGCAACACTTATTCTCTGGGGCCCTTAATAGCACTGCTTTCCACCATTCAGAATATGAACCTGGATCTATTGTTCTTTATTATTCCATTCTAAAAGCCTCTATATATATGCTATTATAGAACCAGTAAGATCCTATACATAAGTCAGGTACAGAGTAGTACTTACTGGGAATGGCTATTCTCAACTGCTAGTAAAACCCACAAATTAGCTTCTTGACATGTAAAGTAAAGGCCAGATAGAAGTGTCTGACCATAATTTATCAAATTCAAAGTCATATCCCAGGGGACCTGCAGAAATGTGTTCCACCGTTGTAAAGTTGGGAGGTAATGATACAGGTTGTTCCACAAAAGAGACGGGTCATAAAGAATAACAATACAAACCCTTATCAGATGGGACTATAACCGTAGCTACCTGTTTTAAATGTGGACTATTTTCCAGAGCACAACAATATAATTCCTGGATCCTGATATTCAGTTATGGATCTAGAAGATACTTTTCCCTATCACAATTGCAAGGAAACACCATGGAATAGCGATTCTCACTTTCTCTATGACCCAGCACCTGGCAAGAAACTGATGGCATACTCAAAATGAGTAGTTAAAGATGGTTTACTGACTGCATTATTTCCAAAGGTCTAAACAGGGTTAAGGGACACCAAGGAGGGATGTTGAAGTAGCCTTAACAACAGCAGGAAGCCATTATCTACCCCGGACCTGAAGGAGAGATTAATAGGACCTGTGGTTGCATGAGGGGGGCGTTCAATGAAGATGTGGTCTTCAGTAGTGTAATGCAGCCATGACCAATTGAAGATCTGGTGAGAGAGAGCCGGGAGAAAATAACACCCCGATCTCTTTCCTCCCAACCTTCAATATCCTGCCAGTACTTTCTAGTAGATAAATCCAGCTGGAATCCAGACAGCAATGGAGCCTTAGAGCTCAACCTCAGAGGACACAGATCAGGGTGGAGAAGGATAGAAATTCTATTTACAGAGAACAATAGGAGAAAATTCATCACACTTGTCCACTGTAATGATGGCATCTTGTGAAATGACTGAGCAGGAAGTAGGACACATCCTATATCACATGGCAAGATTCACACAAGCCAGAGAGCAGGAAACACAGTCTACAACAGCACAAGGCGACCACCTCAGCCAGAGGTGCAGTGTCTAGTGATATGGGACATATCTGAGTACACTTTTGAAAGTAAAAGACAAGTTGCTACACATACACTGCAACCTGTGTCACAAAGGAAGTGACATAATGGTCGGTGAGCCCAGTTTAACTTTCTAGGTAACATATACATATTTGGGTGTGCTGTTTTGATTAATTTACCTACAGAATAGAAATTGTCAGCTTAAAGAAGGACCTAGAGCAAGGCCGGGTTTCCAGGTGGTCGGGGCCATCAGTCAAGCTTTACCTAGTGGATTCAGTGATGCTTAAAGTGTTTGTGGAAGATCAGGATGTTTCATAGAACCCAGGTCAATCCACGCTTAGAGAAGAACATCAGAAATGTCAGGGTTTGGAGCAAATCCATGCCTGTTCTATTTTTTTGTGAAGTCTTGTTGATTGACAGTGTTGTGCCAATCTCTGCTGTACAGCACAGTGACCCAGTTCTACACATATAGATGTTCTTTTTTTATATTCTTTTCCACTATGGTTTATCACAGAATATTGAATACGGTTCCCTGTGCTATACAGTAGGACCTTGTTGTTTACCCATTCTAAATGTAACAGTTTGCATCTACTAACCCCAAACTCCCAGTTGATCCCTCTCCCTCCCCCACTCCCCCTTGGCAACCACAAGCCTGTTCTCTATGTCTATGAGTCTGTTTCTGTTTCGTAGATAGGTTCATTTGTGCCATATTTTAGATTCCACATATAAGTGATATCATATGGTATTTGTCTTTCTCTTTCTGACTTACTTCACTTAGTATGATCATCTCTAGTTGCATCCATATTGCTGCAAATGGCATTATTTCATTCTTTTTTATGGCTGAGTAGTATTCCATTGTATATATGTACCACATCTTCTTTATCCATTCATCTGTTGATGGACATTTAGGTGGTTTCCGTATTTTGGCTATTGTGAACAGTGTTGCTATGAACATAGGCATGCATTTATCTTTTTGAATTATAGTTTTGTCTGGGTATATTCCTAGCAGTGGGATTGTTGAACCATATGGTAATTCTACTTTTAGTTTTCTGAGGAACCTCCATACTGTGTTCCATAGTGGCTGTACCAACTTACATTCCCAGCAACAGTGTGGGAGGGCTCTCTTTTCTGCACACCTCTATTTTGAATAATAGGTTTTAACTTGTTACTGGGTTTGGGTAGAAACTCAACACCCAAGCATAAAGTACCAGATGATGATGAAGCCAGGCCTTTCCATCATGAACTGAGAACCATGTGATCCCCCTAGACATAAAATCAGGCATTCCCAGCAGCACACCAGCATCAAGCATAAGTGGAATGTAAAGCACTAAGCCCAAACAAGTCACAGGTAAGTTCTAGGAGCAAGTCTCCCACACTACCAGAATGCCTTCCTTTCTATTTTGCTACTCCACCCTTGACCCACCCATGGCCTCACTGAGTGTACCCTATGCCTAGTTCCCTGGGAAGGGGGAAATGAGAACATAGTGTGTTGGTGCCCGCCAAAATTGAAGTCCTATAGTATTACTGCTCCATTCAAGGACTCAAGGTCCTAACTATTTTTCTCCCCTCACTCTGATCCAACCACACTGGCCTTCTTGCTTCCCTCCAAACACCGCCCCTCGACCCCCCCACAAACTTGTGTTCATCTCAGGATGCCACACTCCCTGTTAATTCAGTCTGGTACATTTTACCACAGATGGTCTTGTGGTTGTCTACAGCAGACTCCTGACTGACTAAACCAACACATTCCCAAGTCCCTTCCCCCTTGTCTGCCTTCACTATAGAAGCTGGAAAATAATCACTCTCCCAGAGTGCCTTGCAGCAAGAAGCAGCCATGAGAGAGTTAGAGGCAATAAGTCTTAAGTAGAGACTTCTGGGAATACTTTTGCTTTCCTGATTAAAAAAAAGACATATTACAGGCACCAGGGCTAGCTGTAAGGCTGCAATCTGTGTGGTCACAGAGGGTTCTGCTCTCAGAAGGGCCCTCCCATACCTTCCCACTTAGTGTAATATTCTGCTATTGCCTTTGGAAATTCTTAATAAATCTATTAATCTCCTATGAGACAGTAGAGCATGATCATGTGAAGCAGAGATTCTCCAGGTGATAGGTTAAGTTCAGCAGACAAGGCAGACAATGCAGGCACTTAAGCAATTGGCTGGGATGCAGCGTACACCTGCCTTGGGCAATTGGGATAATATGAGGCCCCAAGGTGGGGGAAGCAGGGCAGGGACCTGGGCCCAGAATGACAGCAGGCTTAGGGGCTGTGCACTGTGATACAGTGGGAGGCCAGCTTGCCATCCTCCCTTGAGCCCTTTACTTCAGCCTCTGCATAAATATTAACTCTGCTCTTAGCACCAGGATGGGAACGCCAGCACTCAGGCAGGAAACTTTGTCAGTAAATTTTCACAAAGTAATAGTGTATGCATGGACATTGCAATAAAATATATCAGAGAGTTATTTGGATTCTTCCAATCATTTAGAATCTCCAGTTTGGAAAACTACAGAAATGTTGCAAAGCAAATAGAAATTAAATGTAAAGATGTGGCATTCCGCAGAAAAGAACACTTTTCAAAGGAAGCTTCAGTTGAGCCAATTATTAATGAGAAAGACAAGTTCAAAATTAACGTTTTAATTGAAAATACAATGATGGACTGCATAAACAAGCATTTTGAATTATAGGCAAATCACGAAGCCACTTCCCATTTCTTGTTCAACCTCCATATGTTACGGAAAATGTCAGAGGAGACATTAAAGTGCCACGGTACAAATTTACACTTAAAATAAAATTCAGACTCACAGAAAATTTATTTTAGAAAAGTTGCTTCATGAGAATCAACTTTGGATGTACTAAAATTTTTATTTCAAAATAATTTATCAGAAATTCTTTTCATGTTGCCACAGTCCATAAAATACTCTTAGCAGCTCCCATGACAACTGTTGCCTCAGCAGAAAGATACTTCTCAAAATTAAAAAATTATCAAAAATGATTTGCAGTCTCCTACTTGCCAAGAGTGACTGGTGTTGTTTTCAATTACATTGATTGAAAATGTACCTACTTTGAGTAGAAATTTTGATGACCTAATAAATGAAAGTGCAGAAAAGCAAGCCAGAAAAAGATGATTTAAGATATCACGTTACTCATTAGTATTTATTGTTTTATATAAATCTATGGTACCAAATTCTTTTTGCAGCTGGTAAGTTTATGCTGTCACTCATGTATCACTTTTATCTTTTATTTTTTTAAATTTATTGGAGTACAGTTGATTCACCATGTTGTGTTAGTTTCAGGAGTACAGCAAAGTGAATCAGTTCTACATACACATAAGTAATAAAATATTTTTAAATGAAAAAGCTTTATTTTGTGTTAGTCCTTTTAAACATCACTTTTTTCCTGCTTTATGAACAAAGACCCGTAGTTTCATTTTTAACTGCCCCTGTCAATTATGTAGCCAGCTCTGACAGACATTTCCTTTTCCTTCTGACCTGAATGCACATATGACACCTAGGAGTACAGTAGTCATTTTGAAATCATGAGGAGAGAATCCAACATATTAAAAATGAATGATCAGGGCTTCCCTGATGGCGCAGTGGTTGAGAGTCCGCCTGCCGATGCAGAGGATGTGGGTTCATGCCCCCGTCTGGGAAGATCCCACATGCCGCGGAGCGGCTGGGCCCGTGAGCCATGGCCGCTGAGCCTGTGCGTCTGGAGCCTGTGCTCCGCAATGGGAGAGGCCACAACAGTGAGAGGCCCGCGTACCGCAAAAAAAAAAAAAGAATGATCAGAATAAGAGGAGTTTCTGTTCTTGATACTGTCATTGAACTAATACTTTGGTCCTAAACTGCCCACCTGTTGATATGTTGTATATGTACAAGAAAATAAACCAAAGTTCCAGTGATTTGAGATACTGTTCATCCACTTTTCTGGAATGTCTATGCATCACTCAGAAGTCAGTTCATCCGTCCCTTCTTAGAGAGAAATACCCTGATCCCTTAAAAATTTCCCCTCTCACTGTTGTATTCACCCTATTACCATGTATAACATGCATCACTACCTTAAATGACCTTATTCTTTTTTTTGCATGATTACATTCTCTAAGTTAAATTATAAGCTCCATAAGCACAGAGATACTTTGTCTTTTTTACCATGACACAGCCAGCACCCTGACACAAAATACCTACTCAAGAAGTGTTTGTTTGAATGAGTGAATAAATGAATTAATAAAAGACTTCCCTCAGCAAAGAAATCAGGCTCAGATCACAAAACAGAAAAGGGGAAAACATTGAAGACCTTCAAGATGGCGGAGGAGTAAGACGTGGAGATCACCTTCCTCCCCACAAATACATCAGGAATACATGTACACGTGGAACAACTCCTACAGAACATCTACTGAACGCTGGCAGAAGACCTCAGACCTCCCAAAAGGCAAGAAACTCCACACGTACCTGGGTAGGGCAAAAGAAAAAAGAAAAAACGGAGACAAAAGAATAGGGATGGGACCTGCACCAGTGGGAGGGGAGCTGTGAAGGGGGAAAAGTTTCCACACACTAGGAAGCCCCTTCGCGGGTGGAGACTGCGGGTGGCGGAGGGGTGGAGGAGCTTCGGAGCCGCGAAGGAGAGCGCAGCAACAGGGGTGCGGAGGGCAAAGCGGAGAGATTGCCGCACAGAGGATCAGTGCCGACCAGCACTCACCAGCTCGAGAGGCTTGTCTGCTCACCCGCTGGGGTGGGCGGGGCTGGGAGCTGAGGTTCTCGCTTCAGAGGTCAGATCCCAGGGAGAGGACTGGGGTTGGCTGCATGAACACAGCCTGAAGGGGGCTAGTGCACCACAGCTAGCAGGGAGGGAGTCCGGGAAAAAGTCTGGAACTGCCTAAGAAGCAAGAGACCATTGTTTTGGGGTGCGCAAGGAGAGGGGATTGAGAGCACCACCTAAACGAGCTCCAGAGACAGGCGCGAGCCGCGGTTATCAGCGTGGACACCAGAGACGGGCATGAGATGCTAAGGCTGCTGCTGCCACCACCAAGAAGCCTGTGTGCCAGCACAGGTCACTGTTCACACCTCTCCTCCGGGGAGCCTGTGCAGCCCGCCACTGCCAGTGTCCCGTGATCCAGGGACAACTTCCCCAGGAGAACACACGGCACGCCTCAGGCTGTTGCGGCCTCTGCCGCCTCAGGCTCGCCCAGCATCCGTACCCCTCCCTCCCCCCGGCCTGAGTGAGCCAGAGCCCCCTAATCAGCTACTACTTTAACCCCATCCTGTTGGGGCAGGGAACAGATGCCCTCAGGTGACCTACACGCAGAGGCAAGGCCAAATCCAAAGCTGAACCCCGGGAGCTGTGCAAACAAAGAAGAGAAAGGGAAATCTCTCCCAGCAGCCTCAGGAGCAGCGGATTAAAGCTCCACAATCACCTTGATGTACCCTGCATCTGTGGAATATCTGATTAGACAACGAATCATCCCAAAATTGAGGTGGTGGACTTTGGGAGCAACTATAGACTTGGGGTTTGCTGTATGCAGCTGACTGGTTTCTGGTTTTATGTTTATCTTAGTTTAGTATTTACAGTTTATTATCATTGGTAGATTTGTTTATTGCTTTGGCTGCTCTCTTCCTTTTTTTTAATATATATATATATATATATATATATACATATATTTTTTCCCTTTTTCTCTTTTTGTAAGTGTGTATGTGTATGATTCTTTGTGTGATTTTGTCTGTATAGCTTTACTTTTACCATTTGTCCTAGGGTTCTGTCTGTCCATTTTTTGGTTGTTTTTTTTTTAAGTATAGATTATAGTGCTTGTTATCATTGGTGGATGTGCTTTTTGGTTTGGATGCTCTCTTCCTTCTTTCTTTTTTCTATTTTTTATTACTTTTTAATTTTTTTATTTTTAATAATTTTTTAATTTATTTTAATAATTTTCTTTCTTTCTTTCTTTCTTTCTTTCTCCCTTTTCTTCTGGACCATGTGGCTTACAGGGTCTTGGTGTTCTGGCCGGGTGCTCAGGCCTGCGCTTCTGAGGTGGGAGAGGCGAATTCAGGACACTCGTCCAGCAGAGACATCCCAGCTCCAAGTAATATCAAATGGCGAAAGCTCTCTCAGAGATCTCCATCTCAACACTAAGACCCAGCTCCACTCAACAACCAGCAGCTGCAGTGCTGGACGCCCCATGCAAAACAACTAGAAAGACAGGAACACAACACCAACCATTAGCAGAGAGGCTGCCTAAAATCATAATAAGGTCACAGACACCCCAAAACACACCACCGGACATGGTTATGGCCACCAGAAAGACAAGATCCAGCCTCATCCACCAGAACACAGGCTCTAGTCCACTTGACCAGGAAGCCAACACAACCCACTGAACCAACCATAGCCACTGGAGGCAGACCCAAAAACAACGGGAAGTACGAACCTGCAGACCGCAAAAAGGAGACCCCAAACACAGTAAGTTAAGCAAAATGAGAAGACAGAGAAACACACAGCAGAAGAAGGAGCAACGTTAAAACCCACCAGACCAAACAAATGAAGAGGAAATAGGCAGTCTACCTTAAAAAGAATTCAGAGTACTGACAGTAAAGATGATCCAAAATCTTGGAAAGAGAATGGAGAAAATACAAGAAATGTTTAACAAGGACCCAGAAGAACTAAAGAGCAAACAATGATGACTAACACAATAAATGAAATTTTAAATTCTCTAGAAGGAATCAAGAGCAGAATAACGGAGGCAGAAGAACGGATAAGTGACCTAGAAGATAAAATAGTGGAAATAACTACCACAGAGCAGGATAAAGAAAAAAGAAGGAAAAGAATTGAGGACAGTCTCGGAGACCTCTGGGACACGTTAAACGTACCAACATTCTAATTATAGGGGTCCCAGAAGAAGAAGAGAAAAAGAAAGGAACTGAGAAAATAATTGTAGAGATAATAGTTGAAAACTTCCCTAATATGGGAAACGAAACAGTCAATCAAGTCCAGGAAATGCAGTGAGTCCCATACAAGAAAAATCCAATGAGAAATACACCAAAACACATATTAATCGAAGTATCAAAAATTAAATACAAAGAAAAAATATTAAAAGCAGCAAGGGAAAAAACATACAAAGGAATCCCCATAAGGTTAACAGCTGATCTTACAGCAGAAACTCTGCAAGCCAGAAGGGAGCGGCAAGACGTATTTAAAGTGATGAAAGGGAAAAACCACAACCAAGATTACTTTACCCAGCATGGATCTCATTCAGATTCCACAGAGAAATTAAAACCTTTACAGACAAACAAAAGCTACGAGAATTCAGCACCACCAAACCAGCTTTACAACAAATGCTAAAGGAAGTTCTCTAGGCAGGAAACACAAGAAAAGGAAAACACCTACAATAACGAACCCAAAACAATGACGCAAATGGCAACAGGAACATACATATCAATAATCACCTTAAATGTAAATGGTTTAAATGCTCCCACCAAAAGACATAAACTAGCTGAATGGATACAAAAACAAGACCCGTATATATGCTGTCTACAAGAGACCATTTTCAGACCTAGGGACACATGAGACTGAAAGTGAGGGAATGGAAAAAGATATACCATGCAAATGGAAATCAAAAGAAAGGTGGAGTAGCAATTCTCATATCAGACAAGATAGACTTGAAAATAAAGATTATTACAAGAGACAAAGAAGGGCACTACATAATGATCAAGGGATCGATCCAAGAAGAAGATATAACAACTGTAAGTATTTACGCACCCAACATAGGAGCACCTCAATATATAAGGCAAATGCTAACAGCCATAAAAGGGGAAAGTGACAGTAACACAACCATAGTAGGGGACTTTAACACCCCACTTTCACCAATGGACAGAGCATCCAAACTGAAAATAAATAAGGAAACCGAAGCTTTCAATGATATATTAAACTAGATGGACTTAATTGATATTTATAAGACATTCCATCCCAAAACAACAGAATACTCTTTCTTCTCAAGTGTTCATGGAACATTCTCCAGGATAGATCATATCTTGGGTCACAAATCAAGCCTTGGTAAAACTAAGAAAATTGAAATTATATCAAGTATCTTTCCCGACCACAACGCTATGAGACTAGATATCAATTACAGGAAAAAAATCTATAAAAAATACAAACACATGCAGGCTAAACAATAACTATTTAATAACCAAGAGATCACTGGATAAATCAAAGAGGAAATCAAAAAATACCTAGAGACAAATGACAATGAAAACACGATGATCCAAAACCTATGGAATGCAGCAAAAGCAG